>NC_073692.1:240203245-240511411 GCF_029784155.1 Uranotaenia lowii | reverse complement strand
CTATACTAACCAATTATACTTGAACTTCAATCTTATGATGGTTTCACTTCGATATTGTCAGATTTTGCCAGCGGAATTTGCATTAAAAACGCTTTAAAGTGGCTCAAAAATAATCAAGTTTTGTTTATTTCGAAACAGCTTTATCACTAAATTGCCCTCAGTTTCTTTTAAAAGAGAAGTATTCAACCGAAAAGTAGCAGAAATTTAAGGAGAAGGTTGTAGCAATCTAAAATTCAGATTGGACGAAGTATAAGTTTGAAAAACTGACCAATATCATGAATGAAAAAAGTGTGCGCCAGCCGATGGGAGGTACCATGAATAAAGTACATTTTTTTCTAACAAAAAAAGATAAATATTTTTTTTCAATTTTTTTCATGAATTATCATAAAATTACCTTCATTTCCTCCATAGAAAGTATTTAGATCAAACGAATGGTTTTCGAGATACACGCATTCGTAACTGTCCCATTTCTAAAAGAACTAAGCTTTAGATTCGAAGTCTGAGCTTCGATTCAATGACACTTTACACTGTAAAACCACAGGTAAAACCATCATTTTAAAACAACAGCAGTTTTCTAAAACACATCTTCTAAAAGTATCTGGAAAAATGACTTCTTCGGACATAAGTCAGAGTGGGATAAGCGAAAAAAGTCGAGAAGTGAACTAGTGTAATCTGTACGACTTCAAAAGTTAAATTGAAAAGTGTAGATTGATGCCCCAGTTGACGGTACTACTCGATTTTTTTTTTAATTTTCTATGAGCATCAAAATCTTGAAAAAAATAATTACTATTCACATTGTATTCACTTTGTGTAAATTGTTTAGATGTCTTAAGTCGGGACAAATATCAAATTCTTCTTTTCTTACAAACTCCCACCCCAACGATTTTACGAATATCCTGAACGGGAAAATAAATAAAGTTTCAGGTATTCCATTGCAAAAGTGGATAAATTCTTAAGTTAAAAAACTGTTTAGGAATAACAAATCAACATGTTAATGTAAATATATCATTATTGATTGATAATTTTTATATTTACAGTTTTCCTTCGCATGACATAATTTGATGCTCATAATTCCTAAAAATAACTCGGTTCGTGGCAACCGTTCTTCAATTGCTTGGATGTTGATTCAATTATACCTAGACAACCATTTAGTGGGTATTTCGAATTTGCAACATAAATATACGTGCAAATATACGTGCAAACATATCGTATATAATCCAGCAAAAGCAGTATATACTCGTATCATTTTGGAGGCCATATAGGTACATTATTTAGCACACATATTCTTGATTTGGATTCTATTGAATTACGATTTACACGATTTGTCATGCGAATCATTTACGACTACCCTGATTCTTTTTGGAATATACTATGACAATTTACATCATCAAATAGATGATTGAGGTTGTAATCTTGCAGGTCTTCGCTCAATATGCGATTGGGAATATCTTCATATACGACATTTTTCGTAACAATATGGAATGTTTGACGACTTATTTGGTCGTCTTCTGCGACTTGAGTGCAGGGCTCTCATTTTCCGTCAGTTGAATGAAAATAAGATTATTTCAAAGAAATGCGGTTTTTGTTGTCAAATTCAAGTTTATATCGTACAATTTAATATTTGCCTGATTGCTGAATTTTTTCAACGTTCATGAAGTTATTGTAGTACCTGGATTTGATCTCCTGACGATACAATCTGCTGCTAATGATGGTTCCTCGACGCTATCTGGAATATATAAATTCAACGGAATTTGCTTCAAAGGCATTAAACCGAAAGCAAATCGTATATTTCTATAATTAAAATCTTTTAAATCGTAGTACACGTCATCGATGATCTAAAAATAGACCAACATTTTGAAGCCACCCTTAATACGATTCCAATCATCGATGTGTCATTATCATAAACGGTTTTATTGAACTTTTTTGTATTCTTTTACGATTGCCAGTAAATACGTTTTACGAAAATCAGACATGCGAATTACTTGTCATAGGTATAAATTGTATGCACATTATTAGGATCCAATGCAGTTATATACGATTGTATAGCATATATCTCCAAGTGGCAAGCAGAGTTGCGAGCTTATGTTCTGTTTTTCAGTTTTCAAGTTTTGTTTAAATAACGAGAAATGTCATTGTTTCAGTCAAAAATTTATTCATGAAATTTAAACAAATATTAGAACAAACATTCATGCTCTCACAGAGTGAGTAATGCTTTTTAAACATACTTACATATTTCGGGTAGAAATGTTTCGCCGCCACGCTCAATGTGTACATTCTGGGAAGAACTTTTATTACCAGCAGATACTTTAGTACTTTGTTTCGCTGAAATAATCGACTGTAGGTACCACTCTTCCGACATTTTATATTTTTTCTTTTCAAAATAAAATCTCTCATTTTAGCAATCTTGTTTGATAGAAAAATGTACTTTCTGCGAAGATCTAACACCTGGTTGTTATGATAATATAAATCGTATTTCATGTTAAAAAAATCTTAATTTCGAATTATTTTATGCATAGCACGACAAAATCTGTCAATCACGGCTGATCATCGTATATCGGTCGTTTCACGGATTTTTTTGCGAATTGTCGTACACAAAGGTCGAGTTCATATGTGCATAAATACGAGTGTCTCTTCTTGTCGTAATAAAATCATGCCATGCATTTAAATACGATAACGGATATGCATGGGCCGCACATTGTAGGTGCAGATATACGAAAATGAGTTTAAATAACATTCTATACGATACAATCTGTAAAATATAATACGACTTATGATTGTCTGGGTAAATACAATCAAAAATAAAGTAAATATTTTATTGCAAGATATGATTGAATCACTTTTTTCCCAAAAATGAAAAAATGGAACTATAAACAAAAATTGTTTATTTAAAAGTCATATTGAGACATGGTAGATAAAATTTGTCATATTGGTTTTTCAAAAACATGCAAAACCAACCCAATATTTGTTGAAAAGGCTATGAATCTGTGCATTTATTGTGCAAAAGTTGGTTTTGGATGAATGGCGTTGGGCCCATGATAAATTGCTTTACTTATTGAAAATATATGCTTTAAAACCTACAATATCAGGTATAATTTATAAGCAACATGTTGGAAAATTTCCGAGCGATGGGTGCTAGAAAATATCTACTACGACAAAATTGATGTGAAACCGTGCACCCATGCCAATATCTATAACCATTTAACATGATTTTCTGAAAAAAACTGATAATTTGTTTCAATTTATGAATATTTGGTTTAAATATTGATGTTTTGACATACACGCAATCTATGCCAATATGAGGTGATTCCGGGGACCCATGGTTAAAAAAATATTTCCAGTTTATAACAAAAATATTTTCGAATAAGTAACAAAGTAATATCAAAAGAAAAAAAGTTAAAAATATTATGTTATAAAAAACCAATTATTTTGACTGGTCACGGTTCGAATAGTTATATTCAATTTGCCGGTCCTTCTAGTTTTAAGAGAGGAGTATCAAGGTCTGATTCGGAAGTTGTTTTACCTAGGCTTTTAGGATGCGTTTATAAAAAAGTAATGATGCGAAATTAAAGATTTCAAAAATCAATCGAGGTTCCTCGAAGAAATTATATTATTTGGATACACTCGAAGAAAATTAATTTTGATAAATTTAAATAAAAATAATACATAAAAAAGTGACTATAAAAACCGTTTAATTTGAATGTTGCCAAAATAGAATGTTGACAAAATCGAACGATACTTTTGTCGATTTTGCTTGGCAACGTTGACTGTGACGGCGCGCCTCCATCATAATCATTTTCAAAATTTTGTAGAGTAGGAATGGGAAATTGATTAAGAACCATCATATAAAGGACAACTGACAAAAAGACCTCTTACTTGTATGAGGAAATAGTTTGGGGAGAACATTTCAGAAAAAGAAAAAAAGAATGATTAGGAGAAGCTATCTAAATATCAGCCTCGTCAGCATTGAATAAAAGGTAGACCTTTTAACAAACTCTTTAAAACCAAGTACATATTGACATTACATCATGCCATGAAAAAACTCCCCTTCAGCCGAACTTTTTTCGTGAGATGTTTCTAAAAACTTTCCCTCGACTGTAGTCTTGTCTAGTTGAGTAAATTTACCAACAAACCAAAGCCGAGAATAAACCAAAACCGAGCGAGCCCAACTGTTTATCTGGCAGGCTGGCTGCCGCTGAATGAGAAAAGTGGCCAACGAGGAAAAGTCTGGCACTCGAACCCCGAAACGAGGAGGCCCCAACTCAAGTTGAATGTAGGTAAAAGCTCCCGAAAAAGACCCAAATACGTACGAGAAATGAGAATAGATTTCCACCAACATCCACTTCTCTGATTTCAATTCTATATACAAGTGAGTAGGACCGAAAAACGAGACACGCTAAGGTTTTACCCGGAATTTATAAGGATAACTCGCGAGCTTTATGAATGCTCCCCGGTGTGTGTTTACGTTTTACCGAAAATTTTTGGCCGGGGAAAATTGTTGTGAGGAAATGTGCCAATTGAAATGGTCCTCCCATCTTTCTCTTTCTCTCTGTGACTCTTGCGGATGCTGACTGGTGGATTTGTTTTTTTTTTATATTTTTCTCGAGTATTTTCTTTCCCTTATTTTAAATAATGGGTTATGGCGATGGGAATCGGACGGGGAACACGAATGAGAAGAAGAATTGGCCCCGTAATGAGTGCCCTGCGTCTAGTGGAAAATGTTTTATGATTAGGGATTGTTTTTGTTCTTGTGAAATAATGGCGCTGCTGCAGTGTATATAAATGGGATTGCGAAACGATAAAAATGATTATTTATAGGCGGGGAGATTAATTTAGCACTGGAAACTATCCGCAGATTCACGCACTGTTAGGTTTAGTTAAACCCTTTTGGCAAAGAGAGCACGCGGAGCACATAAATTAACGCATCATTAGGTATTCATTAAGGGATTTCATAAAGCGCAGATTGATCGATTCCAGCTTGACTTCACAAGTTAATTTGAATCCTGATTAGTGATTTTAAATTATTAGCACAGCTATTCATCCATAAGTATTTAGAAATGTTACCAGATTGTGTTTGACATGTTTTCATAATGATCTCTCATCATTTTCAATTTATTAATTTCAAAACCAAAACTAAGGCAAACAGAGGTGGCGTTGCTCAATTTTCAATATCTGTCGGTATTTGGCGACCCAAAAAAGAGCTCTCTTAAACTGCCACATAAACATGAACAAGAAAACACCGGGACGTTTGGCATGTTTGTCTTCGCGGTTTCGAAAAAAGCCATTTTATGGAGGCTTAAAATTTTATAAACACGATAACACGGAACCATATTTATCAGGATGGAAAAGAGAGGTGGGAAAAAAGGTGTGGTTTACTGAGGGGGTTTAGAAGCTCTTGAAGGCAGTGACGTAGCTGAGGGTACTTAAAACTGGAATTTTCGAAACTCTTATTTGGATTATTAATATTTATTGAATGATTCAGAGATTATAAAACACTTCAGGATAAAAATAATCTAAAAATTATCAGAATGGAAAATCAAAAGCAGTCTAAATAATGAGAGAGAGAGAGAAAGAGAGAGACAGAGAGAGAGAGAGAGAGAGAGAGAGAGACAGAGAGAGAGAGAGAGAGAGAGAGAAACTTAACCTTCTCTGTAATCATTGAATCAAATTCCACAAATTTTGCTTCTTTGAGTTTCGGCAAGTGTTGTGTTCAATTTTGTCGAAAAAAATTAATTAAAAAATGTCATAATTTTAAAATTCTTACGAATATCAATTCGCTCGCACGAATAGATCAATGACTGACTTTGTTTTTTTGTATTGCCTAGTGTTGCTAAAATGACAAACGTTGCCACAGAAATTAATTTAATTTTTTGTAACTCAGGGTTGCCAAATACAACTGTTACTTTTTTTTAATTAAATTTTTATAATTTTCCGCAAATCCTTCACCTTATCTCAACATTATTTTCCACCTCTATTCTCAATAGACAACTTTTACTCGTGGACTTTTTTTTTACTACATTACTAATATTTATCAACTTTATTCTACATTCCATTCTTAGAAAAATCTGTAGATTATTTTCGAAGTACTCTTCTTCTTAATCCTTCAATCCATTCTTAACACAGGCTATAAAAATATATCAAATTTAATATATTTTCTGTATATCCGCCATCTCATCTCAAAATTTCTTCTTACCTCTATTCTCATTAGAAAGATTTATTTACAGCCTAATGTATTTTTCTAAAATAAAATTCAATTTTTCAATTATCTTTCATCTCAATCAATCAATCAAACAATCCGCAGCAACAGTCTTAATAATCTGCGCTATCCAACAATTTCGTCTTTTTCCATCTGAGGCCAAATCATTACAATCAATCAGCAGCAGTAGCCTCAAAAATCTGCGCTTCTTAAGCCAACCCGTATTTTCCAACCGGAAGACCAAATCGAATAAACAATCAACAGCAGTAGCCTTAAAAATCTGCGCTTCTTAAGCCAACCTGTGTTTTCCAACCGGAAGGCTAAATCGAACAAACAATCAGCAGCAGCAGCAGCCTTAAAAATCTGCGCTTCTCAAGCGTATCCGCCTTTTCCACCGGAAGGCCAAATCGATACAAACAATCAGCAGCAGCAGTCTTGAAAATTTGTACTTGTCAAGCCAATCCGTTTTTTTCAACCGGAAGGCAAAATCAAAACAAACAATCAGCAGCAGGAGCCTTAAAAATCTGCGCTTCTTGAGCTAATCCGCCTTTTCCAACCGGAAGGCCAAATGAAACAAAAAAAAATAGCAGAAGCAACCTTAAAATCTGCGCTTCTCAAGCCAATACGCCTTTTCCCACCGTAAGGCCAAATCGTACAAACAATCAGGAGCAGCACCCTTGAAAATTTGCGCTTCCTAAGCCAATTCGTCTTTTCTAACCGGATGGCCAATCCAAACAAGCAATCAGATACAGTACCCTTAGAAATCTGCGCTTCCTAAGCCTATTCCTTTTTTTTCCACCGTAAGGCCAAATCAAAACATACGATCAGCAGCAGCAGCCATAAAAATCTGCGCTTCCTAAACCAATCCGTCTTTTCCATCGAAAGGCCAATCCAAACAAGCAATCAGAAACAGCAACCTTAGAAATATGCGCTTCCTAAGCAAATTCTTTTTTTCCACCGTAAGGCCAAATGAAACCAAACAATCATCTGCAGCACCCTTAAAAACCTGCGCTTCCTAAGCCAAATCCGTTTTTTCCAACTGGAAAGCCAAACCAAACAACCAACTAGTAGCAGCACCCTTAAAAATCTGCGCTTCCTAAGCCAATTCCTTTTTTTTCCACCGTAAGGCCAAATGAAAACATACAATCAGCAGCAGTAGCCTTAAAAATATGCGCTTCCTAAGCCAATCCGTCTTTTCCACCGAAAGGCAAAATTATGTAGAACATTTGAGTTATGCTTCGAAGTATAGCTACCTTACGGCGAGCGAAAAAAAATGTTAAATTAATTATGGCCAGTTAAAAATTTTTACAAAAAAGGCGACTTCTTGTAAATGCTTATGATGCAATTAAGACTCATATTGTCGAAGTTCTGTATATCTATATTTTATTGAATGAATAACACTGGGAAGTAAAACACAAGGTTTTTTGAAACACGAGGTTCTGCAACTTTAACAGTAAGTAGGCGAGGAGTGAGCGGGGCTCTCAATGAGTTTGTTTACAAACATAAGATTATTTGCACACACGCTCCTTTATTTTAACTCAAAATTAAGTACGACCGAGGTTCAAAACATAATTCGATTCTATGAACATGAACTATGAACTCTAAGTTTTTCCTCCTTGCGATGGTTCAAAACGAAGTTCGAACTGCGAACTCAAAATTGATCCTTTTTTTTCCTTCGGCGAGGGATCAAAGCTGAGTTCGACCTTATGAACTAAAAATTGAACTCTTTTTGTTGGACTGAAAACACTTAGAGAGTTCACTTCGAACCGGAACAGCAACCAACCATCACGACGCATAGTTTTGTCGTCGGAACAATTACCGGAAGACTATGAAGTATCTTCATAATGGAATGTCCACCGTGTCATCGTAAAATTCTGTCCGTCATTGTCATCATATGGTGAGCGGCTTGGAATGTCCGGAAACTTCCGGATGTTATTTACTTCCCGTGAGAAGTAACATCCGGAAGTTTTCTTTGGCCGGGAGTGTCATAACTTTCCACCGCTCTGTAATTGCAATGTAATGTACCGTAACAGCAACATCCGCGTACAAAATATTTTAACCATCCTTTAATTCCCTGTAAATAAACAACCCTTCAATAAAAAGGATAAATTTGAGTTCGACTGCCGAACTTAGCATTGAGTATGCCTATCAGAACTTAGTTTTGCGATTGCCCAGTCAAACTCAAAGTTGAGGGCTGCCACTGAAGTGCTGTTTTGAACCAAAACTACTTAATTTTGAGTTTAAAAAATGAAGCGTGCAGCATTTCTGTGATTTGTTGTTAAACAAACTCCATGAGTTCCGCAGTTGCATAGCCTCAATAGCCAAAATGGCTGAATCGGGAATTTGATATACGGTAACACCTCTTATATATACACACACACACACACCTTGGTAAAACAATGATGCACATTCTGGCCAGGATGTTTCATGGTCGCCTTAATTGAAGCAATCCATTTTCAGATACTTTTTGTTTGCGTTTCCAATACTTTCGTCCCAATTTGTTCCAATAATTTCTACACAAACTGTTTGACACATCTCTTGCTTAATTGGAATGACACTGAAAGGTATACAAAATTCCAATCCACAATCGGTACCTCTTAACAGTAGTCTCTTTAGTTATCTACTATGAAACATTGTTTGCTTTGATGAATTTTATTAACTGGCTAAACACTAGCTTGTATAAATTTTCACAGCAATAAACAGCGATTGCTTGGATGCTAAAATGAACTTTCATAATAAACTTGAAAAAAAAATGTACACCCATTTTTTTCAATACTTACAAAAATCATTCCTCGATATCAATTACACCCCTGTTTGTCAGATCTCTCGCTTTATAAGACTGCTGCTCGTTTTTCATCCAGCTTATCCATATGTGTGCACGATATGTGTCTACTTTAAGCACCCCAAAATTGAGTTTCACTTTCTTCGAATCGAATTTATATGAGCCACGAGAAATGGGAAATGACTTATACGTACCTATGTACATCTGGATGATAGCTAAAAATTGCGCTAAAAGCATCCTAAAAACGTGAAGTCCTTCCTTGCAGACGACGCACGGCACGTTTATAAAATACACAACGATTAAATTGATAATGAATAATAAAGCCGAGGGATTGAGAACTCGCCGCCTGGCCGGGTTGGAAAGATTTGCGAGTAGGGGAGGAGCGGGCTACATGCGCCTATTAAGCAGAACACTGATTTAATCAAATATCACATAGAATATGTGTACAAAAACTATATACACGTGTGCAGGCATCTGTTTTCTATACATTGGAGTAATTTTTATGTTAAAATTTTCTTCTGTTTCCAAGAAAATGATTTTATTATAAATGTTGTCCAAAATGCCGAACCTCAAACCGTGCGGGCCAAATACGCCTATTTATGTTTTGAACAAAATTTCTGTTTTTTGGGCAATATTTCCGTATAATTTCATTGAAACTGCTAGAAAGTAATAATTTTCGTACGACAAAGCTGAAGTTTTGTAAAAATCTATGTATATTATAATTTTATGGAATAAAACATAAGTTAGGGTTGCCATACTATGGAGGCAGTTCATCTATAAGAAAAACTTTATCAAATCTGTTTTTAGATCTTCAATTCTCTCCAAAGATGTTATTCAGAGCTTAGATTTGAAGGTTCAATGATAAAAATAATTTATTTATTCTATTTAACCTGTTATTTTACGATGGAGGCATTTTACAAACATGATGGGGGCATACAAAAACACTCTATCATTCCACTATATAGTCATTATTAAACCTCCACAAAAGCTGAAATATGTTTAATTTCTTAAGTTCATTTGAGTAAGAAACAAAAACCATCCTAGTTTTTGTTTTAAGCTTCTTTACGTATAGTTTTTAAAAGTCTAAATATTACATCAAAATGTATCAAAATCTTGAATGACTTTTTAAATTTTTTTGAGTTTGTATATTCATAAAATTCTTTCTTGCCTTATGTTCTAAGCGTATCACCCTCAAAATACATTGGTCAGTTAAGCTGTCTAGTCAGCCATTTCATCAAACAGCCGTAGGGTCATTTAACCCGATAGGCCCATTTAGGAAACCTTTCCCCTATGGAGCGCAACACGGTGTGATGTGGATTAGAGTGGTTTCTTTTTGTACTTCTTAGGAGTTGAAAATGTCGAAACCAAAAGTAAAAAGAAGTAAGCTAAAAAAAACACAAACTGGGTGGTTTTGGCGCGGCGATACGAAACGGAAAAAATCGTGTTGGCACGCAATACGCAAATTGTGCCAGATAAGACCGCCAAATGGAAGTTTCCTTTTTTGTTTTTCCCCAGTTTGCCTGCGAGCCTCTCGGTTTTGGATTTTACTATCCAAGATAATGTGCCTCTTTCTGCCCCCCATTAGCTGATCGTTTCGACAATTGGCGGAAAATTCCAAAACGCGCGACCGTGATCCGGTACTATTTAACTTATCCTTCTTGAAGTTTTAATGTCTGCAGTACATGCGTCGGCTGACCTCTCGGGTTATTTTTTTATTACTAGACACAATCAAAACTTTTAGTGATTTGAGTGAGAATTTCTAAATAAATGTTTGAGCAATTGATCCACTTTTTCTAATGCTTTTGGGTAAAGCTCTAGACAGCTTGTTGAATTGTTGAGTTTGAGTGTGTTTTGAACCAGCTGGCTTATGGACCATTGAATTTCAATTTTTGTGTCTAGCCTATAAATTTATTAATTTTGAAAAGGATTTTTTGCATATGTATTTTGAATATACATATTAAAGTAGGTAAAATAAAATTAAAACCCTAAGAAATTGCATGTTTCTCTGTCAATATCTGTCATTTTTGTCATTTTTGTCATTTTTGCCATTTCTGTCATTTTTGTATTTTTTGTCATTTTTGTCATTTTTGTCATTTTTGTCATTTTTGTCATTTTTGTCATTTTTGTCATATTTGACATTTTTGACATTTTTGTCATTTTTATCATTTTTATCATTCTTGTCATCTTTGTCATTTTTGTCATGTTTTTTTTTTTCATTTTTGTCATATTTGTCATTTTATTCCCACAAATTTTCGTTTCGATGAAGCAATCTTATGCAGTGCTCATTATAGAGATTGCCCAAGATGGATTTGGATCTCAGCGATCTTGAGTGATTACTACCGGACATGGATCCATCGTTCCTGTAGATACATGCAATTTGTCAGGATGTTTTCATAACACATCACTTTTTTTCGGTAAGCTTCCTTCTCCTATTCAATCATTATTCATCACTCATAAATTCCGAAAGCCTCGCACTTGATGCGCTTGGTGGGGGGAGGGGGTGAAAGCTCCCCACTTCCTCTCAATCACGAACTTCACCTGCTGGTAATTGGTCCTGGCAAATTTCCTGTTTACTCTCGCCGGATTCTGCTATTTAATTTATTTACCCACACCAAATTGGATGTAATCCTCGAAAACATTTACACAATCGCAAAAATACACACAGCAAACGACATGTACGAGCGACGGCCTCTAGTGGAGCATTTGTTTCTTGCTGTTCTGTTCACAATTCGGTTTGAGCTGAGCTGAGCTTCTCGAAAGCCTGCCATGGATTACCTACAAATGTTCGGAATACAACAAAAAAATCAAGCCAAATCATCCACATCAATCCATGAATGTGTATGATTTTCCGTCATCATTTCCATTGGGCACAGTGAGTACGAATTGGATGATTTCCTTTTCGGAGTGAGATGTATTGGCATTTTTTAAAATTATCTACGCTTTGTGTTCTTGTCAGTGAATTTTTCAAGAAAAGTAAAAAAAAAGTCAAATTTTGAGTTTATTTTATCCAAAGCCAATCAATTTCGATCCCACTATTCCCAGGCTTAGATTCCACTTGACGAGCGAGAGATGACGTTCCGTATGGGTATTCCTCCATTCATGGATCCGAAAGTTAATTGAAGATGGATTATCGCATGCGAATGTGTTTCCTCCCTGACGGAAGCCGGCTGGCGCTATCAAAATATGATCAATCTCCACCGATTTTGGTGCTTTGTTTTACTTGCTTGTTGTATGTATGCCTTGCATGTTTTGCTACTGGAAAACGCATTGTTGACACATTCAAGTGTAAACGCTCACACAATTTTCTGCCTGCGTCGTAGCAGGCGACGGAAAATGTACCTACTTATCTAGGCACGTTCACGGAACAAATTTCGGATACGACTCTCAACGATGAATTGGATATTGTATTGATATTGCATCAGCATTCAAATGGAAATGCTTCAAAAGTTCAGACGGCTACGAAACGTAATGATCGTAAAAAACGAAGTTGAGATAAACATTGAACTTATTCTTGTGAATCCATCATTGCGAATTTTCGTTTAGCTAATGGAGAACGTATCTGGCTTATAAGCCAGAGGTCCAGAGATCGAATCCCACCACCCTAAAATGTATGAAAGGAAAATGTGTAAGTCTTGGACGTAAAACGAACACATATACAACGAAATGAAACAATGTAACAAAGAAAAAGGAAATTGTAAACTCTTCGAAATATAAAAGAATACAAAAATAAAACAAAATAGTGTAAGCTTTACGGAGTACAAACGGTTACCTCTGGTCATATCTTGCGTAACATTTCATAAGGGCGAAACTAGCAGTTAGCTCGAAACGAGAAAAACGCGTTTGAAATTTCAGAAAATCTAATCAAATCCTATTTGAAAAATCGACCACTTTCTGTTCATTGAAATAAAAAAAAAAGTGCATTATATTCACTTATTGTTCGTTGGTTATCAAGAACGTAAACTTTTTTCAATAAGTTTCAAAGATTTTCGAGTTTCGCCTTTTTTTGTTTTCGATTCCAGTAACGCCTGCAACTTTCGCCCAATTGATCGTCCGTTATTGTTTTGGTTTTGAAGTTTCACCCTGGGGGAGGAAAAAGGCATTTCCCGACTTGTCAACCGAACTGCTGATTTTTCATGTTTACAATTTTCGGCATCTGGTGGTAGGGTAAAAATAACAACAACACTACGCATGTTCAATGGCCGGATAGTAACGAAAGCAAATTGGCGGTGCAATAGTAATGGTTATGCAAAATTCTTAATTTTTAAAACTAGCTAAAATTAAAAAATTGTAGACATGACATACTTTGGAGGTAATGTTGATATTTGTAATGTTAATTTAAAAAAAAAATCTTTTGAAGAAATAATTTAACAGTGCTAATCTCCCAAGTTCAAAATGGCGACCAGTAGGTGTTTACATTTTTCAAAACAAAAACAAAATGGTACCCTACCACCATCTGTCTCAGGAAATACTCTAGACTGAATAAAAAAAGAAAAAAATCTTTCAAACGTCAAATTTCTCTCATCAATCTACCGACCAGTGCGAAGGTTCAAAATTTTACTTTCTTATTTAGTGATTTTTGATAAAACTTGTTTGATTCTGAAAACCACTGGTTTTGCATTAAACAATGATTTAATTAGGTTTTGTTTTGCTCTGGCAAATTCTTGCATGATCAGGCGTATTGAGTCGCTCAAATTTCGGCAAAGTTTTGAAGCTGATAAATAAAAATGGTTTGATTAATGGTTATTCTAAAATATAGCTAAATCTAAATTTAGCACCTAAACAACTGAGTTACATGACTCGCTACACGAAACTGATCATCTAAAGTTAAATTTGAACGATTACAAATCTTTTCAACAATTGCTGGCTTTTTGCCGAACAGTAAAAAAACGATGCAGAAAACGATGCAGCAAATTTCAGTCTTCCTCCCCCAGGTTTCACCCTTTTGTCCTACACGCAAAAACTAATTAAGCCGTTTTGTCACACATTGTCAACTCAGTTATACCTTTGGTCTTTCACGAATAGATTAACTAACCCCATATTGAATAGGCGTGGCTTTACGTTCCAATGGAAATGCATCAACAGGAAGTTTCGCTCAGTTGAATTTCATCAATTTTTTTAAAGTGTTGAGTGATTTTAAGATGAAACCTCGTTTATTAGGTAAAGTGCCACCACGTTCATCTGGAATGACGGCTATTTCGATTTGTTTACATTTGGCAGTTTCGCCCTTTTGAAATGTTAAGCTAGATATAGTCTCTGTAACGGGACCATAATAGGAGTTGGTCGATAAGGCAGTTCCGAGTCGTGCTTAAAATAGCATCGGCAAGCAGGGGTGCCAGGTGCTTTTGACAAAAATCAGGGCACCGCGATGAAAAAAATCAGGATTTTTAAGGACACCACTAAATTGATGCAAATAACAAGCCATTCTGCTTGGATTGCATAAATAAAGGCGAAATGTAGGTACTGAAGACCCCTAATATTATGCAACTGAAGCGAGCAGAATCTTAGCTGGCCTGCAATTTATATAAAAAAAAACATCTCTTAAATATCATCTGAACCAAATATTATCATCGGGTAACAACAGATTTGTTTGATGAATTCAGTTATTATTTAGATATTTTTGAAAATCAGGACAATTTACCGATCGTTTTTCAAAAAATCAGGACAGTTCAAGCATTTTTGAAAAATCAGGACGGTCTCCCAAAATCATGACAAATCATGAAAAATCTGGACACCTGGCACCTTTTTCCGGCGAGTTATATGAGAAGAAGATGAAAATCCAAATTGGGTCCTATTATGCGTTGGAATGTTATGTTATGTTTTCTCAAGCGAATTTAAGTTGTACACCCTTTCAACTAAATGTATTCACAGAAAGAATTGAAAAAGGACGATTGAGCCCGCTTTTTTCCGAAGCAGTAAAATATGAGCTTGTGATACAGCTCAGTTGGCAAGTCAGTTGCTTCCTGAGCCAATGTCCGAGAGTTTTAGCCCAAGAGTAAAAATCGAACACAGTTGTATCGGGTAAGTTTTTCATCTGAATGTTTAAGTTTAGTTTAGTAACAATTTGCGATTTACTTCGAAAACAGAATTATATCTAAAACGTACACAAACACACACAGGATCTCAATGAAACTTGATGATTCATCGGAGAGATTCCTTTTTACTCAACTCTAAGCGTACATCTTTCGAGGATATGATGGCTAGCATCTTACAAATGCTCAAACCACCAACCAACAGAAAGTGTACTATGTATGCCGTGATCGGGATTCGATCTCATGACCGTTGTCTTAGAAGACGTTAACGCTGTCCTCTACGCCATGGGCTACGGTAAAAAAGTATTATAATTAAGATCAAACACAAGGAATTATTAAACATTTTAAATTTAAAAAATGTAATGTAAATCGAATTTTAAGTAAACTTTCACATTCATGACGTTTGGATTCTTTTGTAATTTTTTTTCAAATAAAAAAAATGAAGGTTTATAGGGATAAAATTTTTGTATTTACTGAAATATTTGTTTTTTTTTAATTTTTGAGCATTTGAAAATTCCTGGATTTTCCCTGAATTTTAGGATTAAAGAAAACGAGTTGAACAAAATTTGAACATTTTAATTTTCGGATGATGATAATGTTTATTCATAATTTATCGGCCTTATCGGTGCAAAGTGAAGTCCTTATAAGTAAGAACATCTTATGATTATGAAATTTTATAGACGGATTGAAAGTTAGAAGAAATGAAAGCTGGTGAAAATGAGCGGGTAGAATTGATTAGAAGCATTATCATACAGGTAACTACCACCAGAGTTGTAAACCATCGACATTCTCTCTGACATTGGCACATTCGTCAAACCTACGGATTTGAACGATTTGCAATCTAGCAACGCTGCTTTCCATCGATCGAATGCGACCAAATACTAACGCAAGAGCCGAGTACCTACTATCAGTCGAAATGTCATGGATTCTTCTATGTGTGATAACTGAAACTATCATTTTATTTTTCATTTTTATTTAGATTTCGAGCCATTTTTGAACACAATATTCATGATAACTACAAATCAAAAACAGATATTTGATTTCTGTTTGCTACAAAAGATGCGCATGATAATTTGCTAAACACTTGCCCAACACATAATTTTGATAAGTTCATACCCAACAAAGTTATAACAAAAAAAAAACTTGTTTTTATAGGACCACCCTAACTTGTTCACGAAAAATCATCATAAAAGCTAAACGGTAATAGATATACATTCAAAGTCTTCTGCGAGGTTTCATCAATCATGTTGTTCTAAATAATTGCTGAACATAATATAGCACTATCTCATTACAGTCAAAAATTAATTTACGTATCTAAGGAGTTTTATGAACCACCCTAAAATTGTTTCATTCACAAGTAGCGCCTTGTAAAGTTGTATAACATGTCTTGGACACCAAATGTCTTATACCTAAGGCAAGAGTGCAAATAATTGTTTTCCGCTAAATTTCATTTCTGGAACTGCAACTGGAAATTTCTGCAATGTAATTCTAGTGCCTATTTAACCAGCAAGTCTCAGTGTAGTGGATAGGATCTTTGTCATCTATTAGCCAACTGTCATGAGTGGAATTTTTGTGCCAGTCCACCAACTGCATTGTTGATAAAAAGTCGCGAATGACATGAAGATTTTAAAACGACAAGGTGTAACCGAAACAAACAAAATAACTTTAGCAAATATTTTGACCTTATAGGGTTTTCAGTAACCCATGATCAAAATATTTCCAACCTTTAATACAACTCAATCAATGCAATGGTTGGGTTTCTTCCTTCCTGGCGCTTCAAATTTACTTCTGGCAGTTGATAGTTTTCGATATTACTCCTGTCCTGTTAAATTGCTGGTGCTTCAACAGGTCGTTATACCTGCCTAGATTCATGGCAGTGTTTAATAGATTTTTTTGTCCCGGTTGTAATATCGGAACAGTCAATGTTCAAAGTCAAAGACCATCGATACAGTAGTTTGCGAACCTGGAAAAGCGGTTTAGTGTTAGTTATGGGAAATTTTTAACAAACTTCACACAATAAAAACAATGTATTGATTTAAACGAAAGCGTTCTGACTGCATAACATGATCAATGGAGCCGTCTATCACCTGCGATGGACCTTTCACCCGGAACAGAAAGCCATCTCTGAAGTGACAAACACCTGGCTGGAACACCATTTTCCAAGCCATATTTGTTCAGGGAAATGGATTTTTCCCCATCTACTATTGCAGCAGACATCGAAAAACAGGCTGCAGTACTCGCGTCTGTGTTGGTATACCTAGTAGGAAGCTCCCATTCGAGAAGATTGGCAGTTGCATTTTGGTGGCATTATTCATGATTCCTCTCAGCGAGGCACCGAGAACCGCATCCGTTGATGGGGGGGCCAGTATCCAGAGCAACATTTTAATCTCCCCATTCTGGAGGGATTTTCGGCAGAAAGTTAAGCAACGAACGGTAACCATCAAGCGGACCTGAACTGGACCGGTGTTGAATTATTTATTCCTCGAAAATAATTCCTGCATTTGTGCCTAACAAATACGCTCGAATTGTTTCGATCCTAGAGGTTGGTGGCCCGAGTCCCGGGTCGAAATTCGGTAAATACCGTATCAATGGAGTTTGGGGTGAAATGGTCGGATCAAAGCGATTCTACCTAAAGTCCGGAGATCGGACGGTTGTTCCGGCATCTTTTGGGAATCCGCGCGCATCGACGAGGTTCCGAGCTCTGGCGATTTGAAATTGCATCAGTCTGTGCAAATAAACGGGGGTTGCCTCAAATTTCAATTACACGCTTCCGTTAGTTAGGAACTTCGGCCAGGCCAGACACGGCAACAAAGTTGAGCAGATGTGGTTGCGTTACTTTGAATCAAAGCGCGATGCCAAGTCATATGAGAAGTAATGGTGGAAACCAATTGCAATAATTAATTAGAAATACGCCAGCTTGTATCGGTTGAGAAATGAATAAAAGGCTTATTGGGACTCCTATTACGCTAATCAGTTAACAACAAAATAGTTTTTGAAAAGCTCCGAAGAGATCATATTTAAAAAAAACCTTTCTCACTACAATTCATAATTTGAAAAAAATAAAGTGTAAATACTTAGTAGAGAAATTGATAGGATTTTCAGGACTAAATAGATATATCATGAAACTATAATTTTTTGGTTTCGTAAATCGTCGATAAAATAGTAAGGCACCTCACATTGAGCAATAGTTCAATTTGAACAACATCAACTGCAAAAATTACGAATCATCACAGGTGATTTATTATAGAACTTCCGTCTATTCCCACCAAAGAGGTTAAAAGTTATCAAACGGAGCCGGAAAGTTTACCTTTCAGGATTTTATTATTTGACTGTCATCTGGTCAATTTTCAGCGACCGTAAAAAGTGAGCGTTTTTATTCAAACGACTTTTTACTGTTACCAGCTTGAAGGTATTTCTGATACTAAAATCACGACTGAAAGTCATCGCCGAAGAAAAGCAAACAAAAATATCATTAATCATCCTGAAAATTATTCATCCGGGAAGGCATGGATCGAAGCAACCTTTCAATAAAAATCAAAAAGCCTGCTGCGTGCTCGTTGGAAGATTAAAGGATCCTTCAAACTTGATGCTGACAAAAAGGCGACCTACCAACATGGCTACTATGTATTCATTTATGGGTGAACCCGAGATACAACTTGTCATTGTAAACAAGCAGAAAATTCATAATTGAATCTTTTGTGGGACGTTAGTTCTAAAACTAATAATTCATTGTTGGATTTTAGTCGTCAATTTTTTTCCTAAGCAGAAATTCCAATTGTGCAATTTGTTATGATCATTGTTGCAACCTTCTTGCTTCAGAGTGTATACACTGTGGTCTACTACCCATATCTCATGAAACGAACCGCCGCGCCACCGGAAGACCGCACGCGATCTTTGATTAACTCATAACCTCAAAACAAATTCCAACCGGCCGGCCGGCTTTTAACAGCCGTTGAACAAAAAAAAGCACAAAAACCGATTCTTTAACGCCTGCTCTGTTCGGACCGCCATTTTGCGCTTGCATTGTGCAGGTATGTTGAGGAGGAAAAACAAGCGAAAAATAACATTGAAATCATCAACATATAAAACATCAACAACAACACCAGCGCACAATCACAATCGACCCGAGCCATTCGAAATGAGAGCTTCGGGGAGGAAAAAACGATAAACATGTTTATGCCCCGGTGGTAATTTCTTCACCTTAAGCCATTTCCACAACGAATTCCGGGAGGCAGGAATTGCGTTCGAAGCAATTACCGATTTGATACCGTTTCTGGGTAGTAATTCACCGAGCAATCTGTGTGTGCGTTCGGTTGTCTATGAATTAGAGGTAAATTTGTAATTTTCATGCTTCTGCTGAAAGAAGGCAAAAAGATCATGACCTATTGCACAAATTACACGGGAAAATCGGCCTTCTTCGATCGGTCAGTTGTTCGAGATTGGACATGAGATGAAGATTCAAAAGATATTTTTAAAATGTATAAATTTTCCTACTTTAAAACCATTCACAATTCATTTTTATCCCAGAACAAAAGGTAATGCATATTTTAACATTTGAGATTCGCTATTCCGCGTGTTTTAATTTCGCAAATGGAATGCTAGATGCACACCTACTGCACGATCTGCTTCCGGATATTTTGAAACCGTTTATGACCCATAAGAATGCACTTATTTTCGGTTTAACTCTTGGGGAATTGTTCCAGCTAAGGCATAAATCTATTTTACCGAGTCTGTCTGTGCCAGTGTTGGTTGTTAAATTTTTGGTTTTATTTGCAAGTCACACATTTTTTACATATAAAAAAGTCGTTGATTTTTCTGTTCGATTTGAAATTAAAACCTTCTTAAAATTTTTATCCGGTTAAACTTCTGTCTGCATTTGCACAGACTAATCTCCCACCGCTTCGAAACGAAAATGGCAATCGTTCTCCTTTGACATAAACGTTAAGAATCCTGTACTTTATTGAATGAAACGTCTCGTAGAGCCATTTTTCCTTCCTGGATTTGTATGTGGCAGTCCAAGCTCTAGCTCTTGTGCAATAAACAGAAAAGCATTCCTGGTAGCTTCAGCTTGTTCTGCATGTGGTTTGGTATAGCTTAGACGAGAACGTTAGGGTGTATGCTTGAAGTATGTGCTAAAATTAGAAAGACCAAAATTTCTCTTTAAACTTGAAATTCTCTTCAAGTTTCAAAATATTCGCCGTGAATTTCGGTAGTTTGATGTTCTGGCAGGTTGAAACATGTTGCCTGAACCATATATCGGAACACAATTGCAGCACAAAGCACACAATATCCCGACATAAAATACAAAATCCTGCATCATCCAGCTCACTCTTTCTCACTCGATCGCCCCCTTCTAACTGGGGAAAGTGCTAATCTCTTTTTGTTACCCTGGGATCGGTTTTGGAGCAAACTAACTAATAGGAAAGAGAAACTCCTAATCGGGATCTGCTCCTGTTGGCTTTGCTTGTGGGGTGGCAGAAAGACAGGAAAAGCTTAGCACTTTATGAATGTACCAATGATTTTTTTTCCTTCGGCGAATGGCTATATCCAAACTCAACATTCCACAATTGCAGTTGGCAGTTTAAATGGTATTTCAAAAATAAGCTCAGCAACTATCGGCAACCGCAGTTATACCGCAATGGTATTTTTCTAGCATTCCACATTCATTTATTATTCTGCGTAAAATAAAATACCAATAATTAATGTTTTATTTTCTTTTTTTTGCAGGTAAGCATTTGTCAAACGCTCCCCAACTACCCTAAAACCGTTCAACGATAGGTATTTTTAATAGGAAAACAAAAATTTATTGCCTACACTCATCTATGATTGTCAAATTCCTCCGGCAGAAGTAGGTTGATGTAAACCATAGACACTTGTTTCCGAAAGCAAATCACAAAGCCATTACACGACCCACGAAGTTGGCCATGAATCTTGACTGAAGAAAATTTACGACAAAAAATCTCCGCAGTTATTTGCTCACTCCTTAGTTTCACGACACGGGACGGACACTCGATTCTATCTGGATTTGCACCCCTATTAATGGCCATTTCATACTTTGCGAACTTCCAAACTTGCCTTGCCAATTCCGTGGCTGCTTTCGATCGAAAGCCCACAGCCATCATTAGAGCGGTCGGTCGGCCAGAGTGTAACGCCTTTCGCATTAGCGCCTACTGGGATCGAACTGCTTCAGCAGCGATGAAGTAAAAAATAACACAGATAAGAGCCCTCGAAAATCCTTCCGGCAGCAGCCATCCGATAGGGAAAACGGAAAACCGAGAACACCGAAACACTGAATGAAGTCCCCCGGATGGCCGAAGCAAACATCCAAATCATCATTAATTTTCCAGCCACACCTTAACGCCACTTCTCCGGAAGAATATCGAAAGGCCTTCAATGGCCTCGATGTGATTGCTTGTGCTACTCCTGGGGGTGTAGAGTTTCCAATAGGCCGTCTCCCTACATAGGCACAAGCCGGCCTTGGCTGTCGGTCTCGAAAACAGTTGCCTTTTCCTGGGTTGTATTTCCTTCCAGATGGAGTACGGTTTCCTAGACTACTGACTGACCCGGATTTTACTAATAGTCTTCCGAGCCCGGTCATTATTTTTCGATTTTCCGGGTCCGGGCTCTACTTTTCAGCAACACGGCCGATTTACCAGTGCGAGAAAGGCCTTTCTCCTATTACCGAATGAAAGGCTGCCGCAATATACCTTCTGATGGTAATCGATTTCATTTGCAGGCTTCGATAAAATTTTAGACCTGCAATGGGATCCCTCCTCTGTGGGATCCGTTGATTGAAACATGTTGCAGCAGCTTCTTTTTAGTCTGCCATAGAAAGAACCATATCTGGAAGAATGTTTCCTATGCACAAGAATGGTGTATTGTTTAGTTTTCCATCTCGGGTATTCTATCGAAATAATTAAGATGGTGTACAGCAGATCAATTATGAAACCATCATCCGAATATGCATTCAACGGAAAGAAGTTGATTTCTTGGTTGGTTTCATGTAATCTTCCTATGGTTTTCCCTAGTGCTACAGGGTTTATTATGAAAAATTCTATCTCTCAAGCTTTAATTTTTCAATCCGAGTTTAAAAATTCTCTTCTGTCTTTTAAAGAATCATTATTCAAGGTGCAAATCAAATCATCCAGCAAATACTATAAATAATTTCATTATTGATTGCAAAAAATAGACAAAACGACACAACCATTCGAGAAATATATAAGGCTCTTGGACTCATAGGGGTAGTGCATAAAAGTTTAATTCAAGAAAGCACAATTTTTTTTTCATTTTACATATACTTTTCGAAAATTTGTGTTTTTCTTTCTAACGTAAAAATACTTAGAATTCTAATAATATCAAAAATTCACGAAATATAGTTTGAAATATGAACAATCGCTAGGGTTATTAATCCAAGATCGATCATTTTTGCACCTATAACCTTTTGGCTCTGAGTGCCTCATTCTTATGTTTATGTTTGATGTGCTTTTTGTTCAATTTTGTGATTTTATTCTATTTAGTCATTTAAACATTCATCATTTTTATGGTTTTTAGAGCACCACATTGGAAAATATGCGTACTCTTTTAAAACATTATAGCGAGTACATGAGACTACAAGAGGCTTGGCACAATTTGTGGCCAATCAAATACCGTATTTGTTTTCTCCCCTCGATCAGTGTTCCACCGTACTCGACAAAAACAAACACAAATCGTCGCCAGTGTATTGCTACTTCACTCACTCACACGCTCTCTCGCTACACTGGCAAAATTATCGATGGGCCACCGTCCGTAAGCAGAACTTCACCAGATCAAAACCAGTGCAACACCGTCCGAATAAACAAACAGTTTTACAGCACCTAGTGGTGCACCAGTGCAACACTAGTGCAACACTCGGCATAAACAAATACGGTATAAGTAATTGAATCAAAGTGCTAATGAGCGAAGGCTATTTGTTTATCGGCTTATCGCCGCGCACTCGGTAATGATGGGAAAGATTTTGCGACTTATATGCGTGCTCTCCTTCGTGTGATACGCCCACTTCAGGTGCACACCCTGGAGTGCTTGGATTTCTCCGGATGACGTCTGCTTCGTGACCCACGCTCTGCTGATGCGCCTGGAGTTCTTCAAGCTTTCTGGAACTTGCTGGCCGGCTCGGATTCGCCGTCGCACCGATTCGGCACCTTCTTGCCGGTCCGCTACTTGGAGTATTCTCCACCCTCCACTGTCCGCAGAACCGCGGAACGCCTAGCAAAAACAGCACCAATACTCAACCCAGACTACTCGTTAAAGATCCGTGGCACTTTGTTTCCTCCTCCCAGTCACCTGACCTCTTTTCTTCGACGAACCAAATTTCCACCCCAGTGGCACCACGCTGCCCAAACGAACCCACACGCACTCCCGTCACTCGACTCGGGGTGATTTCAATCGCACACTTTCTCTAGCCCAAAAAATGAGTCCGAAACCTAACCTTCTATTCCCGGATAATTTGAACTCCGAGAAAAATCAACTTTTCTGGGCGACGTCGAAAGGTCACTCTTTTTCTTCGCGTTTAAAACACGAACCAGCTTCCGAGGTAGTTATACGCTGATATTCCGGCACGAATGGAGCTTGATTTTCCGCTCGAAAAGGATGTTGCTGAATCCAAAACTCAAAGCCGCCTATCGAAAACGCATCGTTTCTTCTTTTTTTTACTCGCCGCGTGGAATCTTGGCGTTTTTTCCGCGATTTCGAGGAGGCCGACTTGAAGTCGGTTGTTTTGCCGCTAATTTTCTTGTCGGGTTCTTGTTCCGACTTACGGTCATGTTCCCTCGACCAATGTTACAGCACTGTGATTCGCATTTACCCATTTTTGAGTGCATTAGCCGTATTTACACACATTTGATCTAAGTAACGTTAATTACAACATCTATGGATCGAATTTTGTACGTAACATTCCTTGAAATTTACTGGTTATTTGAAATGATAATCACTAATCATTAACACTAATCTTACTTCAAAAGCCAGAACTTATGTCTGAGTCCCAAAGAATAATAAAGTTAGTTACTATTCTTCTTGTCTTCGTTCATGCTTTCAATCATTTTAACATAAAAACATTTAAATGATTAAAAATATAAAGTGGTTGGTCCTATCATGGAGCAGAGGACGCAGAGACATCTAGAACACAGGAACAGGGAATAGAGTAACGCTTTAAAGCCGCTCTCTTTTCCTCACACCCTTTTAACTTCACGGAGACCTCAGAAGCTTTCTGCTTACATTGAATGATGATACCATCCTCACACATTTCTTTCGAAAAATTTAACTGAAAGCGGCATAGATATGTCATTAAATCATCACTTCTACCAAAACCACCCTTTTCGTTCTGAACTCAGAACCAGAACAAACAAATCGGCCTTTGGAAAGCCATTCTGCTTACTCGGAGAATGTTAGCCAAATGAATGAATTTTAAATTTTAAGTTATTTTTCCACACGATTTGGATGATCATACTAATGGATAAATTTTTTCAACACTTTTTCACAATAGCTTTTCTGTACATTTAGTTACTTTCTTCCAGCGCAGCGATGTTTAAAAATTACTTTGACAAATTTTTATTTAAAATATGAAGAAAAACTCACTTTACAAATTTCATGAGAACTGATTTGTACACCCATAGAAGAGGTTGCAAAAATCCAATGCCTATTTAGCACATCTCTGTGCCGATAATGCGCTGAAATGTGCACTGTGCCGAAGATGATATGTTTGAAAAACCGTAACTGGCATAAGGACTCGGCTCCCAACTAAAATGATGCATGACCACTACATTCAAGCGAAACAAGAAAAACATTTTATGGGATTTCGTTCCTATTGGATAATTCATCCCAGAAACAAGAAAATAAAAATATAAACCCCAGCGCCCGTAGGGAGAATCGAACTCAAATCATGGTCTTGCCAGACAGACATCTTAACCAATGTACTATTTGAGCTTCGTGCAGGAAGAGGGATATTTGTCGTAGGCATTCTGTCACCGATCAATCACAAAAGAAACGCACGACAGTGGCTTCCCGGCGTTTGGCCTCCTTTCAAGGTATTCATTTGTCTTGCGATGGAAACGGGAAAGGGAACGGGAGTGAAGGAAACGGGAAACCCATTTAATGAGAACTGTCCTTTGCTGACTGCCTGCTATTACATACACACGCTACATATACACAGCTGCTAAAGCCGGGCAGCTTGGCCGGTGCTTGTTTGCCGGTGAATTGAAGGAATATATTCTTGTTGCTTTTGCTACATACACACGCACAGCTTAGCCGTGGTTGTTTGCCGGCGGATTGAATCGAAGGAATATTTTTGTTGTTGCCTTTGCTACACACGCACAGTGCTCGGTTCGCTGGCTGCCGGCGAATTGAATTGAAGGAATGTTTTTTTTGTTGTTGCTTTTACTGCATACACACGCACAGCTCGGCCGTGGTTGTTTGCCGGTGGATTGAAGGGATTGAATTAGAAGGATGTTTTTGTTGTTGCTTTTGCTACATTCACACGCACAGTGCTCGGTTCGCTGGCTGCCTGGTGTTGGCCGTTATTTATTTCCATCCTTCTTCGTCTTGTGATGCGATAGGGAGGGACGTGAAAGCGTTTTTATTTTGTTTCTTTCAGACATACGCAATTCGGTTAACTTGGGAGATTAATGCCGGTGGGAGCAAATCGAATCAGCACCGATCGCGTTATCTTCTTGTACCAATGATGCTTTGTAATTGACTACACGCCATTGGCACAGAGGCTGAATTTTGGGTGTAGAGCATAAAACCACACAAGATCTTCCAACGCGAATAAAATCTGATTCCGATCACCAGCAGTCCTCAGTCTGGAACTCCAAATAAAATTCCTTCATAATTTTACTTCAAAACAGCCAAAGTCCCTCCGGTGGTCACTTGCATGAAGTACCCTATCATCCCACTAGCCGATGGTAGCGCAGCACTGTCCAATCGTTTTACTTTACTTAATTTGTTTAAAACTCAATTTAAACAAAATTTTCGCGGACGAAGAAAAAACGTGTGTTGTTCGCACGAGGCATAGCCTACTCTCCCCTGAAAGATTGTCTGAAATGATGATGAGATTTTATTGCATGAATAATAACAGATAGATCACGGATTCAAAATTCATGTTTTTTCGGTAAAAACAACCGGTTGTTTATAAACATAATTCAACGTTGAAATTAACTAACTTTCGATAAATCATCCGGTAAACATTGCCTTGTAAACATAAAATCGCAATAGAAATGATGGCTCAAGTCGCCAACCCTTCATTACATGATTTTTTATTTATCCTCAAAAATCATTTTAAACAGTTGGAAATGATGAGTACATCAGGAAAAAAAATTAAAATGAAATACGATTTTTCACTTTTTTCATACATTAATTGTTGCAAATTTGTTACTTTACAATGTAACTGCGAATCGCAAATCCTACAAAATAACTAAACGATCATAAAAAATGGTTACTTGAAGTCGGTTTGAATCCGATTCGAAAAAAAAGTTTGTCATGTTTACAGATTCTGCATACGTTTTCGCTCAATTTGTTTCCCCGCGCGTGCTTCAAGTGAGAAAATAGCTTTGTTTTTCTTTCTGCGACCAGCAGTGCAACCAGATTGCTAAAAAATGAGATGGTGAATTTGAGAAAATTGTCTGATGAGAGGAGCAGCAAAAATTGTCACTGGCAGCGATTTGCATACGTTGAGAAAAAACTTGTGCTCTCTTGCAACATTTCAGTATGTACGAATAAAGTGTCAAATATTGACAAACTCGTATAGTTCGTAACACTTCAGCCAAAAATTTAAAAATATTATCTCCACTTGCAGGTAAATGCTGTCTTAAAGTTTTATATAATTCTTTTATAATGTATATGAAACGTTTATCTAACAAAGTTTTTGATAAATATACCTACAAAAATGTTTGCTGGGTATCGGCAAAACAAACGTTTGAACGAATAAATTTTCACAGTTTTTTCGGTGAAAATAATTGATTATTTCTTTAATAAAAATGCTCACAGCCTCCTGTGAGTGAATTAAAATAAACCTATCCTAATTCGTCAAATATTGTTTCCCGTTTGAAAGCATAGATATGTTGCTTGCTACTCGTGTTTCAATTTGAAACTTTCAACTAATCTGTTTTCTGTTGAAATGAGAGACTCTTGAATTAATGTTTCCCGTCAAAAAAACTTAAAATATTTATCTCATGAGTCTGTGTTTGAAGTTCAAATTTGTTGTTTGCAACAAACCATTTCGCTCTCGTTTTGTTAATTGAATAATGTTATAAGCAAAAAAAAATATAGCAATTCTAAACCAACCAAAGCTTGAATCCATGGGGCTTGGGTAAGACATGCCTAACGAGTGTAGCGTAACTTTTTCACCTCCGCAGGAACGTGTTTCGTGTTTTCTCTGTTATTTACAGAACCAGAGAAGTTTATGTAACATTCCGGTCCAGAATCAGAATCTGTGCTACTTTTTTGAGTTCACGTTATTTAATGCAATTCTGTTCCGAAACAAACATGCAATTCAACTTACGGTCCTGACTCGGAACTCTAACTCTCCCTCCACATCAAACAAAGCGACCGGACCAACAATCGCCTGGATTTGGATCTAACTTGGCCGGTGTTGGTTGCACAAAACAATTTGTTTACATAGTTGCTTTTTGAGGTTTTAGATCAGAACCACACCACACAGAAGCAAGAGTAGTTTGTCCGGATACCGGTAAAATACTAGGTACCAAGCTACTATCTGGCCAAACATGGAAACGAGGAGCTTTTGGGTCGGTGAACGAACTAACGCGTAAATAAACACCTTCTCTAAAAATATACGCGATCCTGGTGGCGATGGCGCGTTTTGGGTAGCTCGGGGTAATTAATCGCTCTGGCCACCGTTAAAGCGTTTCGTGATTTCCGGGAACACCAACAATTGTCAGGCAATGTTGGGCTGCAGGTTTATAATTACAAGTTTGGTTTACATCCTCAATAATTGATTTTTGTGTAATTTGAATCAAAAGGCTTCTTACCTTCTTAGAAGGTTCCAAAACGGGTCAATTTACACCCCGGTACCTTCACCGCTCGCTAAAGCTGGAGCTATTCGAGAAGAACGCACGTGCAAATGCATTAAACGAGGAGTTTTTCTTTCACGGACAGAACACCAACAAAAATCACAAAAAAAAATAGCCTGCAGCTGCCCGGAAAAACTCCGCCAGTTTACTCTTTGTCTGGCAAACCAGATGTTCGGGACCGACGGAGTTTCCCAAATGGGGAAATTTCCATCATGATGCGGCAAACAGAAATTTGTACTTTGCTGCAGTTGCTCATCTAGCAACCGAAGTAGGCTGTGGGTGATTTTGGTGTCCGCTCGGTTTGCACCGGAAAATAATTTAACACGATCACCTAGCGGTGGGTGGGGAACTTTTTTCTTGAAATAATATTACTAGAAATTGATTTTAGTGTTCTGTTACCATACAGTGTAGTTTTGGGCAATATTGCCAGTTGAGAAAAGATGGGCACAAGACCGCTGCAAAAATTGACTTTTGGCTCCTACATATTTTTTATGTAGGCATATTGATTCATCCAGAAAATTCTGAATCCAAAGAATTTTGTTTAAATGTAGGTTTAACTTGCTATCGTTTCGAAAAATTTCATGGGCCGTTTTTGCCAAGGTTCTATAAAAAACCAACACATTGGTTATGCAAAGGAGCTTTTAACGATGTTTTATATTCATTCTACGCTAAACCAGCTTTTAAATAAGCAGTCGGAGTTGCTAAAAAGTTTTAAAAGAAGTATAAATAAAAAAATATTGAAAAAGAATTTTTATAAGAGACTTTTTTTTATCACTCAGCGCTCATTCGAGACTTTGAAAAAAATTGCTTTATACACAATGCTCACATAAAATGTTGTGCAAGACCCAAGAAATGTTTATTTCCCAAGATTTTTTTTTATTTTCAGTACATCTCTGGTGATTTTTTAAGTAAAAATTTAGTTTTCCCATACAAATTCTCGTACAAAATTAAAACTCGTAGTGTTGATTCAGGACGAAATAAATCGCCTTCAAATTTGACAGCAGTCTTTTCGGTTGTAAGAACAACCACTTATTAGTAGAAGTATGTACTTTTAGTATTTTTTTTTTTGCACATCTTTCGAGTGCATTTTTTATTCAATTGAGTGCAATGCACTCTGATTTTCATTTTTAAGTGCATGTTTTCTTAGAGAATTATCAAAAATTAAAATTTTTAGAGGGTCGACTTGAACCTTTTGCTTGTTATGGAATTCATTCAAATCCAAATGTTTCGAAAATGCGAAGAGGTTTTTGAGTTATGTATTCACAAAAAATATTTAAAAATTAAAAAAAATTAAACCATGATATTTTCGTTACAATATTTAAATGTTTGTGTGAGTACGCTGTATGCAGGAAAATTACAAAAAATCTAATTTTATTAAATTTTTTGAAAAAAGTAGAATTTGAAAAATCGCTGTTATTTCCCCACATTTTGAAACTCTGATAGAATGCAAACCTCGTCCAAACACAAATATCTTTCTGAAACTTATGCAACATCGCAACACTACAAATTAGCAACATCGTATTGAAATAAATTACCTTTTTAAAAAAAAATAAATATTATGATGAACCACAATTTTTTCCATTTTTTTATGCCTTAACTACATGCAGTCTGAAGTGATCGTAATGTTCTTATTTTTAATGTTAAATTACAAGAAAATCTCTGAATCAATCTAAAAAAGCTTCAATTCAAATGCCTCTCCTTTACAAACCTCATAAGGCCAATCAACATTTTTCTAAGGTGCAAAATATTAGAAAGATTATTTTGACTGATTTGTGGGCTGAGTTCTAATGAGCAATTAGTTTTTTTTTTCTTTCAGGTCGAGTTTTCAGGATTACTTTTGAAAGAAAACTGCCAAATTAATGCACTTTTTAGAAATATTGTAGAACAATGAAGGGGAAATGAAGGTTTTCAATCACTTATCAATTTTCCCGAAGATGATTTGATTTCTGAGTTATATAAGTTCCCTTTTTTGGTTACTTTTCTATTTCTATAAAAAACAGAATTTTGAGGATATTTGAAAAAGAATTCAAGAAAAAGGATCTTTATTATTTTTTTTGAAGCAGAGGTCTTCAGCAAAGTTGTTAAAATAAATTGAAATCTTTAATATCATGAATTCACAAACATACCTTAGTAATGCCAGAAGTAGTCATATTTATTTTTATTATTTTTTATTTACATAGTATTCCGTCTCACGACATAACTTGACGAACGTAATTCCTAAAATTCACTCGGTTCATAGCAACCTATTTTATTTATATTTATTTTTATTATTTTGTTTTTAATTGCGATTTATTTTGGCATAGTATCTCATGTGATATCAAATAATAAACAATACAATTTGTATCGGAAAACTGGTAACTTCATATTTATTCTCGTCAAGTCATATATAAAGGTCAGGTTACTATAGTGATGATATATGCGTGGATTATCTATCCGTGCCGTATTGGTAACACTTCTCTAATGATTTCCTATCTGTTCAACTGGCAACAATTGCACAGTGAACACAGGGTTGTCAGCATTTTGTTTCCAAAATTCAGTGAGCTTTTAAATAAAAATCAAGGAAAATCGGGCTAACATAAAATGATCGAACTGAGTGCCTTTTTTGGTCACCATTGTTGAATACTGTAGAACTGATACACAGTAACGTTCATAATTCTTTTAAATAAGCTACATGCTCAGTGGCACTACAACCTAAAAACGCGATATTTTTCATTTTTCATATCATTTCATGTCTGCAAGTTAATTGCTTGCTGCGCGGGGAAACTTGCAAGTTACAGAAAGCTAGAAACCTGCTTGTGCGGTTCTATACGTTCCCCCAACGATGATACACCCAAGTAACACCGATAGTTTTATCGGATTCCTCAAGTCCCTTCTAAAACCAAAACTTCATCTAGTACCCTGCTATAATAAATAAATGTTACTTGGGATATGTTTGCAAATTTGCAAGTTACCGAATTCAATCCATCCAAACGTTCGACTCGTTCTTGTGTGGCTCGGTGCGTTCCACCAACTTAAGCCGAGCCTACGGGGAAAGAAAGTAATTCCAAAATGTGAACTATTGTTTCAACAGCGATGCCGCACATACCGATTTTCAGATATTTATACCGATTTTGATGAAATTTTTGACCAAGAAGTGGTATATACCGAATCACGATTTTTGGCAAAACACGATTTTTGGCAGAAAAATTATTTCCAAAATATAACTAAAACCATCGTTTTTTTTTTCATTTTGTGTGCCTTATCAGCCTGCAAGTCTCAGCGTAGTCGATAGCATTTTTGTATCGTATGCCAACGGTTTTGAGATCAAATCTTAATCATCGATTAACATGGTAAATGAAAGATTAAAGTATAGTTTAGACGTTAATAGATCATATCTTTAAATTGTATGTATAATACTTATGGACCAAGTTAAGTGCATATGCTCGATATGAATAGCACAAATCAACAAAATTAAAAATTGTTCAAGGTACAAATAATATAAAACCAAATTTTGATTAATTTTGGGGCCTTTATTTCAAATATTCATTCAAATATTTTGTATGCTCTTGTTTTCGAGAAAGCTTTGGAAATAAATAAAAATTCATTGAATAAATTTGTGCACTTTTTTAGCAAAGCTATACAACATTACAATATTTTGAAAAGAAAGGTACACAGAATATCTTTTTTTGGCGTGGAAATACCGACTTACATGTGGCATCACTGCCTTTCTGTCGTCGTTCAGCAACGAACGCGTGCGGACTCTATCCGCATGACGCTCGGAAGGTTGTGTTGGTGCCCTCGTGCTCGGTTAGATTTTTTGTAACTAAAATAAAACCATATTTCCAAGCTTCATAACTCTGTCATTTTTCAATGGAAATACAAAAATAGCACATCAAATAGCACAAATAGAACATTTAAATGGTGTCTAAAAGTATCGTCGGCATCACCGAGTTTTCTGCAAAAAATACTATTATATAGACCAATTTATGATGCAACTTTCATATCAAGGCACTAAAGTGGGCCAGCAACTCCTTTAAGAGTTATGAAAGAAATAATGACAATAAATTTCTTTTTTTTTTGCATAAAAAACAAACAATGATCGAACAACTGCACTCACATATACAGGTAACGCGCACTTCCAATAACATGGAACAAACGTACTTATCAATACAGGTAAAAAGCACTAGTTTTTCATGCTTTGTAGAGTATTTGCAGGTCAACTGACTTCAAGTTTCAACCAATAATTTATTATTTCTTTCATAACTCTTAAAGGAGATGGTTGCCCACTTTGCAGTCTTTGCTTTGGTATCTTTGAAATACGGTTTTATTTTATTTACAAAAAAATCTAACCAAATCTAACTCGAAAAATAAAAATGTTAGAAATTTAAAAAAATATGTATTTAAGTCAAAAAAATGAACCAAATTTTCAATTTTGGGGAAGATGCGAAGACCTCCGGCGCAAATTGTCAGTTATAATGAAAAATAATCCTCGAATGTCAAATTTATAATTTTAGAACTTTAAAGCTCAACGAAGTTCTGGGGAGAACGTGGGCACTCTAAATATATCAGCTGTGTGTTGAGATAAAAATCTCAATCCAACTATCATCGTCGCCGCTTTGCGTAAGCATGTTTTTCTATATGTTGTTGACTTATGTAGGCATCATATGCTTCTTTTATTAAACTAGCCTAGAAAAATGTACTTACATAATTAAGCAAGCACCCGCAAAATTGCATCCGTGGGAGACCTAAAGTACATAACAAAAATATGCTCATATAGTTATGATCTTAGTTTTGTCATGTTCTTTCTCAAAACATCAATAAGTCATACAAACGCAACCAATTTGCAAATCATAGTTTGTGGTGAATCGTGGGCCACATTTTGAGGGGTATCTTGGGCCACCTATACAGTGAGGGGCAAAATAAAGTGTTCAAATTATTTTGTTTTCTATTTCTTTTATTTTTCTGGTTAAAATTCAACGAAAACACATCTTAATCATTTTTTAAATATTGTTTATTATGTTCTTTTCAATTTTTGGTAATATTGCGCTGGTAAAAAAAAAGTTTTTCTGATAGAAAAAAAAAACAGTTAATATTCCAAAAAAAAAAAAACAGGGGCAAAATAAAGTGTCCAGATCGGTAAAGCTTCAAATTGATTCAAACTGAAGGCAAACAAGAACGAATTAATAATGGGTATGGCCTCCTTCGGGCTTCAACACCTCCTGCAAGTGCTTCGGTATACTTTCAACAAGGTTGTGCAAGTGGTGTGGGTCGAGTTCCTCCCACGCATTTTCCATGCCATCAAAATAAGAATTTTTAATTTGTCACACCATTCTTTTCAATCAGAGCATCGAGGATGGCCCACAGATGGGATTCAGGTCAGGACTTTGTGGGGGCCATTCAAGGGGTTTGATGCGGCATCAACGGGAAAATGACTTCATCAGATTGGCCGTATGCTTCGGATCGTTATTCTGCTGTAAAACGAAGCGCTCTTCGAGGCCCGTTTTGATGGGAGATACCTCGAGGTTTTCCCGCAGGATATTGGAATATGACTCAGCTGTCATGATTCCGTCAAATTGCCCACCCCATCCCATGAAAAGCACCCCCACACCATCACGTTACCTCCTCCGTGCTTGACTGTTCCTTTGATATGGCGATCTTGGAGCTCCTCGCCCGACTTGCGCCACATATGATCCCGCTTCTTCCGGTTGAATAGCTCGAATTTGGATTCGTCGGCCCACAACAATGTTTTCCAGTACTCAAGCCGTATATGGACGTGTTCCTTGACGAACTTGAGCCGCTTAGTCTTGTTCACCTGGCTGATGAAAGGCCTTCTCACTGCGATCTTTCTATGGTACTCCTTTGCATGGATGCGGCGACGGACAGTACAACGTAATACCGAACATTGGAGCTCTTCCTGTATCTGCCGGATCGTTATTGTTGCGTTTTTCTTCACTTCAAGAATGATTTTCTTGTCCGTTCTGGCATCTGTCTTGGGCTTCAGTCCTCTTCCTGGGTGATCCATCTCCGATCCGAACGTTTTCATCTTCTTCATGATTTTTGATATCGCTGTCTTGCTGATTTCGTAGTGCTTGGCCACTTCCCGGTGCGTTTGACCGTTATTCACATCACGTACAACCAGTTTCCGGATGGACAACGGAATGAAACCAGAAATTTATGCGTTCTCCATATTTTACAACTTATTCGAATGAAGACACCTGTTTGAATACTCCAGAGCCAAGCCAGTTGTTTATGAAACGTCAAAATACACATAACAAACAAATTCGAGGGGCCTCGCGATGGAAACTTATTGAAATTATATTGATTTTTGAGTTGTACCCTTTGTTTTGCCCCTTTTTTTTTTTTTTTTTTGAATATTAATTGTTTTTTTTTCTATCAGAAAAACTTTCTTTTTTTACCAGCGCAACATTAACAAAAATAGCAAAGAACATAATAAACAATATTTTAAAAATGATTACGATGTGTTTTCGTTGAATTTTAACCAGAAAAATAATAGAAATGATAAAAAAAAACAATTTGGACACTTTGTTTTGCCCCGCACTGTATTTTGGTGTTTTCATACACATTCAGAACTTAAATTACTTTTTTCTTATCTGCAAAGTTTTCTTATGCCAAATAAAGAGTTGTGAAAAATATTTTTACCATTTTTTTCAAAGCGATAAAGACAAACAAGAATCATAAGGAATTTCGCCGAAACGTTCGTGAGCCAGGAATAAGGAACTATTCGATTTTTCATTCCCTCATCTGAAAAGGCTTTAGAATAACTAAATGAATTATAAAATTTTAGTTTTGGGTCAACTGATAAACTTTGGTCGTTATCTTGTCAATTTGAATTTGGTGGCCCACAGTTTTTCAAAAATCCAAAAAAAAAATACTTTTTTTAAAACAGTCAGAACTCGAGAAACTCGTGTTATAAAAAACTATCAAAAATGCCTAATGATACCTTAAAAATGTAGAAAAACTTTCCATTTATTTTTTTCTTTTTATCTTTTCTAAGAAAGATGTTATGAAGCAAAGAAAAAAAGTGGCCCATAATACCCCACTCTCCCCTTTATATTTTTTAAAACTTATCATCGAATTTACAATGTTTTCTACGTTTTAAGAACAGTAATGGGGGAATTTCTAAGCTCTCCAGTGATCTATTCTTTATGTTCAACTAAATTCGAAGAGATTCCTCAGCTAAGAAGGGATGCATTAGTGTAGTGCTCTAAACAAATTGCAACTGTTCAAATTCCTGAACATTTTCGATTGGGCAAACAGGGCAAACCAAATGCTGTTTTCACGGACACATTTTTCGGATACATTTGTAAACAGAAGAATTCAACGTCCATCCTCGGTTAATGTCCAAGTCTGTAGCATCAAACCGAGGAATGGTGACAATCTTTCGGTCCAAGTCCAACCAAAAGAGTGACAATGTCAATGTTGGCCCAGTCAGGCTCTGATTATGTAGTAGGCGACGAGTAGGAAAAAAATCAACATAGCACAGCAAACGAGGCGTGAATCTTGCACCCTACTGTGTGCGCAGACCATTGTCGTCTCTCGTCGTCAAAATGACGTTCTTGTCGTGTCCCAAAATCAGGTGCGAAACTGCAAACAAATAGGTGCGAGTGCGCGAGTGTGTTCAATCGCAGCAGGCTCATTGTCTATAACAGAGCTGGAAATGGAACGTTTTCGGCGGGCGGCGATAATTGACGAGAAGGCGTTATTCCCGGAAAACACACTTAGGACCAACCAGCCAAACGATAACGACGCACAATGTCTTGTTCTCCGGATGGAAACATAACACGTGATTTGGTGTGAGAATGAGTTTGGCAAACGAACGAAACCCGGATCCTGGAACCGACGACGATTTGTCGCTTGCGTTCCTTCCATTCAGATTGAGTGCGTGTGTGCAGATGCAACAGCATCATCATCATCATCATCATCGTGGAAACGCATTCTTCTTAGATGGCCCAGCGATTGCGGGTACTGCGATGGTTCTTGGTCGAAGCCAAACGGATTGAACGAGTCCACCACCGCCAGCAATGGATGACCATCGATGGATGCACATTTGTTTGACCACCCTAAGGTGAGAAATATAGCCTTCAGGTTTTGGTCGGAATTGTTAATGTCTTCATCCAAACTTGATTTGTGGGAACGATTCGTTTGGCTTATGGAGTTGGATTTGAACTTAGAATCTATCGATCAGTTAAAAATCAATATTCATAAACTATCTGCAAAAGAAACTTGGAATTTAGTTAGAACCCAACGTATTTCAACTGTTGTTATCATGTTTTGATTGTTAGTTGCTATTGCCTATAGAGTTGCATCTAACCCTTGTAACCCTATGGTCAAAAAGTCGTATCTTTCCATGGCATACTAAGCATCAGAATTTTTTAATAACTAGTTAGATGTTTGTATGAAAGACTCGACATTTTTCTTTCGAAAATTTGTTAAAATCCTCTGAGATTATAAAAAAACAAAAATTCTGTTTTAAGGCCCTAAGCCTTTTTCCATTAGGATTCAAAACAGATGTTAAAAATTTTAAACCATCTCTCGAACTGTTTAATCTTAGATATATTTCATCCCTCCCGAATTCCCAGGCAAATGCGAAATTGAATAAATCCAACCTACAACAACAATAATCCCTAATGCCGCTGCTAGACGAAGTTTTCGATGCTCTGTTCCATTTGGGCGCTTACCGGCTGGAAGCTGGATGTTGGAAGCATCAGCGCCATTTCTCTCGAAATTTATGGCCCAAGATTATAATTAGTGGAAAATTCGATCGAATTACTCCGTCAGACTGTGAAAATCTCACCCAGTTCTTTCACCTTCGGCCCGGAGATTGAGCTTTCGATTTGGGTGAAGCTTTTCGATGTACCTACCTACCTACTATTATGTTATACTAGTAGGGGAACATGCCCTATTATGCGCCACCTAAGCGAATCGCTGATTTTCTATGTATTCCACGTACAAATTGTGTTAAAATGGGTGCAATCGTTGAAGAAAAGTGTTTTCTACAAATGCCTATGATTTTTCATTACTCAAATTGATGTAGTTTCTTCAAAAACTCGATTTTTAAAAACCTTATTCAAAGTCACAGAACCAAACTGTGTTGCGAATACGCGCCGCTGTGTATTCAATACGCGCCTAGCTGCCGAACACACCCGAGAGCAGCCGAAGACCGAAAACACACCAATACTTACTGACACTTTGACTGAAAAGAAAATCAAAATGGACTAAAAGAAATTTAACAAAAAATGAAAAATAGATTTTTTGGGCTGAATTAACGCTCAAAATATGGTTTTAGACTTTTTGTTCGTTTTCAATAAAAATTGGCCTTTTTGAAAAATTCATGCTATTTTCAGCCTACTACGATTGGCGCGTTATAACGAGCGCATGGGCCGTGATAGAACATACCCATAAAAAGGATACCTTAGCGAGTTCAGTATGATTTTTTAGCATAAAATCATAATTTAGATTCTCCTCTATCGATGTGTCAGAAAATATTGTCTTATTCGTTTTTCTCTGCTTAGTGACACCTTATTGAAAGTGTTTAAAAATTTAGATCGAAATGAAGGAAACCCTTAATTGTGAAATTATCACGGCACAGGAGCATTTTAAGGAAAAATTCATACTTGCCATGACCAATCACACCATTTAAAACAAATTGGTTATATTTTGCAGGTTTAAAATGTTTCAGATTCTTCAAAACAAGGGTGGCGCGTATTAGCCACATGGGGCGTTATATGAACTTTTCCCCTACTTTAGCGAACGAGCTCAGGAAGGCTGCCTTTTCACACGAACGCGCGCCTCCATTCGTCATAAATTTAATTATATTCCACCGGGACCCCCTCATCCCCCTTGGAATAATCCTAGCCCCCCCTTTCCAAGCATTTTCAACATCCTGGTGGCCAAACAAGCAAGCAAGGGTGATTGATCTTCGGTAACGAAAACCGGGTGGTTGTGCTGTTTTCGGAACCAACACAAAACGTCACTTTTGAAGGCACAACCATCCGGAGGCTTTACATTAGCAGGTTTCAGTTCAGGGTGAAAAACAGAAAGATTAAAATCTGCTGCCTCCGAACGAACCTTTGATACAACCAACACTGGGCGTGGATCGGTTTCTGGTGCTGTTGGACCAGGAATTTGGGGCTTAGTTAGAATGGAGATTAATCTTCTTTCTGATTGTTTCCTCGGTACCAGAAAGAAAAAAAAGAAGCCTAAATAAATTGGTGGGAGAGTAAAGTCTGATTGAGTCATTTGTTTTTGAGGATTTTTGGTTGGCTTAATCGATGCCTCACAAGGTTGTGGGTGGTTGTTTTTTTTTTCGTTTCTGAAAACATTCTGAAGCATTATGTTCAGATCTTGATTATCAGCAGAAAAGGTGGGAGTATTTGTTTAAAAAATCTAAAGAAGACTGAACAGAATGAAAACTTCCTAAACAAGATTCCGTATTTCCATAGCTTTTTAACATGCACTACTCGAAGTACAAATGTTAGTCAAAACTAACAGAAGTTGCTTTTGAGATCAATGAAGCACTTCGCGGTGTGTGGTAGATCAATGAAATGCAAGCAAATTGGTAGGTACAGTGAGCGAAACAAAAATAGTACCACTATGTTTTTTGCTTGTTAAAATATGAATGATTGCAAATTATCAAAATTTGTTTCAAATTGTTCAACGGATAAATCAAGCATAAATACCACGAGTGGTTTTGGCTCCGAAAAAAAAATTACATAGGTTCTTTTTTGTTTTTATTTACTGCTCGAAAAAAAAATCTCAGTAATATTTAAAACAAATTTTCAACTAAAACTCCTTTTTTACAATTAAAGCTTAGGTCAAAACGTTTTGATATCTTGAACAAAATAGTTATTTTTTATATTTACAAATGGTTTTATTAAAGCATTTTGCTTATAAAGTTTTTATGTGCCGGAAGTATTTCTCCTAACTTTGGGTTAGTAAGAGGAACAAAAAAGATGAATAAATTAAAATCTTCAAGATCAAAAGCTCTGAAATGTCCTTCAGTGATGTCAAATAAAGATTCAAAATTTTCAATTTTTCAAACATGAAAACTTTTCCAGTTAATTGCCGGAAATCCCGATTTTTATCGGTTTCTCGGAGACGCGATGAAATTCCGAAATTTTTCTCGGTATTCGCAGTTCTCTAGCAACCCTGATCTTGGAACTTTTGATCGACTCATGACATATGTACCTCTCAAGTAACAAAAAGTCACATAAAACAGGTAAAAAAAGATTTCTCAGGCCCATCATTAATATGAGGTACGTTCTATGCAGCTCAAAATAAAAGTTCTTATTGATACATTCAAGTTACAAATTAAGTCATAATGACCTTCTATTCAGCTTCCAGTGGCCTTTTAATTCACCTCGATTGCACCCTTGGTATCGGTTCATTATACCTTCTCTTGATTATTTACTATGTTCAGTACATGGTGCCACGCGCCGGATTCCAAACTCGACCAATTGCGGTTTGCCGATTTTTGTTCATTTTGCAGCTCCATTGCTTCATTCCTACATTTCCTACATATATCGCCTCAGAATAGTCACTCATGTTCCAAATTACTTTTTGAAAAAAAAAACTTGCCTGGTTTTAGGATCGAACCTCGACTATCACAAGACCACGCCTAGATGTTGTTCTAACTGAAACTAAAACTCTTAGTGGTGATATGATTTTGTAGCATACCTGCAGGCGCACCCGCCTAACCAGACAGCCAGCCAACCAGAAAAAAGCACCTTAATGCACTTTTTGTGACTTAGTAAATCCTGTTTTGAGCACTTTTCTGCCCATTATGTGACTTAAGTCCCTTTCACAGTGTATATAAATCACTTTTGCAACTTTAATGAGTAAAGTCTGTTTCACATAGAATCTGGTCGGATAAAATAGATCATTTCTCCGCAAAGAAATAACGAACAACAAATGAAAAATTTTAATTTGGAAGGTTTTTATTGTACTTTAAGATAAAAAAATACATAAAAATCAATTGTCAGCTTTTTGGATGAATTTTCGAACTTTTTTTGTGATACCACCCATCATTTTCTGCACAGTACTGCTGGTAGCCTCATTTGCCATCTTGTTCCACCACTTTTCCATTTGAGCGGGTTTTTCATGGTTCTGCCACATTTCGTCAGTTTGCCCTTAACTATTGCCCAATATTTCTCGATGGGACGAAAATTCAGACAGTTCGGTGGATTGATACTTTTTTCGACAAAATCGATCTTGTTCTCCTTATACCACTTAACGACATCCCGGCTGTAGTGGCAGCTTGCCAGGTCCGGCCAGAACTACACCGGACATTTGTGGGACCGAATGAATGGCAAAACCCTCTTCTGGAGACATTCTTCTTTGTAAACATTTCCATTCATTGTGTCCCCAGTGATGAAAATCTTAGTCTTCTTCCCACAACTACAGATCCCTTGCCAAATCATCAACTTACGAGCAAATTTATCTGCGAAATCTACCCGCAACATTCCCTTTACGCTTCGCAAGGTAAAATTTGTTACCGGGTATTTATTCAAAATCCATTTTGACGTAAGTTTCGTCGTCCATCAAAATGCATCCGTTGTACCTGGTCAACACATTCTCGTACAACTTCCTTGCCCTAGTTTTGGCAACCAGGTATTGTTTCAGCGTCCTGTTGGGGTGTTTGCTTGCATGATATGACCGCAAGCCTTCTCGCTAGCAAATTCGTCGAGCTGTACTGTAATTCGTCTTGAACTTTTTCGACAAATCACGCAAGGAGATTCCAGGATTATTGGATATTTCAGGAATTTCGCGATCTTTCCCCTGGACCACGTCGGTTTCTCTACGTGAGTGTGCAGAATTTTCTCTCGCCTTTCGCGTTCCATCGTCGATAACTTTTGACTGACTGCTTCAATCTTGATGAAATTTTCACCACTAAGTAAACAAACCATCCGGATTAAAACACTGTCAATATATTCACTATGTGACAACTAGGGGCGCTGCAGTAAATGAAAAGATGCGACCAGATTCTATGTAAAACAGACTTTACATGTAGTTCACTCATTGGCATTGGACAAAAATAAGTCACGTGAATCGAGCATATTAATCTCTTTTGCAACTTTCAAGTTCATAAATGAGTTCAAGGGAATCGGGCAGTTTATTTTCTTTGTCAACCAATATGTAACTTTCAAAGACATCATTCAAGTTAATTTGTGACTTTTGTATGCTTGGGCTCTTCTTATCTTCCGTCTACTAGCAAACTGACTTATCTCAACTGGTTTTTTAATTTTTTTTACTCAAAATGTATATAACACATTTGCTTATGCTTATGATACGTACACAGCCAGATCTTGTCAGCATCCCGGTGAATAGTGAAAATACATTCACTATTCATCTTATCAAGGCCGGGCCCACTGTGCAGTATTGGACGCAGAGACGACTGGAACCAGGGGAGGAAGAAACGTGGACAACAGTACCATACGTTCCCATTACTCAAAATGTATATAACACATTTGTGTAAAAACATCAATGGATCACATGTTGATCCTTATGATAACTTATTGAAAAAATGAATAAATACTACTTGAATCTACAAAGTTCTCGAGCCCATTAAACTTATTCTTCGGAAACGTCGAAGTCAAAGTAGGTACTCGAATAACGGTAGAAAGCTCTCAAAATTCCAATTAGTGCGCAGTTGATTCCGTAGTTCTTCAGCCGGATGAGAATATAGAGCTGTAGATTTTGGTTTCTTAAATAATCCTCGAGGTCGCACACTGTGGGGAATAGCCTTCAACAGCATGGGAGAGTCAATCCTCGACGCAAGGAGATCCGCTACGACTAAAACAAATACAGCGTTTCGACGAACTTGAAGCGTGTCTAAATCAACTAAGCGGCAACGGCTTTTGTAACTGGGTAAACAAAACGGATGTAACCAGTTCAGATAGCCTCTATTCGTACAGCTCCCTTCTGGTAAAAAGGGCACCAAACTGCAGATGCATTTTTTGGAGAGTTGAGCGAACTATTTTTTTCTTGATGTTAAACTAGGCTTACCAGATACTTTCAGAAAAAAGCGGGACATTTCACGAAAAAAAGCAGGACACAGCGGAAAAAAGCGGGACATTTAAGAAAATTAAAAATAAACTTAATAGTGTAGCCAAACTTATACGTTTCCCATCAGCCAAAGTTGTTCATAGAAAGTACACTAAGGTTTTTTAACGCAGATTGATTTTGCTCAGTTTTTCTTACATGACTTCTGTTTACAGTAATTTGTGACAAATGCACCGGTTCTCGCAAATTAACACGTAGTTTGAGAGAAAATATTTCAAGTCGTACATGTGAATGGTGGATTTGATACCGCGTTTAAAACCATTGAGTAATTGTTATAAAATTAGTTTGTTTGGTAATTTGTTCATAAGTTTGAAAACATCAAGAAAACTTCCATGTTTATATACTTTGGACAATTGAATAGAAAAGGGTGATGTATAGTATTTGGAAATTTAACAAAGATTCCGGAAAAAAATTTACCCATATAACTCTATAGTTTAAATTATATGGACACAATAATATTTATTTCATACATTGGCTTAAGTGCTGCAAGAACACATAACTGAATCAGAATCTTACTGTAATATAAAAAGTATAAAAATATATATAAAAAATACTGCTCTATTTGAGAAAAAGTTGATTTGAAAGATTTTCTGTTCATCGTAAAATTCAAATTGAGACTAAAGTTTGTTTTTCCGGTGCCATTCAGTAAACTTTGTAAAAGTTTTTCAAGAAAAAAAAAAGCGGGACATTTTGAGGAAAAAGCGGGACAGCGGGACATTCAACAAAAAAGCGGGACATGTCCCGCTTTTGCGGGACGGATGGCAACCCTATGTTAAACCAATTGGTTTGTTCATCCCCTCTTGAGCGAACTATGCTGCAATACTGGCTTTTAAGGCAGTACACATCTTTAAATGCCTTTGTTACACGAAATAAGAAGCCAAGACTTCTAGAAGCTATAACAATAATGTAATTCTTTTGAATCTTAAGCTCCGATGATCCAGGATAACGTCCAGATCGTTGATGTGGTCCACTCGGGTGATGGTTTCATTTCCGAGAAATGAAATGACCGCACGTTTGCTGTGGTTCAGGGGCAGACAGTAGGTGTCACACCAGTGAGTAAAGGTGTTGAATTGCCTTTGCAAGAAGATCGATATCGTTTTGGCCATTGATGATGTGGAAAAGTTTGCGGTCATCGGCATACGCAAGTTTTGGGCCGTTCAGGATAGTAATAACACCATTTAAATATTAAGATGAAAAGAAAAAATATCGGTCCCATGTGGCTTCCCTGGGGCACACCTGAACATGCGGAGAATTGTCTTGAAAAGTAATTTCCAATTTGAACTGATAACTTTTGTCCCTTTAAATAACTTCGAAACCAATCCAGTAGGGATCCACATATCCTAAGCGTTCGAGCTTAGCGATTGTAATATCTTGATTTACTATTCCAAAAGCAGCAGACAGATGGCGTCAATTCGAGACTTCATGGTGAAGTTATCTTGCACGAACGATGTCACAGTCAACAAATTTGTTGTTGTGGATGGTTTCGGCAAAAATCCGTACTGATCGTTGGAAAAGTATTGCCTCAAGGACGAGAAAAAGTCCAGCGAAGCTCGGAAAACATGTCTGATGGGAGTCAGCAAATGATGCATGAAACGTTTCGGGTTGGTCTTAAAATAGCGCTGTAGCCGGTGGAGATAGTTCTGATAGCATCGCCTATTGCTTTTTTATGCCTTGTTCAGCCTACGGTATTTTCCTTTGTGCAAAGGGACATGTGCTTGCTGTAGATCCGAAGAGCACGGTTATTAGCCGTCTTCAGTTGTCGCAGTTGACTGGATCAGAGAGCTCTTGGTTTTAAAAGGTTCGTCACCATGGGACCCATATTTAGGTGTCAGATGCATTTCCTGGGGGGCTCCGTCACATCAAAAACGTGTGACGCTCTGGAGACTGACTTGAGTTGGAACTCAAGTTAGCCGCGTTTTAAATCTTATAGATCTCTCTCTTTGTGCAGACCTGTCCGGAGCTCCGAAGCTCGGAAATAGCATCATTGGGTCACCGGATCGCTAACTGCAGCGGGAACGACACGCACTACTCAGCCTACTCGCTTGCTCGCCGACTGACTGACTGACTGACTGACTGACTGATTCCTTGACTCGCTGCACGCTCGTGTGGGATGACGCGGTATCCGTTTAATCAATTCACATGGAGAGAATGTATGATGTACCCATACATCCATTCGTGCGCCACATACTTTCCCGCTTCGAGAATTTCTTTGGGCCCGGCAAGTAAAACTAACAAAATGCGCTTGACGACGAACGTGTTAACACGTCTATGGTGTTGTGAGCCTACTTGGTTGAATGGTTAAACTGAATCATAGCAATCGAAAAATATCGCTTTGATTCAGTGTTACCACCAGATCCCTGCAACGTTACACGATTTGTCTATGTATCGTGTGACCAACATCTTTTGAATGTGTGCTCGTGAATCTCGTTTTTAAGCTTTTTTTCCTCAGATTTAAGCTTTTTTTGCCTTGAGAGCATAGGAGACGAAAGCTTAAATCTGAGGAAAAAAGCTTAAATCTGTCAAAACGAGGGGAAAAAAAGGGGAAATCTGAAAAATGTGCTCCATACGGTTTGAATAGCGTTGCCGCCGCATGGTTACCACATTTGTCGCCACGCTCATTTCGGTAGTTTTACTAGCCGGGTCCAAAAAAATTCTCGGAGCGGGAAAGTAAAGAGAGAGAACTATAAGATTTGAAACGCGTGGCAAAATTGAGCGGCTAACTTGAGTTAGAGAGCGTCATACGTTTTTAATGTGACAGAGCCTCCCAGGAAATACACCCGTGGTGACGAACGTGTTAAAGGTAAGCTATGTTTCGGAAAATGGCGGTCGATTATGTAGTTCAGAATGTTTGAAAAAGTCGCAGCCGCTGCATTGGGATAAGATACAGGTATTTCGAGCTCGTTCTCTCATTCGATTGAATCCAGCCCGAGGAAGATAGCTTCGTAGTCGACGTTTTTGAAGTCCTGGTTGTTTTCTCTATTGGAGCGTTAATTCTAGTGACATCGAGTGAGACCACTAAAGCAGTGTGATGAAAAACAACTTTCACGAGAGAAGCGGGAGCTAAATCTATAGTTGGATTCTTGAAGCCTTGGTTTAAGAAGCAGAGGTCTAGCAACGGCCGTCTACCAATAGACCTGAGTTTACCATCTTACCACGCCAACCACTCGGCCACCAAAACGTACATGATAAGTTAAATTTGAGTTCCCATCTGGCTGAGTGAAGGGTACTCTTGGAAACTTGGCAAAAGAAATAAAAGTTCCAAAAATATGTCAATTTTTCATCAGTTTCACAGCCTCCAAAACGAAATTTTTTGAGCTAGTTTTATGAAAATAATCAAGAAAGGTTTTTTGGAAAGCTGAAATACGATTTTAAATATGTCGATGAGTTTTAATGATTTTTTTCAATTTTGTTGTTAACTAGTTTCTGGGTTCTGACAAAATTTTCCGGGATATTGCCCCGATTTTTGGTCATCAATTTTGAAATCAAATCCCCGGATTTTTGCAGATTCAATGTAAATAGTCCGGATTTTTCCGGCCCGGATACATGCTGAAAAAATTCTAGCAACCTTATGCCATAAGCATGTTTTGAAAAAATGGGAAAACTTTTACGAGTTTGTTTCATAGACCTCTCAGCTTCTTTCGTATAGTGTTACAAACTTCTACGAATTGTTAAAAAAAATCATTTAAATCATTGAGCACACTCATTAACAATATTTATTCCGGCCATAGATTTTTCTCAACACTTGAACAAGGTCACCACCAATTTTGCATACGCACCACCTAGCCCAAGATGGCCAAATTTTTTCTCTCACTGCGGTTAGTGATGATGATGATTGATGGCAAACATTCACTCGGTGTCGTTTCGTTAGGCAAATAAATCTCACTAAATGACGTTTCATCATAATTTCCGGCGACCACAGGGCCATAGAGAGAGGCCTCCCAAAATTTATTTCCAAAGCCTAACCATAACCGGGCACTAAAAACTATTAGGTAGGTACCCACCACAACAGCAATAATAGCAACATCAACAACAACCACACCGGCCACTAACATAACCGACATCGAATTACGGATAGAGGTCGGTCACTGGTCCATCATAAAAGCTAATTTCGAGTGTGTAATCTCAAACAACCATTGGGTCATAACTTCCAGAAAACCTTGCACCTCCTTGAAGGTAGAATGGTAGATGGCAAGGGGGAGAAGACGTCTGGGGAACACAATTTGAAATAGTTGAACCACACGGCGAAGAAGTTGGTGTCGGTACGAGCAGTTTAAATTTTACGACCCGTCTTAGCTTTAGCACACGTATACCTATAACATTGCACGAACATCACCATGAATGACGACGACCACCCGACTTTCCTCCTTCAGCTTACTTACGTGGGTACTCATCATCATCATCGGTTCTTGGGGCCTTTTGGCACGGAATGACCATAAGCGCGAGAAACTAGTTTGCATCTTGGTAGTTTTTCTTAATGCCTTTTCAAATTGCTCTGAAAAACTGCTAAGCAGGACGTGTTGAGGTTTTGCTTGAGCCTTGCAATCGAGCTAGCCAAATTGTGCAAATGTTAGAGAAATCTGCAAATGTTATGTATCCTTGCAATATAAAAATAATAAAAATTCGAGCATGAAGGTCTTCAACAAAATTATATGTTTAAACTACCTGCTTATCGATTAAAGTCTCAGTGAACACAAAAATTAATCCATTCAAATTAAATCAATCTCGTGCTTCGAAGGTATGTTCATTTAAATTCATGCAATGCAAATGAAAGTACGAGAGGCGGTGCTAAAACAACGCCTCGAATTTCGCAAACCAAATTGTAAACATGAATTCTCAAAACTTTAAGCTTCAACACCTCCTGCTACAGCTCCAGATTTAATAGTAGAAGGAAGCGTGTACGGTCGTAATTCGTTCATGCTCAGCTTCTCGATGGCATGCAACGGATTCGATTTTTTTCCTCCACTTCAAACTTCGCCTAACTGAAACCATTTCTAGCTGCCAACTGTTATAGTTTTGCAAGGAGAAGAATTATCCCAACAGAGCTCCTCCAACTTTTGAAAACCGCATGAAAGCTCGGGCAGACACCAGCCATGGCATGGCAGCCGGGGCAGAGCTTCTTGTGTGGTGATTTATTTGAGAAATATTCCTCAAACTCTCCGCGCTGCCGGCCGTTCTTGTGAAGCAAACTGGCTTACCGAGCTTCATCTATCTCAGCGGATGAATTGTACCGAAAACATGGAGCATTGTAAGCTTTTGGCTAAACCGCGAGCAGTGCGAATGTAGGTACACATAAAATTTGCGATGGATGCAATGGATTTTGTTTCGCGTAATCCCGCTACTGCAATGCAAACTTTCGGCTCTAATTTTTCGTGTTTTTTTGTTTTATCACAATAATTTAGTCTGAAAATAATATTTCATATACAAGTTCAAAGCAACAAATTTTGACGAAAATTCAATCTGATCTGAGGAATTAGGTGTAAAATTAAGGTATAACGGATCTGTTAAGCCAAAAAAATAATCATAAAAGCAAATAAACTCCACGGAACAATATTTTGCAATAATTATTTTTGATACTTCTAGGCTCCTAGAGTGAAATTGGGCATTTTTTATGTGCAAGTTAACTCATACTCATTAAATTTTGAAAAGATTCGTTTCTCTAAGATCCGATATGTTTGTTTATAAAGAACCTATGATTATCCCTAATCCGCTCTTGAGTGGACTATTGGAAGTTTCGCGGCTTGTAACTTTATCCGGGTGCATCCAAATGAAAAAAAAAATCTTCTGAACCCGCAATGAATTTTTGAAATCTTCAATTTTGCAACATTAATTTTTATGGATGCATCCTGAAAACCTAGGAAAAAAAACTCCCGAATCAGATGATGAATGTCAAGTTGACACTCCTTGCTTAAAACTAATATATTATGTGTATAGCACCAAACCGAAAGCGACAGTTTTACTAGCGACACTTTTTACTAGCGTGTTACCGCTTCAATCCTATTTTTCGAAGCGGAAACAATCCTACGGATGATACAGTATTTTTTCTTTGTTCGCGTTAACTTGTTTTGTTTCTTTTTGTATAATGGCTCGTTAGTTGATGTAAATTTAAATTTAAATAAGTTTCGTTAAATTATTGGTTGTGCGCTGTTGTCCCAATCGGAGTAAAGCGTCAACTGACAGTTGACCTATCTGTCAGTCCATATATTCACCGGATCTTCCAGTTTTAGGAAAGAGGAGTCTGGGAGAAAAGGAGAGAGGCGACATCTGGTGAGCGAACACTGGATCTGGAGTCTCTGGATCCAAAAACTCGTTCACTTAGCTCGAGACCAGGAAAGTGATAAGAACCCCCCCTCCGGCGTTTTTATGTGCGGTCGTCCTCATCTTGACTGTCTGGTGCGCAATCAGGGTCGGAGAGGTTTTTCCCGTTGGGCAACACACTTGTGTGTTGCCTAGTCCCCATTAGTTGCCGCACCGGGGACCGGGGCCCGCTCACTAGATGTAGGATCTAGTGAGCACTAAACGGCTTATGCCGGGATCACCCTTAATCTCCAGGTTAGGGGTGGTGTTATTGTTCTGTGGGAGGGCCTAACCCTCCTACAGTCCGCCCTATTATAGGGAATTGCCCCTCGCCCTGGACAAAACCCACCCTTTTCCCCTATATGGGAAGGGTCCTGAGTTCATGACCAGGGGCTTACTTATCAGTGATGGTAGTGATTACGTTAGTTTTGTTATATGTTATGTGTGTTGTGCCTGGTGGTCTCCTGCGAAACCATCGGGCATGGGAACGGCCTTCATGGTTGTGCTTGTTGGGCGACTTGGACAAACACATCTGGTCGGATTCGTCCGAGACAGTTTCACGATAGGATACGACGGGGTCGGATTTCTTCAACGGGATGCAAGCGTGATCTTCCTCCAAATCTTTGAGGCAAATTTTCCAAGAGAAGTTCACCAGCTTCGGCAATGATGTGTTCGCCAGATTCTTCAATGATACACTGTACCATAGGATCGGACTTGGCCAGACGCTTCAGACCTTCAACGAGCTTGGGCAAATCAGCGGGGTTCTTGGGTTTAACAGCAACACGCACGACAGGTGAGACAGAGAACTTCATCACCTTCATGTTGTGAGCGCCCTTGAAGGTGGTAATGGTACCGGTCATAACCAGGAACTGATCGACACCGACCAAACCGCAAATGTTACCGCATGGAACATCCTCAATAGCTTCAACGTAACGTCCCATCATCAAAATAGTACGCTGGATAGCCTTTTCGTACATATCTTCCTCCTTGCCGGGGGTGAAGTTCGGGCCTATGATACGGGCCTTCTGGCCAGTGGCGACCTTACCAAAGAACACACGTCCGAAGGCGTAAAAACGTCCCTTGTCCAAGGTCATCATCAGAGGTCCCTCAGGGTCACAGTTCTTGACAGCGACGGCAGCCTCATCATCATGAGGACCCTCGTACAACATCTCCATACAGTACTTTTGGGCAACGACAGGCGATGGCATATGGATGGCAATCATCTGAAGCAAAGCTTCACCAGCTGGCAACCAAGTACGCATCACAACCAAGGTTGCCGAAAAAAAATCTGTGTTTTTGACAAAAAAAATTCTCGAATTCTGTGATTTGAACCTAAAATTCTGTGATCGTTTTCTGTGACGCCTTTTCTATGAAGTTCATAGGGAAATCATGTCAATCATAAACAAATTTTAAATTTCTAATAAAAACAATTTAAATTACCTTGTTTTCATATTTTCATGAATTATAGTCAGAAATGAACAGTCGAAAATGACAAAAAAAAAATTTTAGAAATCTATGCAAAATTTAGAAAATCTGTGAGTTCTGTGTAAATTTCAAAAATTCTGTGATCTGTGACACAGATTCTGTGACGAAATTTTGCTCAAAATTCTGTGATAATACAGATTTTTCTGTGATTTCGGCAACCTTGATCACAACCTTCAGTAGGTTCTTTCCATCCTTGTCCTTGTCCTCGTGCTTCAGGGTAATCTTGATCTTCTCCAACAGTTTGGGGATTTCGTCGGTCTTGTAGTTCCTGTTAGCATCGAATACCTTGTAAATCGGGTCCAACACGTACATAACGAACGAACGCTTGATGTCGTCGTCCTTGACCTTGGCCCACTTCTTGGTCTTGGCGTTGAAGAAGTTCTCTCCCCACAGACGGTTCATCAGCTTCACGATGTCGATCTTGAACATCACCGAGTACATCTCAGCGAACTTTTTCAAAGTGAAGGCCCATCCGTGGAGACCGGATCCGAAACCGACGGAACCCTTGGATGGATCTACACGAACCTCACCCATTGGGCCACCATCGTCGTTGTAAGTGGCGATGATGACGTTCACGTTCTCCACAATACGCTGGAAGGTCTGATACACGGCCCATCTTGTTCATGAACAGTACCGGCTTGATACGCTCGGCGATGGCCTGACGCAGAACGGTTTCGGTCTGGACGCACACGCCTGACACGCAATCGACGACGACGAGTGCACCGTCAGTGACACGCAGAGCGGCCGTCGCCTCCGACGAGGAATCAACGTGCCCGGGCGAATCGATCAGGTTGATCAAGAAACCCTTGCAGTCCTTATCGCGCTGGTCCGGGTTGGTGAGGAACACCAGATCCTGCTCTTCCAGCTCGAAGTACATAGAGATGGCAGTCGACTTGATGGTGATGCACCGTTCCTGTTCGTCCTTGCGGGTATCGGTGAATCGGGTTTCTCCGGCCTTGGCACCGGCAATGATACCGGCTTTCGAGACAAGCGAATCCGTCAGAGTGGACTTGCCGTGATCGACGTGGGCGATGACGGACATGTTGCGGATGTTCCGCTTCTTGTCCATCATGGCATGGATTTCATCTCCCACAGAACAATAACACCACCCCTAACACCACCCCTGCGGCAACTAATGGGGACTAGGCAACACACAAGTGTGTTGCCCCACGGGAAAAACCTCTCCGACCCTGATTGCTCACCAGACAGTCAAGGTGAGGACGACCGCATATAAAAACCCCGGAGGGGGGGGGTTCCTGGTCTCGAACTAAGTGAACGAGTTTTTGGATCCAGAGACTCCAGATCCAGTGTTCGCTCACCAGATGTTGCCTCTCTCCTTTTCTCCCAGACTCCTCTCTCCTATAACTGGAAGATCCGGTGAATATATGGACTGACAGATAGGTCAACTGTCAGTTGACGCTTTACTCCGATTGGGACAACAGCGTACAAGCAATAATTTAACGAAACTAATTTAAATTTAAATTTACATCAAATAACGAGCCATTATACAAAAAGAAACAAAACAAGTTAACGCGAACAAAGAAAAAATACTGTATCATCCGGAATCATTTGGAAACCTTGTAAGGTAACTTAAGTATGTTAATCAGGCAATATTCACCGACAACACTTCAGTTTTCCGTTATTCGAAGTCTTAGAAAAAAAACAGATAAAACTAGCTTCGGAAAATAGACAAAATTAATCAAGACAACAAGTGCAAGAAAATCTGAGAAATTGCAAATTGACAAAAAGTTCGAAAATCAGTAACCTTCGTAAATTCGTCACAAATTCTGTGTTTCGTATTTTGAAAATCTGTGAATGTAAAATGTGCCAAATTACGTAATATTTTCAAACCTTTTTCAAAACTTATTTGGTGTGACTTAAACAATTTTGACGGGTCATTGGTTGAAAAGTACGGTTTATACACCACTTTTTTACATTCTTCCTGGTAATGATCTTTAAAAAAATCAAAAAGATATACCCTTATGTGCAACGTATAATTTCTAACTTCAGCCTTCTAGGACATTAAGTGGAATTCCGGAGCATGTTCCTTCGGATTTTTTACTTAGACTTTGAATGACGGAAAACTGAAATGTTGTAGCTGAATATCATATGAGAAATTCAGTTTTAATAACAATATTTACTCTCTATGTAAAAATATCAAGTGTTGACCGATAACTGTACTATACATAGAAATAGATTTTTTTTATGTAATTCGATGGAATTTTGATATATAATTTCAAATAAACTTACAACTGCTCAAATGAATTTCAGCTGTTGTGTTTACTTTTATGTTTTGTATCGTATTTATCATGGAAATGAGTGCGTTCAAAGAGTTTAATGTGTTAGATGTGTTCAATGAGCATTATTCAATAGGTGTGTTCATTTTCTGGCTCGGATCACATTTTCAACGATATTCGGTAACGGCGGTGCGTTCGCAGCTAGCATAACAGGCTCTATAATAATTAATGAAATTCCTGTCCTCCTGGACTCCTGTCCTGTAAGAATATTTTTATTAAGGTTCCGGCCCGGTCATTGATCGAAAGGGCCAATGACCGGGCCGGAACCTTTCTGTGGAGTATCAACTTGTGCACTTAAGGGGGGGGTAGGGTCTAACACTTTCAAAAAATCGATTTTTTTATTTTTTTATTTTCTTATTGTAAAACATTTCAAGAATGTTGTGTCAAATTTTCAAGTCATTTGAAGCAAAACTGTAGAAGTTATAGGCCTTTATCTCCTCCTATCTAATACTGTAAGAAAGCAAGAGCAGGAACTTTAAACGCGTTTTTCTCGAAAGCACATTTTTAAAGCCCGTGGACATCGTCATTTGATAACGTCTTATCCGATTCTTTTCAAATTTGGAACATATTTTCTACATATAAAATACCAGACCCCAACGTTTTTGTTTTTTGATTTTTTTACTTTGGGGAAATTTTACAGGTGAAAAATGGCGGATTTTTTCGTGAAAAATCGTAGTTTTTACTTCAAACAGCCACAAAAATTTCATAAAATTTTTTTTAAGTTAAATAAAAACGTTGGGGTCCAGAAAAACATCTTTTAAAAATATTTTGCTCTGATTTTTTGACTTCAGATGATTCTGTGCTATCTCAGCACCACCGCATATCCTGTTTTCTAAAAGGCATCCTCGAAAGTGCTCCGTCACCGGCTCATTTTTCAATATTTTTCTACGAAAAAATTACTAATTGTTCTTTTAACAATGCTTTGTATAATGCACAAAATTTTAATATATTTGTTTGAACGATAGCTCTAGAAAAAAATCGTGAAAATGGTGTTTTTTTTTATACCCGTTAGACCCTACCCCCCCTTAACAATGAACTAAAAACTTGGGAAAATTTAAAAATAAAATTCAAATGGCTGGTGCTAGGCAATCAAAAAGATTCATAAAGCCCGATTCAAAGAAAACTCACGACCTTTTGAGTCTGTCGAAAAGTGATCTGAAAACAGTTACAGACCTTTTAACAGGGCATTGTCCATGCAATTACCACCTTAAAAAAAATTGGCAAACTTAGTAATGATATGCGCCGGTTCTGTAAAACTGAAGTAGAAACTGCAGAGCACTTAATGTGTGACTGTGGATATCTTATGACAAATCGACTAAAAGTTCCTGGAAAGCGAATCCTAACGCCCGCTGATATTTGGAAGATGAAGGCCAGTAAGGTGGTGGGATTCATATGAAACACAATCCCAAACTGGAAGTATGTCTTGATTTCGTCTACAACTGACATCTCAATTAATGATGACAGTACGACGTAATCAGACAAATAGTAAATTGGGTTACTCCACAATAGATCAAATCAATTGGTCGCAGTGGATTTGCTCATACAAAAAAAAAGAATATTTTTTCCGACGATCAGCTCGGATTCATGCCCAAGCACTCCACGACAACTAACCTTCTGACGTTTACTTCTTACGTGCATGAAAGTTTTGCTGCGAAGTCTCAAACCGACGCTATTTACACCGATTTGTCTGCGGCATTCGACAAAGTCAACCACGATATTGCCATTGCACACTGGTATAGAACATCAATCTAGCGGAACTAAATTAATAGCGCCCATGGATGAAAAGATAGACTTTTGATGTCTTCGACAGTATTGCATAATTTTATAAGACACATACTTTGAAATAAAATATAGAGTCGAGGGGTCCACCAATAGCAAGATAAAAATGTTAACTTTTTTGTCAAGCATTTTAGAGCTTTGGTTTTTTCTACAAAGTTGTTTATCTTAACAAAATACATAGCTTTTTTTAACAAGTCAAAGTTCTACAATTTCATTCTAAGGAGTTACAATGAAATTGAAAATTAAACCTTGAAAAAATATTTTTTTTAATCTGGATCGTTGTAGGTAAGGCAAAACCATTTTCAGTCTTCGAAACAAAGTTGAAAAAAGTTAAGATCTAGATACAATTTTTTAGTACATTACGATGTGTTTTGAAATTGCTGAAGCGCTGTAGAAAGCATTTAGTGAAATATATTAACGATTTTCAAAGAGAAGTTTATAAAATTGGGAAATTTTCGTACCATCAGCCAATGTGGATTTTATTTTTGGTATTAAGAGGAATCGTTACCATATAAAACTAGCGTGGAACTCGGAGCAGTTTTAAGATTCAAAATCTAGTTTTTTGTTCACAAATATCACTTTTTTAGACACTTGTTTTTACAACATTTGCTTCGGTCAGGAGTAAATGGTGTATATCAATGTGTTGACAGCTCTGGTTTCAAAATGGTCATAGATCCTTTACTTAAATTAAGTTTTTAATTCAACGAAAACTTATTATCTCTAAAGTGTTTTTTTCGTTAAATAGAGCAAAAATTGACCTGCCACCAGCTACTGAAAGCTACTTTACTTTTGGAGTTAAATCATTTTCACGTGTTACAGATATCATTTATATAATGATGTACTAGAAAAGATTCTATTGATAAATTCGAAACGGAAAACCGGTTAAATCATCTAATTGTTTATTGTTTATTGTTTATTGTTTATTGTTTATTATATTGGTATCATCTGACAAAGGTGGGTGTCTGAATTAATAAAACTTAAATCTAGGTTTACATAAATCGTTTTCTAGTTTTTTAGTCGTTCACTCATGCTATGCTCAATCCGTTGTTTGAAAGTTGCAATGGACACATTAAAATCGAATAGGGTATAATTACGGAGGAAGCATATTTTTGCGGCACGAAGGGGGTCGTTACTGCCATAGCGCGTACTTCGTGGTTCCAATGAGAGCCAGTCTCGATTACGAAGGGTTCGTTCTGGAGCATAAATGTTACAACGGGAAAGCAGCCAACAGCAGTCAATTTCATTTCTCAAGATCTTTGCCACGAACAGTGATCGACCAATGGAATGCCGATCCGCCAGCGTATGGAGTCCAAGCAGAGCACATCGTTGTGGATAAGGCGGTAGATTTAACGGGTTTTCCCAAGGTAGTTCACGGAGAGCATACCGCACAAATCGCCGTTGAATTGCTTCGAAACGCGCAACCCACAAAGCCTCAAACGGCCACCATACCAGATTTGCAGATTCCAATATTGATCGAACCAGGCAGCAATATAAAGCTCGTAGGCAGACGGGATCGGTGAATTCTGTACTCAGGCGTATAATGAATCCCAGCATCCTGTTGGCCTTCTCGAGTACCACAGAGTAATGGGGCTTAAAAGTCATATGACGGTCCAATAAAACTCCAAGATCCTTTATCTGATCCACACGTTGCAGTGACTCACCCAGTATGCTGTATTCATATATGAATTGATGTTTCCTCCGACCGAATGTAATAACACAACACTTAGCAACGCTTAAAACCAGTAAATTATCAGCACGCCAGTTCACAACCATGTCCAGGAAGCCTTGTAACTCGTAACAATCAGCTAAACTGTTTATGACCAAAAATATTTTTAGGTCATCCGCATACAGGAGAACTCCACAGCCAATCAGAAGCATATTAATGTCATTACAGAACATTGTAAACAACAGAGGGCCCAAGTTGCTACCTTGTGGAACCCCAGACTTTGGAATAAAATCAGGAGATTCTGCAGAACCAATTCTGACAGCTAAACGGCGATTCGTAAGATAACTTTTTATCCAAGCACATAGTCGTTCAGAACACCCCAAACGTTGCAATTTTTTCAGGAGAATATCGTGATTCACTGAATCGAATGCAGCCGAAATATCAGTATAAATTGCATCAATTTGCTTTCCGCCATCCATTTGTGATATGCAATATGATGTAAAAACTGTCAAATTCGTGGTTACCGATCGTTTAGGGAAAAATCCGTGCTGATTTTCAGAGATCCAGTTCCGACAAGCTGAGAAAATTACATCGTTTACGATCCTCTCTAATACCTTCGAGCAGGCAGCTAGTGATGTGACACCACGGTAGTTGAGAATTATTTCTTATTCTCAAATTCTGCAAGTTCATTGCATCAAATAAACTTAGAAACTAATAAAGTGTCTAAAAAAAGTGATATTTGTGGAAAAAATACTAAATTTTGAATCTTAAAATTGCTTCGAGTTCCACCAAGTTCCCTGCTAGTTTTATATGATAATGATTCCTCTTAACACCAAAAATAAAATCCACATTGGCTGATGGTGCGAAAATTTGCGCAATTTGGTAAACTTCTCTTTGAAAATCGTTAATATATTTCACTAAATGCTTTCTACAGCGCTTCAGCAATTTCAAAACACATCGTAATGTACTAAAACATTGTAGATCTTAACTTTTTTCAACTTTGTTTCGAAGACTGAAAATGGTTTTGCCTTACCTACAACGATCCAGATTGAAAAAACTGTTTTTTCAAGGTTTAATTTTCAATTTCATTGTAACTCCTTGGAATGAAATTGTAGAACTTTGACTTGTTCAGCTAAGTTATGTATTTTGTTAAGATAAACAACTTTGTAGAAGAAACCAAAGCTCTAAAATGCTTGACAAAAAAGTTAACATTTTTATCTTGCTATTGGTGGACCCCTCGACTATATATTTTATTTCAAAGTATGTGTCTTATAAAATTATGCAATATTGTCGAAGACATCAAAAGTCTATCTTTTCATTCCTGGGCACTATTAATTTAGTTCCGCTAGATTGATGTTCTATACCAGTGTGCATTGGAAAGCTCAAATGCCTGAGTTTCTGTGGAACTCTTCTTGACTGGTTCCGCAACTACCTTTCTGGACGTTAATTAACAGTCCGCATGGGGGACTCTTTTTCCAGACAATTCTCTGCTTCTTCGGGTGTGCCTCAGGGAAGCCATTTAGGGCCGATTATCTTCTTAATCTACTTCAACGATGTGTTCTCATTCCTCGACGGCCCAAAGCTATGCTATGCTGACGACCTAAAACTATTTTACAACATCAACCGGCAGGACGATATTGGTTTCCTACAAAATCAATTTAACCTCTTCGCACATTGGTGTGATAAAAACTGCCTGCCTTTGAATCGCAGTAAATGTGCAGTCATCAGCTTTTCAAGAAGGCGGCAGCCTTTTTCCGCTGATGATGAGCCAATCTCACGCGTAGAACACATCAATGATCTGGGCGTTATTCTAGACCGGAAGCTGAAACACACACAAACTACGTTGTCGACAACGCCTCGAGAAAGCTTGGATTATTATTTCGACTGTCCAAGAACTTCAAGGATGTGTATTGCCAGAAAAGTTTGTATTGCAGTATTGTTCGCTCTATCCTTGAATATGCATCAACTGTTTGGTGTCCATACAACCAGAATGCGGCCGAACGGATCGAGGTTATACAGCGGCGCTTCTTGCGATTCGCCCTTAGACACCTGCCTTGGCAAGACCCGTTTCACTTGCCAAGCTATGAACATCGATGCCATCTCATAGACATAGACGAGCTTCTTCGTTGCCGATCTTTTGAAATCGCAAATTGAGTGTGCGACCCCGTGGACTTAGAAACCAAGATCTTCGATTATATGTTCCCATTCGATTGAACAATTATGGAGCTAATAGCGCTATCATCGGTGTTATGAAAACATTCAACCGTTTTTCTGAGCACTTCGACTTTGACGTTTCGAGAGGTGTTTTCCGTAGTAAAGTTTTAAGTGCATTGAGAACACCGCAATTAGACTTAGTACTTTCTATATATTAACTTTAAGTCATTATTTGGAACAATATGTGTTTCGTTTATTTAAAAAAATAAATAAAACCTCCATGATGCCTTGCATGCATTGCATCATGAGCTAAACGACCTTGACCTGGCTGACGATATTGTTTTGCTCGCCCAAACACAACAAGACATGCAGAGCAAACTCGACGACCTCACCGAAAGCTCCAAGGCAGCAGGTCTTAAAGTCAATGTCGGAAAGACCAAGTCGATGGAGATCAACACAGGAAATCCCTCCAGTTTCATGGTAGCTGGGCAACAAGTTGAGAATGTGGAATGCTTCCAGTATCTTGGTAGCCAGATAACGCCTGATGGTGGTACCAGGAAAGACATCGAAACCCGGATCAGAAAGGCCTTATTTGCATTTGCGAGTCTCCGAAACATCTGGCGGTCACGCCAGATCTCTCTACGAACGAAAATCCGAATCTTCAACTCAAACGTCAAATCCGTATTGCTGTACGGGTGCGAAACTTGGTGCACATAATCGGTAACGACGCGAAAACTGCAAGTATTTGTAAACCGCTGCCTGTGGAATATCATCCGCGCTTGGTGGCCAGGCAACTGGATCTCGAATGAGGAACTGCATCGCCGGTGTCATCAAAGGGCTCTAGAAATCGAGATTCGGGAACGTAATTGGAGATGGATTGGGCACACGCTGCGAAGAGATGAAATCGAGATTTGCAGAGAGGCGTTTGACTGGAATCCAGAAGGTCATCGAAGAAGAGGCAGACCCAGAAACTCGTGGCGGCGAAGCCTAGCCGCTGAAATCCGAACTGTCGACGAGAATCTTGACTGGGACCAAGTGAAGACGCTGGCTCCGGATCGTCAACAGTTGAGGTCTTTTACCACGGCCCTATGCACCGGAGGATCGGCGCGGGATCGTTAAGTAAGTAAGTAAGTATGCCTTGCATCTTGGAAAATTGATACGTCATAGTGTTTTCATTTTTGTCTCTATGCGATACTCAGGTATGTGTTTAGCATCATATTGCGTCATATTGATGCTTCAATGAAATCTAATTTTGCCATCGGAAAAAATGCTATGCTAAATTATGCTATCATTTCGGCATTGATAGCTCATTTTGGTCACTGTAAAATATCGATTAATGCATCAAAGTCTGCTCGGGTACAACTATCTGAAAAAAACTCGTTGATACACTCTGTAAATTTTTGCCTCGATTTCCAGCAAAAAAAGTGGAAAAGTTCAGCAATCCAAATTTTTGCTGAAATCCAGCAAAAAACCAGTAATCCATCTGCTGTGTAGTCATGTGAACGTTCATGGTCTATTTGTATTAAGGAACGATAGGTCTTTTTGTATTTTGATATCTGGAATCATTCTTATTTTTAAGGTAGCCCTTTCGTCAGACTTTTAACTCAACTTGTATTGATACTTCACTGACGGTTGGTTAAAAAATTTCACAACCAGTTTAATCATGATCTGTTTCGGGTAAAAACCTCTTGATAAAAAAAATCACGAGTGCCCATTTTTCTATTTTATTTTTAAAAACAGCAGGAACAGCAGCAGCAGCAGCATGCACACACTCTACAGGAAAGTCAATTGGTTGTTCAGCTTTTAAAGAGCTCTTGCGAAAAGAATCGGCCATAAAAAGAACCATAGATAGGTAAGGGCACATGCTTGACCAAAACCAAACCAAAGCAACCCTCAACTGAACTCAGCTCGCCATTTTTGCTTATCGGTAAACTCGGCAAAAGAAAAGCCACACAAACGCAGTAGTAGGCGGACAGTGATTTGTGCAACAACTGGGAGAAATGAATAACCTCCCCCGCCCGTTCCTTTTTCATTCATCCCAACAATCCTCCCACAACAGCAGCAGCCGAACCGGGCGGCAATAAAGGCCAATAAATTCTTGCCGGGCAACAAAACGCTCTCATACCTCTTTGTGGTGCTTGCTTGCTACTAAGTTGGCCTACACGGTTGCTAATCTTAAATGCCTACTTTGGTTTTGGTTTAGTTGAAGATCGAAAGAAAAAAAGGAAGAAAAATCACGAAGCAAGCGTTGCGTCGTTGCTGTCGGTAAAAGTTCTGTTTAGCGTAAACGGAGCAAATTCCTTGGAGCAAAATTTAAATTCAAGCCAAACATTTCGAAAGGTTCCTAAGCGATAAAGCGAAACAAGAACACATACATATAATGAAGTGGTGCAATAAATACATTCTTTTTCTTGCTTTTCTGGTGTTTCTTCCGACCGATTGAAAATTTACACTCCAATCGACTTGAGGAGGGCAGCAGCGGTCGGAAAAGTCTTAAGGGCAGAGCAGTTTCGCTTAGCCTCTTTCTTCCAATCATGTCTCGTTTATCTATTTGGAGCAGAATTTAATGTCGGTTTGCGATAATCGCGTCGCCGCCCGTTGTTGTGGGGTGGACCGAGTTCGAACCAATTGAACCGTTAATGGTGCTGCTCTTGAAACGGTTCACTCGCAGCATCCCGGAATGTAAAGTGACCTGGCGGAATAAGAAGTAGGAAGGTAAAAAAATACTCCTCTGATAAGAGCCAGCAGTGTATGAACGCTGCTTCGAGAGTATAAGACGTTTAGTTCAAGGGGCTCTTGTATATGCTAGCACGTTTTCTGCTGGAGCTGCTCCGGTTTGCTGTTTTCTCGATCATGATTAGCTAATTGCGTTTGGATGCTGCAGTGAAGAAATTGAATAGAAGTTGCTTCGTGCTGCATGGTTTCCTCACCTTTGTGCGCCAAGTCAGGTCCCTGGAGTCTTGGTCAAACGGAAATCTTAACATGACAAGACCCCTTCATATACTCATCCGACTCATGAACTGGGCGATTCAACAGGTTTCTGGTTTCCTATTCAGTAAATGAAAGGAGTTAGATAGACCTTTGTATGCGGAAATTAATTAAGAAATTGGGGTTATTGGAAAATTGTCATTGTTTGACTCCATATAACATGATTAAAGGCAAATTCGATAACTGGGGTGTTTACGGACTGAGGATGGTTTTTGTACCTAATACCTAATTATAAACCTCTTGAACATGAAGCAGTGCAGCTCTCCTTATGAATCTTATGAACTTAAATTCGGATATTAGTTCAGGCACGTCTATCGCTCTAAAGAAAAGATCAATTACTGACTCTGTGTTGAGTTTATAGCTAAATTAAAACAAACAAAATTAAAATCTGCGCTCCCTAAGGCCAATCCTTGAAAATTTGCGCTTACTAAGTCATTCCTTTTTTCCACCGGAGGCCAAATCAAAACAAACAGTCAGCAGCAGCAGCCTTATAAGTCTGCATTTCCTTAGTCATTCCTTCATTTCCACCGGAAGGCCAAATTAAAACAAACAATCAGCAGAAGCTTTAAAATCCGAGATTCCTAAGCCAATATCGTCTTTTTCCGCTGAAAGCCAAATCAAAACAAACAATCAGCAGCCGCAGTCTTGAAAATCTGCACTTCCTAAGCCAAGTCCGTCTTTTTCCACCGGAGGCCAAATCCAAACAAATAATCAGCAGCAACAACCTTTTAAATATGCGCTTTCAATTCTGTTTTTATCCACTGGAAGGCTAAATCACAACAAACAATCACCAGCATCAGCCTTTAAAATCTGCGCTTCCTAAGCCAATTCCGTATTCATCCATTGGAAGACCAAATCAAAACAAACAATCGGCAACGGCTGCCTTAAAAATCCCTAAGCCAATCCGTAATTTTTCCAGGGGTCGAATCAGAAACAATTTTGTTCTAAGCAGCAGCTTTTAAAATCGGCACTACCTGTGCCAATCCGTCTTTCTACCGAAAGCCGCTTCCTTAGTCAATTCCGTCTTTTTCCGCCGGGAGGCCAAATCAAAACAAACAATCTAATTCAGCAGCCTTAAAAATCTGCGCTCCCTAAGTCAATTCTGTATTTATCCACTGGAAGGTCAAATCAAAACAAACAATCGGCAGCAGCCGCTTTAAAAATCTGCGCTTCCTAAGTCATTTCTTTTTTTCTACCGGAAAAACAATTCATAATAAACAATCAGCAGCAACAGATTTAAAAATTTGCGCTTTCTAAGCCAATTACGTCTTTTTTCCACCAGAGGCAAAATCGAAACAAACAATCAGCAACAGCAGCCTTAAAATCTGCGCTTCTCAAGCCAATTCCCTCTTTTTCCTCCGGAAGGTCAAATCAAAACAAACAATCAGCAGTTTAAAACATCTGCGCGTTGTAAGTCAATTCCACCTTTTTTCCACCAGAGGCCAAATCGAAACAAACAATCAGCAGCAGCAGCCTTAAAATCTGCGCTTTCTTAGTCAATCTGTCCTTTTCCACCGGAAGGCCAATCCAAAACAATCAGCAGCAGCAGCCTTTAAAATCTGCATTTACTTAGCCAATTCATTTCTTATCTACCGGAAAGCATAATTATGATTATTATCAAAACAAACAACCAGCAGCAGCCTTAAAATCTGCGCTTTCTAAGCCAACCCCAATTTTTTTTAAGGGCAAAATCAGAAACAGTTTCGTTCGTGTCAGCAGCTTTTAAAATCTGCGCTCCCTGTGCCAATCCGTCTTTCTACCGGAGGCCGCTTTCTAAGCCAATTCCGCCATTTTTACCGAAGGGCCATATCAAAACAAACAAGCAGCAGCCTTAAATTATACGTTTTCTAAGCCAATATCGTCTTTTTCCACTTAAGGCCTAATCAATGCAAATAATCAGCAGCCGCAGCCGTTAAAATCTGCGCTTCCTAAGCCAATTCCGGGTTTTTCCACCGGAGGTCAAATCAAAACAAACAATCAGAAGTAGCAGCCTTTAAAATCTGCGCTTCCTAAGGCAACTCCAACTATTTTCACCGAGAGGCCAAATCAAAACAAATATTTAAAAGCAACAGCCTCAAAAATTTGCGCTTCCTAAGCCAATCCATCATTTTTAAGAGATCTAATCAGAAACAATTTTGTTTGTAGCAGTAGCCTTTAAAATCTGCACTACCTGTGCCAATTCGACTTTCTACCGGAGGCCGCTTCCTTAACCAATTCCGTCTTTTCCCACCAGGAGGCCAATTGAAACCAATAATCAGATGCAGCAATCTTAAAAATTTGCGCATCTTAAGTAAAATCCGCATTCATCCACTGGAAGGTCACATCAAAACATACAATCAGCAGCAGCCTTAAAATCTGCGCTTTCTAAGCCAATCCATCTTTTTCCACCGGATGGCCAAAACAGCAGTATCAGCCTGAAAAATCGTAGCTTGAAGCTGAGTTGAAACTGAAATAAAAAACGTTAAAACCTAATGTCAGGTCAAAACTTTAATAACTTTATCGAAAATATGTTGATAAAAACGAGGTTAAAATAAGAAATGTATTAAACTTTTTAAATTCTTAAATAAACTAAATTCGAAAGTTGGTACTTAGATTACGAATTCTGCATACAGATTTGGGATACGATTTCCTGTTTCTCAATTCGGATCACATTTTGTAACTGAAATATAAACTTTTAACTTATGATTTCTGTAACAATTAAAATAAATATTCTGAATCCAGATAAAATAATTCACTGACCTCTTTCAATATCTGAGTATGCAAATCAATTCAGATGAAACAATAAATACCAGATTAATACTTAAAAACAATATGCAAGTTTAATTTTTTAAGTATATAAATCTCTATTTGTGTTTCAAATGAGGTTAAAATTATAAGTCAGATTCTGGTTAAAATGTAGGAATTACAAAATAAAAACCATAATAAAAAGCTTATGTACAGAAAAATTCCAGCTACCCAAAAAAAGCTTTCTCGAAAACTTTCCCATCCTTCAACTGGCAGGTGATTGATTTCGTCAATCCACTAGCAAGAGCCCCCCTCGTTAGCTGCAGTTGACGCCTAAATGAAAGCAGAGCAGCAAGGCGCCAAGCTTCAAGCACCGAGATTAATCGATTCAGATCAGGGTGTGAAGATATTTCACATTTCATGCCGCTCAAATAGTTCGCTCGATGGCTGTTTGCTACACAAGTTCAGGCTAAGAATTTTCTCCTGACGCCATCTACCGAGCGCATTATTTCAGCCTGCCAAACGATGCTGAAGAATTTCTTTTACGGCTAATGACCTAAACAAAGGCGCAAAAAATGTCCCTTCCCGTTGGGATTCTACCAGCGAAAAGCTCGGCTCATCCCATCACTTTGGCCGGAATCTCGTCATGAGGAGGCCAACTTTCTCTGTTTCATCACCGTCAAATTCTCCACCGGAAACCCTGCCCCCCTGGGAGAATGGCAGCAGCAGCAGCAGCAGCAGAGCGACGCAACGGCCCAACTCTCCACTTGACATCAGAATATGCATATCAAAAGAAAAACTTTGTCGTATGCCACAGAACCGGATATGATGGTACCGGAAAATGGTACCCACCCCGATGATGATCAAGTTTCGTTGCCTATAGTTACCTCAATACGGGATGATGATGCTGCTGCTGCTGACGAGGACGGCGACGACGCTAGAGGCCAACTTTTGGGCCAAAAACGGCTTGCAGCGTCGAAATTTTTGTTTTATTTTCCGTTCACCCTCTACTGCCGGGAGGATTTTGTGTGCCATTTTATTCGATACCATGAGCACTGAAAGTATCTTGCGTATCAATTTTGTTTACATCGAACTCGCTCTCAAATTTAGTGAGCAAAGTTTGTTGGAGCTCTTATATTAAAGTTTGTGATGTGCAAATTTAAGATCAAATGTATAAAAATACCTTAACTTTAGTTTATGACTGACTCATAACTATAAACATTAAACAGCTTAGAACTTCGTTAAAATTTTAATAACTTTTTATAAAGAATCTCATTAGGTACGAGACAGTGTTGATTTGGAGTCATTTTTGAATTTCACAAACCCTGGGGCTTTAAAAGCTTCGTTTCGATTCAAAACTCAACCATGATTTCTTGCAGAATTTTTAAGTAACGTTTTCATAAGTAAATTTTAACTTTCAGGTGTGTATAGGAAAATTGAATATTTTGTTCGGAATAATCATTCCTTCTGTGGTTTAGTGACAATCTCTAAAGACAACTTTCCATTGAACAACTTTTTCCAAAACCGTAACTTCGTATCTTATGAGGCATAAAAGTTATTAGCTGTTGAATAGCAGTACGTCTTTTTCATTGAAAAACAATCAATTCAATTGACATCACTGCTGGTACCTAGGGAAATATTGCATGACTACTTTGCAAGTAATACCTCGCTAGGCATCAGCTGTGATGTCAATTGAATTCGACTCATTCTATTAGGTACTTCCTTAGAAGGGGTATAAAATTTTGAAAATTTTGAACTTTACTTCTGGACTTCTCCAGCTCCGTGATCTCTCTGGGATGCTCCTCGCATCGTCTGGCTGATTTATAAAACAAGGTCATGAACAAACTGTCGGGTTCCGAGGCGCAACATCATTTGAAGAATCCCCTTATTTGTTCGACGATTTCTGGCGTAAGTCTTACATGCATCTCACTTCCCTTCCAGCTTCTTTTAAAATCAAAATATGTAGTAATTTCAAGCCAACTTTATACATGAAACCTGATCATGCTTCCGAAATTGTACCTACTTCTTTAGTTAAGAATAGGTTGCAATAGAAAAAATAATCCCCTGCGCTCCCCACAAATAGACTTACGTCTTTTCATAAATCAATTAATTTGCTTATTTCGTAGGAATCTGAGAATACTAAGGTAGAAATTCCCGAATTGCTACATTAGTTCAGTAATAATAAATAGGAAATATTATCGAACGAACTCACCAGTTGTAGAAGTAAGAATTGTGTTTCCTCTTGTAGCGGATCATTCCACGATGTCAACTGCTTGTTATGGATAAAATCAACGGAGAATCGGGTCGGGTTCAAACATAGAAACAATGATTGCAATGATTTATCACAATACTTAATCTACTTATTCAATAAAAAATAACAATTTCACAATCACAAACTGCTTGAATTACTAAAACTTAATTTTCACCACGGCGGAGCGAAAAAAACACATGCGATACCAACAAAAACCATTGCCTACTTGAATAGTTCTCAAGATTTCTTCACTCAAATCAAACACGGTGTGCCAAAATACGTTATTAAAAATAAAAAATGACCACCAAAACGGCACTCGACATTCGAAAGATATAGTATTCAGGCACCTATCCTGAAAATTTGGAAATGTTTCATCGGGCTTTTTTGAAATTAGATCGATTTTAAATTTTAAGTCAATTTGAAATAGATTTCCAATGGGGTTTTTCGACCTTATGTTCTATGACCATGGATTTTTCTGACTACACATATTTTATGACAATCACTCAGTTCAATGACTTTATAGGCTGGACTGGAGACTGGAGACTGGAAAAAGATTTGAGTTGATCCTGAAAAGTTATTGGCAATTTTCTAAAACTTTATTAGACTGTTTGAAATTTTTCCATGTTTCTTAAGTTTTTTTTTCAATTCCGCTTGACTAAAAAGCGAATATCTTTCCAGGCGTAGTTTGAATCGTTTTTGGGTCTTCGATAAAGTTCTTTGAGATAGAATTTTCAGCACAAATGTGTATAGTCATCATATGAGCTCAGAGCTCTTTGAAATCAACTGCTCCTGTATCTGCCCAGAATGTGTTCGAATTAAAAGTTGACAACAACTTAAGCGTGAGGAAAACCTTTAGTAGAAAACCCCCCACGAAAAAAAGGATTTCTTCGAAATCAAGAAGTTGGGTGATATTGGAGGAAACGAAAGCGCCAAAGAAGCACCTGTAGTATACTGCGTCGATGTAAAAGAAATTATTCAAAAGATTCGAGACTCACGAAATATGACTGATGAAAAACTAATTATTAAATTTGAAATGGACGGTGGAGGTGGTTTTTTTAAAATTACTTTGTCGGTGATTTCTCTGGAACAGCAGTCCAAAGCTGAACGTTTCAAGGATGGCGGTGTGCGAAGGTATTTTAGAAATAGTTACGAACATGAGGCTTATAGTATAATAACGTCAAATTATTTAATGAACTATTAGGCTTTTGATTCTTGCTCTTGCCCAAAAACTGGAAGAAAATCGTGAAAATATTGCTCCAATTTGGAACGCGCTACAGTTGCAAGACATCGATGTTGCCAGATGTGTTTGAAGGTCATTTTGATGTGCTAGAACATCTAAAAGTAAGCAAAATAGATAAAAAAAAAACACTTAAAACTGTGAAAATACCGATATCGCAGGCACTGAAGCTGTTCCAGGAGATTTACAAGGCATGCTTTAAGGAAAACTTAGATTCCGAGTACACATCACTTATTGATGAGTTTTCTAAAGTGTAGGAGAATCTTAAACTGCCAAACTCTTCCAAATTCCACATTCTACGATTCCATGTAAAGGATTTTTGCGAATACACCGGATAACCGCTGGATGTATTCGGAAAGCAAGCCTCGGAGAATGTTCATCATGATTTTTCAGAAACGTGGTAACGATATCAAACCGACGATACATCTAAGTTGTACTATGATCATCTCTTAAATGCTGTAGTGGACTATAATAGTGGTCATCAGTGTTGAATTTAATTTTAAATAAAAAATATCGTTCATTTTTATTGTTGAATCAAAGAAGGTAATCAAAAATGACTATTTTAAACCAATATTACGCTATTTGCCTTGTTCGACTAAGCACATTTTAGGCACGAAAAAAATGGTTGAAGACCCAAAAACGATTCAAACTACGCCTGGAAGGATATTCGCTTTTTAGTGAAGCGAAATTGAAAGAAAATCTTAAAAAACGTGGAAAAATTTAAATCAGTCTATTAAAGTTTTAGAAAATTGCCAATAACTTTTCAGCATCAACTCAAATCTTTTTCCAGTCTTCCACGAAGTTGTCGGGCTTGAAATTTTCTATAAAGTCATTGAACTGAGTGATTGTCATAAAATATGTGCAGTCAGAAAAATCCATGGTCATAGAACATATGGTCGAAAAACCCCATTAGAAATCTATTTCAAATTGACTTAAAATTTAAAATCGATCTAATTTCAAAAAAGCCCGATGAAACATTTCCAAATTTTCAGGATAGGTGCCTGAATACTATATCTTTCGAATGTCGAGTGCCGTTGTGGTGGTCATTTTTTATATTTAATAACGTATTTTGGCGCACCGTGCAAAACTAACTTCTGCCTGCAATAGAAATGATCATAAAAAATACACCTTGAGAGCAAGTTCACTGGTGTTGGGAAAAGTGGTAGAAACTTTGTCACTTTCAGCACATTTTGAAAATTTCACCATGTAAAAACATTTTCAAGATCTGTGGCCTTCAAGTTTTTAACAACACGTGTTGTTGTAGTTTGGCATGCTGTGATGCAAAAATAGCAATATTTTCATCATATATGGCTGAAATAGAAACAGTGCTGTAAAAAATACAACGCCCAAAGATCTTGAAAACATTTTTGCATGGTAAAATTTTCAAAATGTCAAAATTTCTACCACTTTTTTCCCAACACCAGTGAACAACGTGCTCTTTTTAACTTGCTACAGTTTTGCCAGTTTATATTAAGGCTAGTTCTAGATATCTTTCTATTATTAATTTTCGAATTTTCTCCTTTATTTAACAAAATTTGAAAAAAAAATCTGATTGAAAATCATTTTTATCAACATTTTTGAAGTTTTTATTTATTTTGGGAGGAACCCTAACACAAAGCGAAAACTCGAAAATTTTGCTCGTGTATTATGTTCGCAAATTTAAAAAAAAAGAAGTGGTTTTTCTCTCCCTGATCGATTATTTTACAGAATAGTGTGTTGGATAGGGGAGATTCTGCTCTATAATGAGGCAAATTTTCAAAGATGCCGATTTTTTTTCGTGAAAGTGTTCCAAAAAAAAACACCTTGATATATGTAGTTTTAATGAGAAAATTGTGTTTTGTTATGTGTTCTCTAAATTCAGAGGAAAGTTAAGAAGGTGTTGAAATAATCCAAAAGCATTTTCGAGTGACAACATTTTCGAAAAACAGCTACGTTTTTCAATTCATCATAAATTCTATGTTCCGTTTTTATAGATCCAATGATGTGAAATGTTAAATTGAAATTAATGATTTAATGAAAAAAAAACTTTTCAATTAATTTTTCTAATTTTTCTGCGACTGTGTAACTGTGACTGTAACAATGTACTGAGTCGATTTTGGGTCATTTTTGAATTTCCAAATCCTGGAGTCTAGAATGCTTTGTTTTTGTTCAAAACTCATCCATGATTTTTTGCAGAATTTTTAGGTAACGTTTACACGAGTAAATTTGAACTTTTGGGTTTTTATGGGAAAATTGAATATTTTGTACTGAAAAATCAACATCATTTTTGTTTCTTCTGTGGAACCGAGCCTGCTTATAGTTTAAAATAAATTAAATTGACACCACTGCTTGTGCCCCGCGAATCATGGCATGAAAAGTAGTCATGCAATACCTCGCTAGGCACCCAGCAGGGGTGTCAATTGAATTTATTGTTTATCAATGCCAAAAGACATACCCCTATTAAACAGCTAAAAAAATTTTGTTGTATAATAAGATACGAAGTAACAATTTTCGACAAAGTTTTTTAGCGGAAAATTTCCTTTGGAGAATTTAAAAATTGGCGCAAAAACCATAAGCAGGCTCGGTTGCACAGAAGAAACAAAAATGATGATGATTTTTCAGTACAGAATGTTTAATTTTCCCATACGAGCCTAAAAGTCCAAATTTACTCATGTAAACGTTACTTAAAAATTCTGCAAAAAATCATGGATGAGTTTTGAACCAAAACGAAGCTTTTAAGACCCCAGTGTTTGAGAAATTCAAAATTGACCCCAAATCGACCCAGTCTACTGTAACAACTTAACTTAAAAGTTCAAAGTTACTTATGTAAGCGTTACTTGAAAATTCTGCAAAAAATCATGGATGAGTTTTGAGCCAAAGACAGGCTTTGAGAAAAATAATCTTTTTTTTTATTTTCACCTTGATGGTAAGACTATACAGACTATACAGATCTGATTCTGAAATCTTAAGAAAAGGTTATTATTTTACTAACACACCGTAGGGCTATGAAAATATCAAAGGCAAATATTTTCAGTGTAGCAGACGTTCGCAGATTCCGGACAATGGATGGTACAGGAAAAGCCGGAGAATTCCGAACGGACAACAGCAACATCACCAGCAGTAGCAGCAGCATGTCAGCAACACGCTACGATACGTTCATAGACGTATACGTATAATTCTGTTTCCGGTGTTTTCTCAAGGGTCTCATTAACATGCGGCTCCGGTCGGTCGTGGTCCTCCTGGGTGGGCCGTCAGGATTCGTTGGTGCTGCTGTTTAGAATTTTCCACCATCTGGGAGAGGAAATTTATTACAAAACTCTCTTGGTCGTTGGAAGAATTGCCTCCGTTGCTCGGTCGTTGTCAAGCTCACCTGTGGAATGATTCCGGCTGAGTTTAGGCTCCAGACCGCTCCGGAGGAACGAACGCCCAAACAATCTGCTGTGGCCTCGGGCGCCCGGCGGTAAATTTGTTAACAGTTTTCCGTTCAAACTTTGGATTGCTATTCATATGCCATCGTGTCGTTGCCGTCGTCACATCATGGATGGGCGGCGTACAGGCTTTTGCATACGGAATAAGTTCGAAACAGTGTGTGAAGCGTCCTAAATGCAGCATCCTAAAGCATACCTTATGAATTGTTTATCATCAAACAGCATTAGAAATCGTTTATGAGATTTTTTTCATTCAATTTAATGCGTACCTTGATAAGTGTGTGTGATGGGAAAAAAATATTTAACATAAGAAATTCATAAGCTCTTACAAGTGTTAATGGGACTCAATCATTCGACATAAATATAAAGACACTCTGAGATGAGAATGGATGTTTTATATCAGCAAGATGCAAATCATAAAATACACCATTAGAGCGCACTGAAGCCAATTTTCGTACATTTTGACCTAAGAATATTAGATATTATTTTCGGATTTTATCGATAATGTATACTTTTACGTAACAGACCGTTTCAGTTCGAAGCGATTTTTTAAACGAATAAAGATTTTTTAAATTACAATCAACATACGTCGAAACCTTAGACAAAAAAAAATACCACCATTATCTATTCAAGAAACTATATTCAACACTACCAGGCCAAACGTATTCAGTATCTTCAAAATTCAAGACTATCGAACAAGCTCATTGAACTAAAATCGTTGTAATGTGAATTAAACATGATTCTTAGATAAGCTTAGGCTGTGTTCATTTGTTTTTTAGTTACTCGACAATTTAAAAATAATCGATGTGTGTGAAAATTTGTAGAGCGGAACTAAAAAAAACTACTTGATGTTGTATTTTGAATCGATTTCAAATTGTGAAAAATAATGGATAACACGTAGTTTTTACTTAAATCATTTTCAAAGTTATCTCGGACTTGGTAGGCTGTGACCGTCGATGACGGTTGTGTTTTTATTCGGTTGGAAATTTTTCAAGACTTTCGAACCATACATTCAAAAGTTTAATTTGTGCCTAATAGTTTTGAAATGTGAGAAAAAGTGATGTGAAGTGAAGATTTAACAAATGGATAAGTTTTACCCAAAACACTAAGATTTTCAAGTGACGGGACTGCTGGACCCTCGGACTAGTTTTGGGCGATTCAACATCGAGACAGGTGTTGACTTCGGGAAGGATCCAGATACATTTGAACTTGAGTGTTTTTCTTTATTTCTTCTACTAAGTTGTTTAGTTGTAAACTAAAACAAATACTTTTGCTGCTACAAAATTTTTAACGGAAAATTTTTCAACAAATTTGAAATATTTCCGTGGAACGATTTTTTTTCTGTGACTGTAGATTGAAGTTACAGTTACAGTTTCTGTTGATATGCTGTAGGATGTTTTAGAATTTTTTTAATATACTGACCAAGGGCCCGGGCCCTCCGGCTCAGGGGGACCCCCCGAGGGAAAAAAAGTTTTAACATTACTTTTATCATAAAGCATGGATCATCCAAAATCTGGACGCACTGTTTATTATACCATAGCGCTCCTATTTGTCGGATCTGGAATGTTTCGACAGTACTTTGTTTGGAAATGTTTCCTCTGTCAGTGCTGAAAATTTCATAACGATTCGTTTTGTTCCAATAAAGTTACACGTAATGGAAGCCGCGAGGCGAAAATTAATTTTGGACACCCACGTCAAAAACCCGACGTGGTCTGGTTCAAAAATCGTGAAAGCTGATTTTGGGCGTCTTCCTGGCCAAATTTTTTACAAAGCGACTGGTCGGGGTGTTTTCCCCGCTAAGTTCAAATTTGTTTTTGCCGATAGGTTGGCAAGAAAGTGTTTGACCTGGCCAGGTATTTGCAGCTGCGGACGAAAACAACGGTTTTTTTGAAAGTGTTAAACCCTACTCCCCCTTAGTTCAATCACGGTACAAGAAAAGTCCTGATACTGGTATTACAATAGCGTTAGCGATTCGAAAACGCTCATTGAAATGCTATCGAAATACCGGTATCTGAACTTTTTTTATTGTGGTTGGATTAGGGAATCTTTCGATTGCTTTGATTCAGTATCAATCTCCACATTGTACGGGGGTATCCTGACGGACAATCGTGAGGTGATGAAAAGGTGGAAGCAGCACTTCGATGAACACCTGAACGGCGCACATGCAGGAGATCAAGACGGTGGGGGAAGGTACATCGCCGGCGTAGCCAACGACGAAGACGAGCCACTCCCAACGATGAGTGAAGTTAAGGAAGCCATTCGCCAGCTGAATAGAAACAAGTCGGCTGGGAAGGATGGCATCGCAGCTGAACTCATCAAAATGGGCCCGGACAGGTTGGCCGATTGCCTACACCGGTTGATAATCCGGATCTGGGACATAGAACAGCTACCGGAAGAGTGGAAGGAGGGGGTAATATGCCCCATCTACAAGAAGGGCGACAAATTGGACTGTGAGAACTACCGAGCGATCACTGTCCTCAATGCCGCCTACAAAGTGTTGTCCCGAATCCTACTCCGCCGCCTAACGCCACAAGCAAACAGATTCGTGGGAAGTCATCAGGCCGGCTTTATGGAGGGACGGTCTACGACGGACCAGATATTCACATTACGGCAAATCCTTCAAAAATGCCGTGAACACCAAGTCCCTACGCACCATCTATTCATCGACTTCAAAGCCGCATACGACACGATCGACCGTAACGAGCTATGGAAAATCATGGACGAGAACGGCTTTTCCGGGAAGCTGATCAGACTGATCAAGGCGACGATGGATGGAACGCAGTGCTGTGTGCGGATTTCGGGTGAATTGTCGAGTTCATTCGAATCGCGCAGGGGGCTTCGACAAGGTGATGGTCTATCCTGCATGATGTTCAACGTGGCGCTAGAAGGTGTTATTCGACGAGCGGTGGGCGAAATGCGGGGCACGATTTTCAACAGATCCAGTCAACTTATCTGCTTTGCCGATGACATTGATATAGTCGGCAGATCATCTGCGGCGGTGGAGGAGATCTACCGCAAACTGAAACGCGAAGCAGGAAGGATTGGGTTGATGATTAATACGTCCAAGACGAAGTACATGCTGGCCTGCGGATCCGAGACCGACCGAACCCGCTTGTCCAGTAATAACAAGGTCACGATCGACGGCGACGAGCTGGAGATAGTCGAAGACTTTGTCTATCTCGGCTCACTGGTGACCGCAGACAATGACACCAGCCGTGAGATCCGGAGGCGAATTATCAGCGGAAGTCGTGCCTACTATGGACTCCACAAGCAACTGCGGTCGAGAAGACTTAGCCCTCGCACGAAGTGTAACCTGTATATGACGCTTATTAGACCGGTTGTTTTCTACGGGCACGAGACATGGATATTGCTTGAGGAGGACCTGCGTACACTCGGTGAATTCGAGCGACGAGTGTTAAGAACCATCTTTGGCAGCGTACAGGAGAACGGAGTGTGGAGGCGAAGGATGAACCACGAGCTCGCGCGACTCTACGGCGAACCCAGTATCCAGAAGGTGGTGAAAGCTGGCCGGATACGCTGGGCGGGACATGTTGCGAGAATGCCGGATGACTGTCCTGCAAAACAGGTGTTCGCCACGAATCCGGTAGGAACAAGACGAGCAGGGGCGCAACGAGCGAGGTGGTTAGACCAAGTGGAGCGTGATCTGGCGAACGTGGGGTGCCCGAGAAATTGGAGAACGGTTGCCATGGACCGAGTGAATTTTAGGAATTATGTTCGTCAAGTTATGTCGTAAGACGGAATACTATGTAAATAAATAAAATAAAATAACTCCACATTGTAAACTTAACTTCGTTTTACAGACAGAAATTGCCAAATGTCAATGTTTGGCTCCATAAGATTGATTATTCCTCAAGAATTATTCATCAAACCACTTAAAACATTTTCGAATTGATTGTAATTAAAATAAACATCAATATTCGTTTCTAAAAAGTTTAGGTTCTAGTTCTGAGACCCGAATTTGGATGCCTGCCTATTTTCTAAATTTGACTCACGAATTTAATCAATTCTTCCATTGAACAGCATCCGTTTTCCTTCGACTTTAAAGTTCACGCTGCAGTGCCACAAACATGCAGCAAAATCGGTTGAAAAAGTGCTGAAAATTGCTGCTCGACCTGCCCTAGTTCAGTAACAATAAACAATCACACGTAGGGCATTCATTTCGAGACGAGAGTCGAGAGCAGCTCTGTTTGTGTTTTCCTTTCGATTTGAAATAGCTTAGCGGTGGTCTGTTATTTGTATTTCCCGTTTCTTGCCACGTTCAGATGCAGCGGAAATGGACTTCAGCAGTGTGCTTATTGTAACGGCCAGCAGCGGTGTGGCACAGACAAGAGGATGTTATATGCGCTTCTAACGCCGAACGAGTTTTCTATCTCTAAAATAAAGCCGCTTTCGTTTTCAGTGGTTTGAAAAATACATTATGAGATAAAATAATGAAAGTTTTTACTGCTTCGACTTAAACTGAAGTAGCAGCAAACAGTAATAAAACGTGACATCCGTTTGCCTGTGGACACACATCAACATTTCAACTAATGGCAGGGAAAATCTCTCGCGTTTCATGTTTTTTCCTTCTTCAGTTACCTTAAACCAAAACCCGAGCCAAAGTTAGGTACAAACACATCGGGGAGGAAACTGAAACCGATAAAAATAATAACAGAAATTACTCGATTATGTTGTCGATTCGAGAGCAAAGCCAGACCGAGCCAATGCAATGGATGCTGCACTGCACAACGAACAAACATAATCGAGAACGAACGAACTAAACTGGATCAACAAAATGGTTGTATTGTTTTTGTTTCGCTATAAGGTATGAGCATGTGCCGTTTAACTTTCAATCCAGCCAGGGACGAGTGAAAATGCATTTTAGATGGCAGCGAATGGTCGCACCAAAACGGTTTGGCTCCGATCCAGAATATTGTTTATTTGTACTTTTTTCAATTATTTTTCCCCTTCACTCAACCAGAAACGAGAAATTGAAATAAAGATTCACTGGGTAGATTGAAACATTAACATTGCTTTAGAAGGGCTAAACTTAATTTTGAATTTATTTTTTTCAAGTTTTATTACAAAGATATTCCTGCCAACGTCCAACGAGCCAAACCAAATGGGCTCGGATTCTGCAAGTCAATCAATTCAAATCCGGTCGGTCAATATTTTGCTGAAATCCCATCAACGACGACAAAGCGTCCTGTCGCCTTATTAAATTCCATTAGCAGCTTACTTACGGGAGCAATTACCCTCCCCATTTTAGCTCAATCTATTCCAAAAAAAAATCTGGCGAAAAGCATTTTTCTTAGGTACCATTTTTTTTTGCTTTGGCTGTTTCTCTTCAGCCAGCGTGAAATAATTTCCTCATAATCCTCGACCGTGACTTGGACTTTAATCACCGGGCAAAAATGGCCATCATTTGTTCATCTGAAAGTAAACAATCTGGGTCCTTCTTGGTCCGAAAGGACTATGGAAGAGTCACAAAACGAACCTTGAGCCAACAACACGAGGAGCAACAAAAAAATCAACAACAAACTGATGCTGTTTGTCGTATAATCTTTATTTAGTACTCAAAACCTGGACTAGGCATCCGACACCCACGACGCAGGACGTATTTCCTTTTTTTTTCGGTCATGTTCATGGCAGTAGAAGAGTCAGTTATTATTTTTATCACTTGGGCAGTTTTCAGGGGTCCGGTTATTAGCTTCGAGACGGCCCGTTTAAAGTATTACAATCCTGAGTTAGAAGGGAGGTGGGGAGGGGGGAATAATAATGCCAATAAAGTGGAAAATATTGCTCCTTATACTTTTTGCTGAGGCTATGATAATGGTTATTATAGGGATAGAAGGTGTTGCTGACATTGAGTAGATCCATCACAAACCTATGTTTCTTATCGTTTTTTTTCAAGCATAACTCTCAACATTTCTTTTTTATTTAATTATTAAAATGAAAATAATCAAATGTGTTGGTAGGACAATGTTTTTTTTTAAACTATAGGAATTCGAAAGAATTTCGTCAAAGTGTAAACAATTCTTGGGATCTTAGATGAGAGGGTTTTACTCAAAGTTACGTAACTTATCTTTCACAAACTAAATAAACATTATCAATAATATTTATTTCTGTACCAACACGTGAAAAGGATATTAGAAAAAATAAGAAAATAACAAAGGGTGTATAAACAGGTTAGACAATATATTACGTGAGCTAGGTTCTACGTTACGCGTTGATTTTTCATGAAAATTGATATTCATCTATTCTAACACATAGGGGATACTTCTAAAAATCGTTTGTCTTTCATAAAAAGCAAAAGTTTCTAGTGATTTTTAATTAGCGATTAAAATTGGTTGTATTTTTTTCAAAGGCGTTTTTCTCGATTTGTCATATATGGAGATAGATTCTTTTTATGTGTTGGTACAGATATCACTAGGTAGAATCAAAATACCAAAAAATGTCTTTAATAAGTCAGCTCAACTTTGGGAATACAGAATGCTTTTTGGATTCTTCCATAGAATTATGTCATATCTTTAACTTAATTGGCTTTCAACTAATGAAAAGTTTAAATTAAGAGAAGTTTGTATTTTTATTTATCTAAATCGATTTACAGTCATTGTTTTTACAAAATTAATCTCTTATTATGATACAGTGCATAAGAGTAAACAATTCGTATTGAAAGTGAAAATATATTAGATTGAATTTCAAATACAATTTTTTTTATACTGATAGGTGATTCAATCAAGATAGTTTTCGTTTGGCTTGTTTGTTATCAATTGGTTTTTTTTCTTGATAAAGTCCAATGGTTCCACGATGCCCCGACAAATGGCTTTTGATTCGGGGTGATTTCTTGTAGCATGGGTTCAACAGTTAGTCTAAGCTAAGTTTTCAAAATAAAAAAAGGGTTCAAGTTTGAAGTTCATCCACTGAGTTTTGAACCTGGAAATGTCTATAGACAGAACATCTACAATATCTAATTTTATATTGAATACTCTGTACTATAAAGTTTTGACTGTTTTGAGACTTCAATTTTTGAGATAAAAATGAATCATTTTGAAGGGAGAATTTAACCTCAAAAAACGAAGATAGACTCAGTAAGCTATGAGTAATGATAAAAAATAAACATATCTTCGAGAAAGTGTTTTAATTATGGCTTTCCATCGCTACCAGACATTTTGTTAAGCACCCAAGCTTGGCAGGAAACATTAGGAACCATTCGCCTGCACCACCGCATCGTCTGAACTCTCTCTCTTGGAGCCCGATTTCCCATCCGGCAATCTAGCACGAATGAAAAACAAAAGAAAAATCAACAGCAGAAGCAGCAGCAGCAGCAGTGTTCCAAATCCTTTCCAAACACGAAACAATACCAAAAACCCAGTTCTGAGGAGAATCTCAGCCGCTTGGTCGAAGAACCAAAACACAACCCGAAAGGTCCTGTGGCAAAGGGGTGCGAAACTTCTTCCGATCCTTCCTCTCCGGGGTACACCTCTTAATCTTGTAGCTTCCGGTGCTGAAGCTGTTGCTGCTCTACTGCTTGCTGTCCTGCTGGGGAAAGTTTTTTTTTCTTCCAACACATGTACCCAGAAAAGCTGCACGCTTCCGCCACTTTAGACACCTCGGTGTGATCAGGTTCAGCTTTCGAAAAGTTCTTCCGACCGACCGCCGCCTGCTGCAGTTCAGTTCAACCTCCTCGAAGAATCGAAGCAGGCTTTGGCTCCGCTGCCGGAACCCATGGTGTGCTTCGGATTTTCTTCACTTGTTTTAGCTTTCGAAAACAGGTGTAACGACCATTGAGAAAATGAAAATAGCAAGGAAACTCGGAATGATTTATGTAAATGAATGAGAAACTGCATGTCCGTTAGCCCAGTGTTTTTCGTAAGCGCAGTCTTGTTTTGGTGGTTTGTGAGTGCACTTCCAACGTTTTGGTTTTACTACCTACTACTCGTTAACTGGATGAAGTTAAAAACTGAATAAAAATCGACCATTTCCTGCATTATGCGCTGGAAATAAAGAAATTCACTGCTGGAAATTTGTATACACAACAACTCTCTAAGACTTTAGCTTGAAAGAGCTTATAAACAACCATTCCCAACACCAACGGAACAAGTTGGTTGAGGATTGATATTCCACTGCAGTTAAGTTTTATTGAACACAGAATAAAAAATGAAAAAATATGTAAATTTAAATGGTTTCACACGGATTTCGGCCAGAATAAGACCGGAACAGGTATCAAATTCTTCTTTTGTTTCTTCAAAACAACCCCCTTTTGTCCAATTTGGTCCAATTTATTGATAAAAAAATTGTGTTATTTTTTATCAACTCAGACTTTTAAGGGACTACTCTGAAGATGCGTTATGTTGATAAGAAATCTTTATCGCTCAGCCATACTACCGTTTTTTGCCATAAAGTTATTCTAATAAAATTTGGATATTTTAAAAATGTTTCTTCTTCTCAGTGGTACAACAGATACCTCAATTAGAGAGGCGCATTTTGATAAATCATATTGAAAAAAAAACGCTTTTACGTTGACCGGCTGCTCATTTTTTTGTAGGTACTGACAGTTTTTGAGGTTTATTTTTCCTGTACAGATGAACAGATTACGCCCAACAAGTGTGCGTGAGAAATGTCAAAATCCACTCTTTATTAATCAATCAGTTAACACATTAAGGACCGCGAAGAAATCCAAACCCGAAAACACCAAAATTTGGCTTTTTCTATCTCAGAAACGATTGGACCAAATCTTGCCAATTTTGTATCTTTGAGTTATCGATAGTTCGATAGAGATGTATCTTATTTGAGTTATAAGGGTTAATTTTTGAAAATCTGACGGGTTTGCACCGGGGTCTTCAGATCTTCCTCAAAATTTGAAATTCGGTTCATTTTTTCAATATAAAAACACATGTTTTTTTCTTCGTGTTGCGCGCGCCACGTCGACCAGCGAGCCTAGTCCGTCCCTGGTTGTCGACAACAAACGTCAGCCGTGACAACCGTTGACGAACAAGCGAACCGGCCGCCGAACTGTGTGGAGAAAAAGAAAACTGGAGAAGGTCAAACGAGTGAAACGTGTTCGATTCAGTTAAAAAGCTTTCTTATAAAAATCCGAATTAATTATTCTAAAGTTGCTAGGTTGTTATTTTTCTTTTATTCCTATTTGGTAAGCACTAATACAGTGAATTGAATTTAGCTGAAATTAATTAAAAATATTACTAAAAATAGGATCTACATGCAAATTGGATAACCTAGAAAACCTTAACCTAAATTTGTTGTCTAGAACGTAAAAGGACAGGTTCCTACGAACAGACTTCTTCTAAGTTGCCCGTAAAAGTGTTGCACGATAGCGAAGAGCTACTACAGAATTTTGTAATTCTTTTTCTTCGTGAAATATACACAAGTCTTCACAAAACTGAGAAGTTTTAATTCTATCGGCAACACTTCGGATTTGTAAAATTTTCTTTTTTCGAGATAGGTTTGGTTAGTTTATTTTTGCAAATAGAATAAAACCATATTTAAAGGCCATATCAATTTTCAATGGAAATCATAAATAGCACATCAAAACGCATTTAAATTTTATCCGATTTTTCAATAGAATATGTTTTAAGTAACAACCTTCAACATGAAAATTTTTGAGCACTGATTTGGTCTAGCGGACAGGCTGGCGCGAGTCTGGTGTTATTTTTATTTTATTTAGGTACATGATTTTCCTTATCACGACATAACCTGATGAACAATATTCCTCCAGTTCACTCAGTCCATGGCAACCGTTCTTCAATTTCTCGAGCATCCCTCATTCGCCAGATCACGCTCAACTTGGTCCTCTTGGAATATTAAACGTTACTCGATTTCTCTATGTATCGTGTGACCAACATCTATTTGTTAGTAAATTTCTTTTTTAAGCTTTTTTTCCTCAGATTAAAGCTTTTTTGCCCTGATGACATTGAAAAAAAGCTAAGCTCTGAGAAAAAGCTTAAATCTGAGAGATGATCTCCACGCGGCTTCTATAACGCTGCATCCGGATAGAGTATAGTACTCTCGGATAGAGTGTAGGATGACGTTTTCGCCGGGAATCATCTGAGTAGTTCAGAAAAGTCCCTTAAGTGTGCTGTAACAGGCGATTTTTCCAGGATAAGCTGCTCTCGATTGGTACACGGTCGGGCAAAGAACAGAGGTTTTTGAGCCAAACCAGGCGGAGCCATGACCTCAAGTCGATAGAGGAGAGATTACTGGTCTCTAGTAGTAGATTCGAATAGAGGCGGAAAGCACAATAGTCGTGGTAACCAAGCGAGCCTCGAGTTACGAATAACGGCCGGACCTCAGGTCATCAAAGGAGAGATCCTTGATCTTGAAACGTAATAATAGGCAGGGAATTTCGTACTTGAAACCGAGTAGAAGAACATGCCCTCTTATGTGCCACCTAAGCGAATCAGCAACTTTCTATGTATTCCACGTACAAATCGTGTTAAAAATGGGTGAAATTGTTGAACAAAAGTGTTTTCTACAAATGCCTATGATTTTTTTATTAATCAAATTGGTATAGTTGCTTCAAAAACTTGAAACTATCACGACACAGGGGCATTTTAAGGAAAAATTCATACTTGCCATGACCAATCACAGCATTTAAAACAAATTGGTAATATTTTGCAGGCTTAAAATGTTTCAGATTCTTCAGAACAAGGGTTGCGCGTATTAGCCACATGGGGCGTTATATGAACTTTTCTCCTAACTTTGTAATGAAAAAAATATTGTTCAGGTTGCTTCCAAATGATTATAGATCTTAATTTTTCGCCGGAATCTAGTTAAACTGCTTTATATTGTACACTACCTTTTCAGGCTCAATTTTCCAATGTACATAATGATTGAAATTTTCTTGAGTTTCCAAATTTTTAAAACAAATTTAAAATATACTTAAATTTGTTGTTACACGATGGTTTCATAGGCGATATCATATCCGCCTTTTTTCATGAAATATTTTCTCTCAAATAACGTGTTAATTCGCGAAGTCTTGTGAGAAAAAAAAACAGAGAAAATCAATTCCCTTGGAAAAAAAACCTTAGTCTTTCTATGAACAACATTGGATGATGTTTGGTTATACAGTTAAACTATTTTTAATTTTTTTTAAGGAAAAAATTTTTTTTTAAGAGTTTCTCAAATTTCCCGCATTTTTCGGCTGTGTCCCGCTTTTTTTCGCAAAATGTCCCGCTTTTTTCTGAAAGCATCTGGCAAGCCTACCTTAGGTGCAGGTCCGGATGGGATTTATGGCAAAAGGCCCCAGATGGACTTTATGCCGGTGGCTCGCTCTGCCTTGGAATACATGTTTTTTTTCAAGTTTTTCTTTTGTTATTGAATTTTATATACAGATACATTTAAAGCTTATATTTCTAAATTAATCCATGCGTTTTCTTTATTACTATTTCATTTATTTCCCTTGAATACTTTCTATTTTATTTTCGTATCAAATTTATAAAATTTTGAAAATGAATCTGGAAAATATATTTTTTATGCCATCTTGCTGAACGTATACTTTCTTTTATTCCATTTATATTAATAGCTTCTCTGTCTTCTAATATATACGAAATACATTCTAGTGTTAACCATAGTCTAGCTTTTAACTTATAATTCTTTTCGTTTATTGCATATTGGAATAAATCTTCTGCATTGTTAACATTTATCTTAAATTTTGTTTTTAGCTCTTTGTTCAGCCATGTCCAAATTGTTTGTAATGCTACACAGTCTTTTATTCTATGTAAAGTAGTGGCATTATTATTGCATTAATAACAATTCGTAAAAAGGATTTATCACTAGGGTGATCATCTAATGAAATTAACATACAATAAGAACAACTTCAACATGAAAAATTTTAAATGATCTCTAAATTATGTGTAAAAGTACCGTCTGCATCACCGAGTATTCTTCGAAAAATACCATTGTGTAGCCCAATTATGATGCAACATTCATATGAAGACATCAAAGGGGGCCATGGGCTTCTTACAAAGTAATAAAAGAAATAATGACAACAAATCTCTTTTTTGCATCGAAAACAAACATTGGTCGAACAACTACACGTACTCAGATAGCGAGCTGGGAACAAAAGTACTTGTCAAAACATCTATAAAACATTAGTTTCCGTGATTTGTACAATGTTTGCAGCAAAATTAATTTCCAATTTTGACCACTAATCTCGGGTTTGGTCCGCAATGTGTTAAGGATCAAATTTTCAATTGGGACATAATTTGAACCAATATTTAGCCAGCTTTATGCAAGTTAACACAAAATAGTTATAATTACTGTGCGACTGACAGTGTTTACTGGGAGTGGAAATTTTTTAGATATTACCTAACCTACCTACCTAAGGGTCCAGCGCCGATTGACCGGCGCATAGGGCTGAGATAAAAGATCTCCACTGCTGGCGATCCGGAGCCAGCGTCTTCACTTGCTGCCAGCCATAGTTCTCGTCAACTGTGCGGATTTCAGCGGCTAGACTTCGCCGCCACGAGCTTTTGGGCCTGCCTCTTCTTCGATGCCCATCTGGATTCCAGTCAAGCGCCTCTCTGCAAATCTCGTTTTCATCTCTTCGCAGCGTGTGCCCAATCCATCTCCACTTACGTTCCCGAATCTCGATATCTAGCGCCTTTTGATGACACCGGCGATGAAGTTCAACGTTTGAGATCCAGTTGCCAGGCCACCAAGCGCGGATGATGTTCCGCAGGCAGCGATTCACAAAAACTTGCAGTTTTCGCGTCGTCACCGCATATGTGCACCAAGTTTCACACCCGTACAGCAATACGGATTTGACGTTTGAGTTGAAGATTCGGATCTTATTTCGTAGAGAGATGTTTCGGAGACTCGCAAACGCAAATCGGGCTTTTCTGATCCGGGTTTCGATGTCCTTCTTGGTACCACCATCAGGCGTAATCTGGCTACCAAGATACTGGAAGCACTCCACTGTCTCAACCTGTTGTCCAGCTACCACGAAATTGGAACGATTTTCTGTATTGATTTTTAGATATTCATAACACCAATTCAAGTGTTTTTTTTTCATAAAAAAAGCTGCAGTAGGACCTACTTGTGATAATTTTTGATTTGGAATTGAGAATTTAATCAATTTGTTGTTTTTTTTACCTTCTATTTATAGGTGTTTAAGTTCTATTAGACCCAATAAAAGGTACCAGTTCAGTACCTATACAGGGACAGTAGGTTCACAGTTGGAAATTTCGATCATCCATTTCTTTGTAAATCTTTCAAGTACGTGGACTTCTATATTGAAAATAATCATAAAAACATTAACTATAAATGGATTTCAGGAAAATATAAAACTTGCTTCCATTTAACAAAAAATCTTGGATTAATAAAAACCACTGATTAAAGTGCTCAAAATAGCGCAAGCTGATTGTCTTTTACTTGGACCAAAAAATAATTTTTTTTCTCTCCGGACTCATAAATGCCTGACAATTTTTCATGCTCTTGTGCTTGATACTCCATTGGTGTTTCCGAACATTGCTCACCTTCTAGTAAATTTCAATAACTGCTGTACTGTTCTTTTAATAATAGCAATCAAGAACATCTCTACCAAGAATGTACCTTCCACCTCTAAACCTTGCACCGTTTCCCCTTGTCTGTGGGTAATTAATTACCGGGTTTCCTTTTCCCGGGGTCAAATTACGTCAAATCACGCCACACACTCGACTCGACTCGACTCGGAACTGTCTACCCAGCTACCACTACTGGGAATCTTTCCTTTCCTTATCTGTCTCTGCACTTCCGGGGGTCGGGCTAGGGAACAAAGTCGTTTTGTACTAGCGTTTTGTATCATTTGCGAATCCTCCGACCGGGAATGTAAATTATTCCACACAAACACGCTACAGCAAGGTTTTCCTATCACACCGTGTGCCTTCTCAGGATTAAATGATTCAATTATTGCGAAAATGGATAGTTGAAATTTCTACAAGCTTATAACCGGACTGTTTGAAATTTTGATCTTTTTTTGAGCTTTCGAAATTTCTACTTTTTTCCAAAAATATCGAGCACATTTGGGCCCACTGTAGCCAGAAGTGGTACCTCGCGGTGCAATTTACTCGGCTAGCAACCCACTGCTGCGTGGGAAAAAAGTGGGTGGTAGAACACAATATATCACCGCACAGCACGGCACAAAAAGTTCAGGTGAGCAATCGTTCATTGCTTCCGGTCGAACCACTCGAACCAATATCTTGTTCGAGGCAGCTTTTTTATCCTTCGTCTTCTTCTTCCCGGGGAGTGACTTAGGGCTGCCATTTTGCAAATTACTCCACATGGGGTACTCCCGACGACGAGGAGTCTTCATGGCTCGATTCCGCGCGTTAAATGCAGCACAGGGTGGTGCAAATCTTTCCACTACACTGACTAGCTTTGGCTGGCTTTTACTTTTGCCTAAACTTTTCAATGGTTTTGTTAGCCACACTTCCGGTTCGGGAGAGAAGATGCGAAGGGGATTTGTTTTCAAGTCGCCGAATAGCCGGAAAAGCTCGAGAATAACGCTCCAGGGTGAGCGGAATGCAATAATTTTTCCCGGGAACCATTTTTTACCCGCCAGTAGGTAGAAAGGTAGAAGGTAAATTTCGCTGGGCGGAAAAAGAGGTGGAAACTATTGGAAGCATGATAGCAGTTTCCATGAAAAAAAAACCGTCGGGAAATGAAACTGTTTCGAAGGAAACCGTTAATGCCTTTTAGTTCTGCGTATCGTTTCCCGAGATGTTCTTTATGGGCTGGCGGAGCAAACGGTGGCGCACATAAAGAACACTGACTATCGCACGCTTATTATTTAAGCGAAGTTTTGTTAAGCGGTTTTTCTATTTTTCATTCCACTCGAATTGTGGTTTTGAGTAAAAAGATTTGAGAAATCAAGTTGTTTGCCAGCCATTTTGTTTCAACTGCATTTACCTACTACATACTTTATTTTAGCAAAATAAACCGAACGAACATCAATGAAACTCTTGTAACAAAGTAGGCAGAGCGGTTGCAAGAAAACATATGCAAAAGGCGCAAAAGGTCAGAAAAGTTAATTTTGCCAGATGTCGACATAATTTATGGAATTATGGAAACGATAATCAGACTACAGCAGTCACAATTTTCTTAGGAGATTTTTAGCCGTAAATAAAATTGGTCACTAAATATCTCCTTCGCTTTCCGTTTAGCATGTAGGTACTATACTTCTGCATTGTTTACGTTGAATGACAGATGCAGGTAAGAGCGAATACACTCAGAGAAAAAATATCCTTAAAAATTGTCAAAAACATACCAAAACAGGCCCCTAAGTATTTTCGCATTTTTTTATGGGTCATACTGTATTCAGTGAAACAGGGAGAAAACGGAACACTAAAAGATTCGAACGAGCCGAGATCCAGGAAATCTAACGGATGAATCAGAGGGCGGAAGTTGAATTAGCAAAATAAATGTTTCAGACCTTTTTCGGAATAACATGTGGAATAGGGTGGCAGCCAAACGGGTCATGTCGAATTTCTAAAACCATATACATTTTTTAAATTGACCCAGAAAACTTACCTGTGCAAAATTTCAGCTCAAACGGACTTGATTTAGAGGTACCTTTCAACTCAAAAATCACCAAAGGGGGCACCAAAGGAAATCGGAAAAATCAATATTATTATTCTGATGTCAATTGACTTAAAATAACATAAAACATCAAAATCAGGTGTTATCTCGAAATAAAAAAATATCGAAAATCGACTACAAAATTTCTAAAATCATCAAAGGAGGGAAGAAATTCAGAGGATCGAAATTTTTATTGATTGAGCTGAAATTTTGCACAGGTCAGTTTTTTTGGCCAATCTATGCATTCTTCTTGCTATGCCAAACTATCGGATAATGTGCACATTAGTAATCTTTTTCCTTTTTTTACTAGAAAATATAAAGGGTAGCTCGATTTGTTTTACCCAGCTTTCAAGTAAAACTATTCTTAATTTTGCGGAATAGTCAAAGCAAACATTAAACAATTCATCACAAAAGTTGTTTCGTAAAAAAAATCTTGATAACAAAATATCTCTGAACAAGATCAACTCCTACGAAATCAAACATAATAAGTTGCGACATGGTATCGTAAAACAAGAAGAAGAAAATTGGTCCAATAATTCAATCCAACAGTAGAGTAGATACACAAATCATTCGGCATTTCACCTTGTACCATTTCGCGCCTTCCTTCCCAGAAACTGTCGGAAATCGAGATTTCCCGAACAAAAGGTAGCCTTCATAAACCAGTGAGACAATCCGTTCGTTGTGGTAGTTTTGATGAATGTTCACTGGATCTGTGCCCACATGCTGGGGACAGAAATAAAACGACAGTAAAGTTGTCCCGAAGGTTTGGCGCGCGAGCAAGCAAAAATTTTCACCTCATACACGTTTTTCTTACAACAAGTTAGTTGAAAGCAGTTTTCTTCCATTGGTCCTGAATAAGTTAGCCTTCATTGCCATTTGACTGCGGGCCAACTTCCCCGCAATGTTTCCTCACCAGCTTTCATTTCCTTTTGGCATTGGAGGAAGTGGAAAGAAATGTAGCTTAAACGCGTTTGAGGGATGGAGAAGAGACAAAAAAATGACTAAAATGGCCACTAAGTCACCCGGCGATGAGTTTGCCAAGAAAGACACACCGGAAAATGGAATTTTTATGGGCCGATGCGAGGGAGATGTCCTTTTTGCTTGCTCCCTTTTTTTACTCGACCCGCCCCGGAAGGTATCATCGAGGGGTGGGGTGGTATTTTCCCAGAAAATATGGCTTACCTTTGGCAGGGTTTTGAATTTCCATTCTCACGGACAGGACAGGTACCTGCACATGGCTACATGAAATAAAATGGAATGCAATGGATGGACTCGTCCAAGGCACAGGGCACAGCTTGGGATTGGGAAGGATAACATTTCTTCGCTTCAACCATTTCATGATTTATTAGTTATTAGGAGTTGTAGGGACCGCAGAGGGTGGACGCGACAACGGGTGTTCACATGTTCTGAAGCCAACTCCAATAAAGAAGTATCAAAAACTCGTGACTGGTGCGAGGAAAAGTTTCCGAGATTTTATTTCTCGCACTTTTTTATGATATTCCCCCAAACGAAGTAAGGTCCTCGAGGAGCAAGAACACAGAAGATTCCTCAAGGTGTGTTAGCAGGACACGGAGATTTTATTATCATGTTGCATTAGCGAAAATATGGTTTATGGACATAAAATTTTCTCTGTTCGTTGCCAGTAGAAGGTAGCATCAGTTTTTTTTCTCTCTTTGGTATCTGATATCGTGCGCTTACAAACACACACATAGGTTAAATAAGTGTGTGCTTGAAAGACGAAAGCAAAAAGCTCCATAGAAGAAAGAGCCATTTTATGTGCTTCATCAAATAATTTATTTCTTCCCGCGTGAGTCGCCATCGACCTTCTTGGACTCTGACACGCACGATTTTTTAGAGGAATTTCGATAAGTCGTTGTCGTCCTTGGACGTTAAGATTCCCTTGGAAACGTGAGGTTTCGATGAAACGTCTAGCGACCTAGTACCTGTCGAATGCATTATCTTATGAGAACCATTTAGCAAGGAATCACCTGACAGTTATGACGGACATTTCTTGCAGTAACGTTGCTTTGTGAGATGCATGCAACGGAAGATGACTTTCTCAACAGGATTGGCTTTTCAAGCGCATGCTTGTGCTTCGACTATGCAGCATGAGTGCCAAAAAATCGCAATACTAACAGTTTGAATTTTTTCCTGAGCATCCAAGATTTTTTTTTCTCGGACCTGTATAGGATTTTTGGTTCTCAGAAACCTTGAAACGTAACTAAAATATGATTATATGAGTTTATTCAATTGCAAGCTATTTTTTTTTTTATAAAAATCGAGGAAAAAATACATAGAAATGACTTTTTTGGCCTCTTCGACAAATTGTTAACAAGAAAAATCTACTTTTTGAGTTAGTAAGTGGTCAATTAAGGTGATCAATTTTACATAATCAACTACCCCACTTTTCAATGAATCAATCAATCTTCAAATTATAGAGATAGAGATAAATATTTTAAGTCTTCAGCAACATTGTTCAGTTTATCCAAGCAGCATATTCTGGTAGGGGAGGAGCGGGCTATATGCGCCTATTAAGCAGAACACTGATTTAATCAAATATCACATCGAATATGTGTACAAAAACTATATACACGTGTGCAGGCATCTGTTTTCTATACATTGGAGTAATTTTTATGTTAAAATTTTCTTCTGTTTCCAAGAAAATGATTTTATTATAAGTGTTGTCTGAAATGCCGAACCTCAAACCGTGCGGGCTAAATGCGCCTATTTATGTTTTGACAAAATTTTCTGTTTTTTGGGCAATATTTCCGTATAGTTCCATTGAAACTGCTAGAAAGTAATAATTTCCGTACGACAAAGCTAAAATTTCATAAAAATCTATGTATATTATAATTTTATGGAATAAAACAAAAGTTAGTGTTGCCATACTATGGGGGCAGTTCATCCATGAGAAAAACTTTATCAAATCTGTTTTTAGATCGTCAATTCTCTTTTAAGATGTTATTCAGAGCTTAGATTTTAAGTTTCAATCATTTATTTATTCTATTCAACCTGTTATTGTAGGATGTGGGCATTTTACAAACATGATGGGGGCATACAAAAACACTCTATTATTCCACTATATAATCATTATTAAACATCCACAAAAGCTGAAATATGTTTAATTTCTTAACTTCATTTGAGTAAGAAACAAAAACCATCCTAGTTTTTGTTTTAAGCTTCTTTACGTATAATTTTTAAAAGTCGAAATATTACATCAAAATGTATCAAAACCTTTTATGATTTTTCAAATTTTTTTGAGTTTGTAAATTCATACAATTCTTTTTTGCCTTATGTTCTAAGCGTATCACCCTCAAAATGCATTGGTCAGATAAGCTGTCCAGTCAGCCATTTCATCAAACAGCCGTAGGGTCATTTAACCCGAAAGGCCCATTTAGGAAACCTTTCCCCTATAAAAGTTTTTACCGAGGAGTCCACCGATAGCGAGATAAAAATGCTAACTATGTTGTTATTCAAATAAGGGTTTTTATGCCTTCGACAAAGTTGTTCATCTGATCGAAATACATAAATTTGTCGAGTATGTCAAAGTCCTTTTACATCACCCACAGGAGTTACCGTCAAAGTAAAAAATACCTTGAAAAAACAGTTTCTGAATCTGACACGTAGTAGACTGAATAAAATGGTTCGCTATCATCGAAACAAAGTTTTAAAAAGCCAGGATCTACAACTGTAGAAGCGCTATAGAAAGAATTTAGTGCATTTTATTGGCGATTTTGGATGGCTCGTCCATCGAAAAGTGCTCATTTTCGCAAAACCACCTTTTTTGTGATGATTCTTGATGATAAGTGGAACCACTTTCATTTGAAGATAGCGGGGAAATTGTTTAAAGAATAAAAGCATTTAAAAAATACATAATTTTCGTATAAATAACACCGTTTTCCACTTATTGTCAGTTTTTGAATGGCTGGATCCTGGAATATCGTGTATGATATCGATTCCATTGAATTTTTTGAAATAAGAATAATCTCAATGTAATTTCAAAAGTAACTAAACTATGCCCAACTTGCTATAAGTAGGTAGTGAACAAGCTTGACTACGACCGATGAGAATAAATTCGAATAATACAACGGTTGCTTTGATGGATAGTAAAATAATACATTGACTGTTTTTGAGCAAATCAAACATGATTGCTTTGATCTTACAGTAGAATATTGTTTTATTGAATGTTATTCACATTGAATTGGTTGTATTAGCTAACAGAGGCTGGTGTGGTGTAAGAAAATTACTGAAAGGTAGTGCTTCAAATTTTGAGCGACAAACATACACATTCGTTGCTTAGCTTTGTCTGAATCGCAGTTCTAAAGCATTTTCTCACACATATTTTTTATAACAATCCTTGCTTGAAAACTCAATTTAATATGATATCAACCAGGAGACTTTAAATTACAATTCGTACAGATTCTGCATCCCACATTGCGCGATTTGGCATTTATTTTCCAAACACCATAAATTAGGTCAGGAAAAGGATAGAACCTGTTAGCATAGCTTGTATTTCAAAACAGGAAAATATTATTTTATTTTCTCCTTAACACGATTATAGCGTGTTGTGCCCATGTCGATTTCCATATCATTATCTGCGCTAATCGAAACATAAGTTTCGATTCCAAACAATAACACTTGTGCCGTTGCTTGTGTGGGATGTTTTCACATCGATTACGTGTAGCAACTAGGCGGTTGCTGCTGAACGTTCCACGAAACATCAACCATTCACAATGTTAATTACTAGAGCGCTTCTCATCGTGTTTCTGTGCCTGGTGCTCTTGTTCAAGGATGTCGTTTTTAAAAAGGACGAAATAGTTTTAAAGACTTTAAAAGATTTCAGTTTTGCTTCTTAATGCTGGAACTTTTTCTTATAATATAACAAAAACTCGAATCATTCTCATACTCATTGACAGAATATCAAAGCTACAGTTTCAAGATCAAATTTCAAAGCTTCAATTCATTTTAATTTAATCGAATTGTTTTTTTGAGATCGAAAGTAAGAATAATAACTGACATGAATTCTACACTAAATAAGAAAATTTCAAATTCTGTGTCACTGGCTGAAAATAGAGTCTTCAAAACAAACAAACAAAAACACAGAACAAAACTCATAATCGTTCCGATAAAACTTGCTCCCAATATACGCCTCAACATAGGCAAAAAAAAAGCTTCCCCAATGAACTGCTCTTTGCCGGTGACGTGTTTATAATTGATATCTGCTGCTGACACGCAAATTGCCTGTGTGCTAACCTATTTGCGCAACCGGACTAATAAATTTACTTTTCTCCGCTCTCTTTTTTCTCGTTCTAGGTAAGTGTCGATGATATGATAAGTCTGGCTTTTGGGAATTCTTGCCCGAGAATTTATACACCTTCGTGAGTACAGATTATATTAATATAACAAATGGTTTGCTTGCATGGCAGATTACCTATCACACTGGCTGTCAGTGTGGAATCCCGATGGAGCTCGATTATTCCTGAAATACGATGCGGGATGCTGGCGATCGTTTAGAGATAGCTTTTGGTTACAAATAGACTTTTCCGAAAACTGGTGAATTGTTCAGTTGAATATTCTTAGTATTCCAGTTATAAACATGGAGTTTTCTTCTGAATACATTATGGAAAGGAACTCGACTTCTCTGATATTTCATCACATTTCAAAATGAAAAGAAAGAAAAGTACAGGGTGCGTCAATTGGATGTATCGTATCCGATTTGAACGTCGAATAGCTTCGGCATTTGCCAGACGATTTCGACAGTTGAACACAATTTTGAAACGTCATTTGGTGTCATTTTGGATATTAGTCGATAAAGAAGAAGTTACGGAGTTCGTTAGTTGTTTTTTTTTGTTATTTAAGACAATTTCATCCTACTTACGGGCCCGTATTTCCTACGTTAGTGTACAAACTGACAAACCAGACGAATAACATCCATATCGCAGTTGGTTTGACACAGGAATATCACAGCTTTTCCGTCGGAACGACTATCACAGGAACTGGCAACACTGCTCCACGAAGCACTTCCGACTGCTTGCAGCTGAGTCTGTTGGCCACATCCTAGCTGATTGATTCTAGACGGAATTTTAGCTCCTCAACAACGGCCCTGTAAAATACCAAATGTTGTTCCTCTTTTTCTCAAAAAGTTTCTTAAGCGCTAATTGTTGGTGCCGTTGGCAATGACAAACTATTAGCACAGTCGGCAATGACTATCAGCACAGGTTGCAAGCTTCTGATCTGTTCGAATTGACCGGTTGTTCGTCGGGTTGAGTGCCGTCCTCTTTAACTTTCCCGTTGCCTGTGCCTTGAGGAGAATTAATGTTTATGCGATCCGTTTGAAGTGATTTGTTTTTGCTCATCTTCAGCCGGTGCGCAATAATCCCGTACTCTATAGGTCACGTCCAATGAATACAACGGAGTGCGCGAAACCAACTGCATTGCAACAACGAAATTTATCGATGAATGATGTTGTTTTGTTCGATCCTTGTTTACGTTTTCCCATTTGTTTTCGTTTGACAGCTTACACACTTGAAATTAAACACGCATCTTTGGCTTCTTGATCGCTCTATTGGTACACGCTCCTTTTTTTTAAATCAAAATTAAGTAGTTTTGGTTCAAAAAAGCACTTCGGTGGCAGCCCTCAACTTTGAGTTCGACTGGGCAATCGCAAAACTAAGTTCTGATAGGCATACTCAATACTAAGTACGGCAGCCGAACTCGAATTTATTCTTTCTATTCAAGGGTAGCTTATTTTCAGGGAATTAAAGGATGATTAAAATTTGTTGTACCCGGATGTTGCTGTTCCGGTACATTGCATTGCAATTATAGAGCGGTGGATAGCTTTGACACTCCCGGTCAAAGAAAACTTCCGGATGTTACTTCCCACGAAGTAAATGACATCCGGAAGTTTCCGGACATTCCAAGCCGCTCACCATATGATGACAATGACCAACAGAATTTTACGCTGACACGGTGAACATTCCATTATAAAGTTCCTTCATAGTCTTCCGGTAATTGTTCCGGAACGACAAAATTTTGCGAAGTGTTCGTTGGTTGCTGTTCCGGATCGAACTAAACTCGCTAAGTGTTTTCAGTCCAACAAAGGGAGTTCATTTCTAGTTCATAAGGTCGAACTCAGCTTTGCTCCCTCGCCGAAGGAAAAAAAGGATCAATTTTGAGTTCACAGTTCGAATTTCATTTTGAACCATCGCGAGAAGGAAAAAGGGTACTTAATTTTAAGTTCATAGAATCGAACTATGTATTGAACCTCGGTCATACTTAATTTTGAGTTAAAAAAAAAGGAGCGTGTAGGATTGACTACACACTCAAGACAAAAAAGCTACAAAAAATTAATTATTACGCTACATTATATTTTGAATCTCAGTTCTGGAACTGCTTACCAATTATATTCCAATAATGGTGCTTTTAAGTATTCGAATTAAATTTTAATAAAGAAGATAGAATTTACTTGAAACTATGTTTAACAACTTTGGAATTTTAGCTATGAAATATTTCCCAATGTTAGAGTCTTAATAACAATTTTATATTCAAGGAAATCTACTTTGTCAAAAATTGTCATTTTATTATTTGTGTGCAGGAGCTACCATAAAAATAATAAAAAATCGCAGATTTAGTGAAGGCTTGCAAGAGTTGACTATTCCGAGATTTTTTCAAAGGACCACACCCTTTTTGAAAGATTTCGACCTTTGCTTACAAAGTTATTGCCATTTCAAGTTTGATTTACCCAAAACGTTACGACCTTTTGTATAAGAATATGACTAATGATAACGTGTAAGCTGAATTTAATCTTTAAGCTTGGGTTAAGTACCTACTACAATAAAAAAGTAACTGTTGGAAAATGACATTAAAATTACTCTATAAAACTCAAATTATTATCATTTCATCAATGGTGTGACCATTGAATTCAAATTCTTCCTCCTAAGACTTGATTTGTTTTTCAACTACCTTATTTTGAAAAAAAAAAGTATACCTGTATAGTAAATAAATATTTCAACACAAGAAGCATGTTTAAACCACTCTTGACTCGAAATTCCACTTAACAAAATGAGAAGCACTAACTTACTTGAACTTATACAAAAATAAAAATAAAAATATTTCGAAATTATTCGGACCAAGTATAAACAAAACAAAACAAAAGGTCGAGAAATTGATGCTTTTTTGTTTAAAAAATGAATGTATGACTAGCAGGAAGAGTTCGAGTAGGCGTTGATTCGCGCAGACGTCAAAAATTTTCGATCCGTGAAAAAGTCGTTTTGACTGAGGAAGAAAAAAAGTTCAAATAAGGAAGGACCAGAATCGAACCCAGTTGAAAATAAAATAAATAATATGAAATAATCAACTATTTGCACGAGCGAATACTTAAATTGAATCAAGAAAGATTTGAGATACAAAGCGCTTTCTTTGAACCGATTACTTCCAATCATCAGAATTCCGTTGAAATGCATTCCGATTCAAGCTGCTGTGCACAAAAACCCATTCAAGCTGTGTAGATTTTTTTTTTCTTCCAAACACCCAAACAACCATGTGCCAATAAATAATAATTCACTTCAGCAAGTCAAATTTTATTTGGCAGAGATCTCTTCAGATAGGCTCATCGAACAGTATTGAAAACAAATCGAACGAAATTCGATTCCTTCCTTTGAATGATTCCGAATAACGATGGATTGAGTGAGAGGATATGTGGAGCACAGAGTCATATAGCACGTTCAGAGTTTGGCATGCAAATTAGATCAAATGGTCGAGATAAAAGTTCCCCCGCTGGCTGTTGCGTTCTGGTGAAAGCGATTTCCGAGAAGTTTGCTCAACACAAACTTCCATTGGGGGAACATGTGAAAGAAGGAAGAAAAAAACTATGAGTTGAAGAAAATATTCTTTGCAGAACATCGGGCACACTCTGTGGGGTGCATTCCTTCCTTCTTCCCCAGCGCCATCCAGGAATCCGTTTCGTCCTCGGATTCAGAGCATTGGAACCAGGCGGCTGGTGCATCACGTGTCCCCAGCACATTCAAGTGCACCACTTCGACGAGTACGCATCATTGGAGGGACTCTGTTGGTGGTGTTCGGAAGCTCATAGTGTAACACTCTGGTGAAAGTGGTTTTCCGAACAACGTTATGTGTATGTATGTGTGATTTCGTTTGTATGTGTCAATGTGTGTCATTTGTACGTGTGGTGTGTGGTTCGTACATGGTTGTTGATTGATGGAAAATTCGCTCGGATTCGCTTCGGAATTGAATTTCTATTCAATAAACGGCAATTGCGGAAGCTGATTTGAAATTGATTTTTCTCCCACAACAAGGTGTTGTTGTTTATTCAAGTCGCAGCGTGAGGCGAACGGTTTTTGAGGAAATAGTTTCTCTGAGTTGAATGGAACCATTCGTTCGAAAACGGAAAAATCAAGACCATTTCAAATTTCCGCCCGGCATACAGTGGAATTATTAACAGGTTTGACATTGATGGCATCAATTCTTCATTACGGTGCCTTTTTTGAAAACATTATAGAGGAAAATAAGGAAGGTACCATTACATATAATTCTTCTTGAGTAAAAATTTAAATTTAATATCAGTATTGAATAAAAATATTTAGTTAAACATAAACAGAAAGAGTTGATCAATTTTAGTTCAGTTCAATGGGAACTCTAATGCAGGTTGTCCACCATGGATGGGCGACCATATTCTATTTTCTATGTTCCATTTTTTCATGGCTTCCGTTATTCATTAAGGGGTAAACTGTACAAGAAGCATCAACAGCGTAAAATGGCACATTAGACTGCGTCGATTTGATGTCATTTTTTAATTTCTCAAACCGTGGGGTCTAAAACACTCCCTATTGATTCAAAACTCATCCACCATTTTTTACAGAATTTTGAAGTAACGTGTACATGAGTAAATTTTAATTTTTATGTTTGTATGGGAAAATTTAATATTTTGTTCTAAAAATTCCACAGCATTCTATTTGTTTTGTGGAATCAAGCATGGTAACGGGATTTACACCGGTTTATAAATTCTTTAAAGGAAATTTTCCGCTGAACAACTTTTTCGAAGACCGTAACTTTAAAAGCACAAGTTCAAACAAAATTTGGATGTTCAATTGATCATCTTCAAAAGAATATATGTATGAAAATTTGTTAAACTGAAAGTAAATTGGTTAAATTACAGAGATATTCTGTTTCTGACAATTAAAGAATACCATTAAATTAAAAAAAAAACTTTCATCATCCTTTAAGTCTATGCCATTAGTGGCCTTAGAGGTGAATTCTGTTTGAACACAAAAGCCAAACAAATCGTTGATTTATTAAAATTGTCTAGGGGTTACTACATTTTTTTATGACAAAAAATTAAAAGATTTTTACGAAGCAAGAAAAAAATCAGGTCGAGAAATTGATGCTTTTTTGGTTAAGAAACGAATCTATGACTAGCAGGGGGCGTTCGAGTAGGCGTTGACTCGCGCAGACGTCAAAAAATTTCGAACCGTAAAAAAGTCGTTTTAACTGATGAAAAAAAAAGTTCAAATAAGAAAGGACCAGCATCGAATTTAGTTGGAAATAACTTTTATCTTATTAGGCCAAAAAGTTATAAGCTGTTGAAAAGGGGTATAGATATCTTTTGACGTTGAAATCAATCAATTCAACTTACATCACTGCTTGTTCATTTTTGTTGCGGCAAACGAGCTTCTCTATCATTTCCTTTCTGAAAATTTCATCAAAACGACTTAAATTCTTAGAAACAGAGGGATACACTGCCGGCCAAAAGTTTGGGATCACCCGCTAAAAAACATGCAAATTTTGATCGTTCATATGTCAGCCGTCTTAGGACATATTGCAAATCTTCTGATTTCATTTGAAAGATAATGAGTAATAGCTATTTCGGAGGTATTTTGCCCAGAAATAATGTTTTAGTTTTGCACCTAAAACCTAACCTAAAGTTAGAACATTTTCAAAAAATCGCACTCAATATTCAAAGCCGATCATCTCGGGATAGGGTGGACCAAATTTCAAAACTTGAGTTGCATTAGAATCCTTATTCTGTACTTCTCAAAACACAATCAAAAAATTTTGTGCAAAAATTTGAGAATGTACTTTTTATAAATAAAATAGACACTTTAGTTATCGTCCAAAAGTTTGGGATCACCCCTCAGTATGGTGTATCGGCCAAAAGTTTGGGATCATGCTTTCAATAACATGCAAATTTATTTCATTCATATCTTTCTCATCTAACATCATTTTGCAGATCTGAAGGGTTCATTTGAAAGCTTAGGAGTTGTTGTTTTTTGATAAATTCATACAAAAATGTTATTTTTAAGTGATAACCTTAAAAAAATTTCCTGAAATTAATTGTTTTTAGAAAATTCACATTTATGATTCTGAATTTTTTTATGGTTATCGATTTAAAGTATAATTGTTGAATGAATTTATCGAATCTGCGTGAAATTTGTTATTTTCCATGATAAACATTTAAGGTTTTATGGCAAACCAGACTGCGCAGACTGATAATATTTCAGCTTTTCTTTTTTCAAATCGTATGCCTCATCGGATGACTATAAATATTTGTATACATTTCATTTAATTTTCACAAATTTGAACTAAAATCAATCATATCAATACTGGGGCAGAATGCGCGCCAGACCTCGTGTTTTACGCTGAAATTTAGAACACTGTTAACTTTTGAAAAAAAAAACCGAATATCAAAACAAAATGTCATTCTTTTTATTTGCTGACTCACAAATTAAGAGAAGAATGCATAATTATATCATATTTCGTCCTTTTCAAGTTTAATCATCTGCCGCCATATTTGCCGTGACATCAGCCAAGAAATTGAAGTTTGTTGCCTACTTGAAGGCGTTTCAACTATAAAGATATCAAAAAGTGTAGTTCAAAAAGCGAAATTTTTGATAAGTCTAGCAATAACAAATGAGTTTTTGCCAAAGTGTGCTTGGTATATAAAATGCGATGAACATGTTACTAAACATTTGATTTGATTTAAATTTGATTCTTCAATGATTGTTAGCGCTGTAATTGACGTTTAAAGTTAATTGGTGCGTTCGGTACAGTATTTCCCTAATCAATGCTTCTGTAGAATATCGTAGTAGGCCTTGCAAAAAAAGTCTCGTTGAAGTACAATTTTGCTTATTTTTTTCCACCAATCACATCACCAATTTTATTTAAGCCTTAGGTTTTAAATTTAAATTGAAAAAAAATGAGCAGGTATTATAAAAATAATTATGAAAGATTTTATGGAAGCCTAAAATGCGATTAAAGATCTGGTGATGAGATCCCGGATTTTGTAAGGTTTCAGATAAAATAGCCCGGATTTGTATGCTCAGGACACGTTTTTCAAAAAAATTAAGGCAACCTTAGGATAGAATATCAAAAGAAAATTTAAAGGTGTTGAAAGACATGGCTGTCGAACTACTTAGAAAATTTAGATTGTGTCATAAAAATAGCTGTAGCTTTGTAAAATTTTAAGTTTTCATCTCAAAATTTGGTAAGATTATCTAAAAAAAGCATTCTGTAATGTGTAACCAAATTTTCAACGCGATCAAAAATTTAAGCGAATTTAATATGAGGTTGGTCGTTGAATATGAGGTTAGAAAAGACGATATCTTTTCTTTGGACGGATGTAAGATTCCATACAGCCATAGACACAATGTAGGTATAGGGAAAACTTCACAATTGAAACCATCAATATCATCTTAGATCATTGTGAAATTGAAAATTGCATGAATTTAAAGTATTTTGAGAATGAAAAAATGTTAACTGCGAAGTAGAGAATGCATAAGCATTGATTCCATACACACACCTAAAAAAAATAAGGAAATCGCCTGTTACCTCGAAACCAACCTCAAATTCAATCTGCTTAAATTTTTTATCGTGTTGAAAATTTGACCACATACTAGAATGCAGGTACTTTTTTACATAATCGTTCTTTGAGATGAAAACGTACAATTTGACAAAGTTACAGCTACTTTTGTGAGGCAATATCAATTTTATCTACTATTATTAAAACAGCTGAATTTCTCTTCATAGTGCCAGCAAAATCTATTTTGAGGAAAAATATGTCTTTTTTAAATGAATTCGTTTTATGGAAATCCTAGAAAACTTGTTCTAAAAAATTCAATAAGCATATAAAAAGCCCTCAGATCAAACAAATTTACCGATGTTTACAAACAAACTCACTGAACCTCACCGCGTTCTGTGTAATTTATACTGAATACTGTTATACTATATTGTGTAATATGTTTTTGCCAACTTTTATTCAAACGGATTAAACACTCATTCAAGTCACTCTACAAATAGGTTCCATACATATGTATCTATTTACGGCAAGGCTACAGCTGTACTTAACACATTCCCACGATATTGAAACTCATTCAGGCGGGATGTCAATGAACCATATGTTGTTTTCGCAAAAGCTCCCACTCAGACTTGCTCGCTGGCAAGACTCCCAGCCCCCCAGTCCCCAGCATTTACTCAACTCATATGTATGCTAAAGAGCCCATTCGGGCAGCATAATAAAACATCGCGCGTTTATTACATAAATTGCATCCAATATCAACCACAAAACAGAGCCATTCGAACAAATCGCATCAACAGCTGTGTTCCATTTGTGATATGGTTGAGTCACTCGTCTCTGAAGCTTTTCTAGGAAAACTTTTCACGCATTCGGCAAACTTCGTCTGTAGGTAACAATAATCGCGAAAAGTATCTACAGGAACATGTGTAGCACAGTACAGAAGCACAATCCAAAACGAGACGTCATGCGTTCATTCTTCGTTCTTCAAAGGTGGCACCCGGCATGGTGCTGACGGGGATTATTGCACGCGAAAGTGGAGCATTACTTGACACTTCTTCACACATCACAGACACTCACTGGTCCTGGTCTTCAGTCCGCGCGCTTTACTTACCCTAACCCTCGAGCCAAAGCCTTCAGGTTTTTTGGGGAAAAGGGAGAAAAACGAGTGCCATGTGAATGAGGTAACTACATCATCTCTGCAGCCACCCAAATTCGCGGGAAACTCGAGAATCCTTGGCAGAAGCCCTTTGAAGAGGGTTATACCTACCTATGTATGGTTCACTCTTCTGTAATCCTTCACCATTTCCCCCTTCCTCGAGTAAACTCCAGTCCAGAAGGGGGGTTATTGTTCAGGACGTCAACTTTCAACTTCCGTCACGGTCGACTGGAGCAAACACGCTGCTATTGCTGCTACGAGAAATGCGAGAAGCGACGAGAAGCTGTCAACTCGAGAGATGTAAATATCAAATGAAAATGGAAAGCACCGTGTGAATGTGAGAGTTTTTGAATGTGTCTGTATGTGTGTCGGTGTCTGCCTGCTGTCGGAGGGTTTTCCACTTTGCATTCCGTCGCATTGTTTATTGTGGCCCCTCAAGGATACGGTACACCCACATCTAGGGGTACTACAACCGCCTGATTGAAAAGCTTGGAAAGACGCTAAGAATGCATTCAACTTTGAACATGTGCACTACTACGTAAGATCTACACAAGAGTGCATAATCTATTCGGGGAGGACGAGCCCGTGTGTCGTCGAGTAGCAAGTAGCAATCATAAGATTCGAGGTCGACTCGGAGTTGGATGGAAAACCACGTGAAGTGCATTAGCTTTGATCTTGAAGTTGACAAATGTACCAGCTGCGTTGGTTGAGCAATATTTAAAACATGAAATGGGTCCATTTAATATGGGATAACGAAGTGGGAGATTCATGCGCAATTCATTTAACTACGTAAAATGTGGAATACTGTTTACATTTTCAGTAGATAGGATTGCTAAAATTTTGATTCTACTCGAAAACAATAACTACACCTGTGTCCAAAATTGTGTATGAATCTAGAAAAGAATATCTTGGTCATCTCCTTAACAAACTGATGAACATTTTTTGTATTTTACCCACATAAAACTCGCATTTTTTCCGATTCGTTTGGGTAGATTTTTTCTTTTTTGTGTAACAAATGGGCCTAATCGAGACAACAAAACTTGTTGTGGACAAAATAGCTGCTTTGAGATTGATCGTAGTCCTCAAGTCAGTCAACAACAAACAACGAAACAATACATTCTCGGTCAAAAGCAGTTTTTTGCCAAAATTTTCCATCACATGATAATACTTTTTAAAATTTTTAAAACATAATTGGTTTGCTTGAAACTACTGAAATAGGTATGTGTTTCAAGAAAAAAAAAACAAGAAATTTAAGGAGTTTTCCTCTCTATCCTGTTTTTTTTTCTCGAATAATCACTACATTCTTCTTTGATTTGATAAAATTTTTGAAGTAACATTTGAAATCAATGTTCAGCTTTTCCCATCTTTTAAAAAAAAATGTCATGATTTGATCAGCCCACATATAACGGGATAATTCTTCAATGCTTAGGAGAACACTGCACACAAAACTTTCAAAACCGGAATTTAGCAAAATTTGCTCAAATTTGACCAGCTAGAAATTTAGCAATCAATTTAGCAATTTTTTTCTGCTCAAATTTAGCAAAACAGAGAAAAATGAGCCGCCGGCATGTTTTACTGAAATTTTAGCAAAAACCGCTGGAAAAGATCGCACAGGATCTGAAATTACTTTTTTTTTTTTGTTTTTATCGGAAAATTTCGAGGGAATGTTTGATTACACTAGTTTACAAAATTTTAAAAAAAATCGTGAACTTGATTAACTGACCAACATTTCGAATGTAAAATCGGGCGCTGAATCCGAAAATTTTCGATCAAAATATAATCTTTGAACCGCAATAACTTTTCTGTTTCAAATCCAATCGAGTTACAGTCTTTCTCTAAATGCTGTAAAACGTGTAAAAATTTTTCTAAAAAAATGCGTTTTTTATAATTTTTTTTCTCATAAAGTCACTAATATCAACAATACTGTTGGTCAAACGCAAAAACAGTGTTAAGGCGATCGATTTCAAATTACTGTTATGCCGTCCGAGATATTTTAATATAAGTACAAGAGCTTTTTTAATTTTTTCGAAATTTCATATTTGGAGCATAACTCAAAAACGGTTCTACTGAGATTTTTTTAAATTTCATTTTCGAATTCAGCGCCCGATTTCACATTGGAAATGACTTTCAGTTTACTGAGTTCAAAAATGCTGTAAACTAGTGTTATTAAATAGAATGCACGGATAACATCACTGTAGTAATTCGAGGTTCGGAGTTAAAGAAACAACACGAAATTAAGTATAAATCGGTTTAATTCGCGGTTTTGTACAGAGATAATATTTGCACAAGTTATAGCTTTCGAGCTTCCGTTAGAGACTGCTCAAATACACTGTTAAAAGTTTTTCTCTACATTTCGGGGTCGGGGGAATACCCATTCGTCCCACATCACTTGAATTTATTTTTAAATATTTTTCGTCATTCATGCACCGATGATTGTGCCGGATGCAGCGCGTTGAAATTCCAGCTGTCCAATCCCGAACTGTTGCAGAAAAACCCGTCGGTATCGCCGGAATTAGCAAACTGCTAGAAAAAAAAAACAAACAATTTTGCAATTTGAAAATCGGAAAATCCGTACACTTTATGATCGGCACTTACCTGCGCGCATCCAGAATTGATTTGGTTATCATTTTGCCACCAGCATCGTGCTTCCGGAACCGCACCTTATCGCGTCAGTTTGTTATTTTTCTGCCAACTGGCGGCGGCTGCTGTCTGTAAACAAAGCGGCTAAAAAACCTTTCGCTTTACTAAAATCAAGTAAAATCGCCATTTTAATACTAAAATGAAGCTAATTTCGCTTTTTCTATCGCGTTGATAAAATAACCCTTTTTGCTAATCGAAAGTAACAGCGAAATTTTGCTAAGTGGAGCCTCGAAAACTTTGTGTGTGTACAAGACGCACTAGCGGGGTAAGATGGCCCTTGCTATTATTTCTCAAAATTCTTATGGCTACGACAGTGCTGCAAATTTTTTTTTGAAAGCACGGATGATATTGACCGTGAGTTTCTTTAAGTGTAAAAAGCTCAAACTGAAATGAAATGCAATAGAAACGTCAACAAATATAAAAGCATTGATCGGCTCAGTCATTCTCGTGCTTACGGAAAGCTTTTTTGAATATGTCTATCAGTCAGTAGAAAGCTTACTCGTAAACCAGAACAAATTTTTTTCACTCGACCCCTACGAAAGCCTTTTTCGCTTAGGCATTTCTGTCCCTCACTGTATTCGATAAGTGAATGTGGCTTTAGCTTTCAATTGGTGTTAGTTGCTGATAATTTTAGTAGGCATTTGTTTTTGCCATTTTCCCAAATTGTGAATTGTGATTTGTCCCTTCTTGTGCATTTTGTAAACTTTACCATGCAAAAACATTTTCACGATATGCGGCCTTTTTTACAACACGTGTTCTATTTTCGCATACTGTGATGCAAAAATAGCAATATTTCTATCACATACGACTGAAATAGAAACAGTGCTGTAAAACATACAACGCCCAAAGATCACGAAAACATTTTTTCATGTTAAAATTTTCAAAATGTGCAACAATTGTCTAAATTTTTACCACTTTTTTTTTCAACAGGAGTGAACTTGCTCTAAGAGGAACGGGATATAAATGTCTTGGGGACTGAATTTATGGCAATTGATAATCACAAAAATGTGAAAAATGAGGTAAAAATATGACAACAATCTGACAAATATTGAGGACAAAATTATGACAAAAATATGACAAATGTGATAAAAATATGACAAAATAATAACAACAATTTGACAATAAAATGACAAATGTTATAAAAAAATGAGAAAATTATGACAAAAATATGATGAATGATGAATATGAAAATTATGACAATAGTATGTAAAAATCAGACGAATTTCACAATAAATTGACAAAATTTGAAAAAAAAATTGACATGTGACAAAATTATGTCATGAATATGACAAAAATGACAAAAATGATAAAATATGACAAATATAACAAAAATATGGCAAAATTATGGCATAAGAATGACATAAATTTAACAAAAAAAATGACAAAAATCCGATAAATCTTTGTCAAAAATATGACAAATGTGATAAATATAAGACAAAATTATGACAAAAATCAGACAAATTTTAAAAAATTATTGCAAAAAACTGACGATAAAATGACAAAACATGAAAAGTTATGACAAATGTGGTAAAAGTATGACTACAATCTGTCAGATATCACATTGGTTATATTTTTAGCATTTTATCATATTTCTTCATAGTCGTAGTAAATTTTATAATTACTATGTGATATTTTTGTTGTCATAATTACGTCATAGTTTTGACATAGTTGTGACTATTTTATTTTAGTGTAAAATTTTTGTCATATTTTCGTTATTTATATGTCATACTTTTATCACACTTGTCATAATTTTGTCATGTTTTGTCATTTTATTGCCAATTGTTTGTCATGTTTGTGTAATAATTCTGTCATATTAATCATATTTTGTCACAGTTTTGTCCCCCGCACTGACACTACACGCTCCCTCGTCCATCCAACCCCATCACTAACGATCCTATAGTAAACAAAGAAACGAAATGTCACGATTGGAATTTTTGATTTTCTGTCAGTGTCATTCCAATCGAGCAGAACAATGCAGTCTTAAAGGTAGCGCTACAGCAGGGTTGCAAGCTTATTATTTTGGAAGGGATCAGATGGCGCCTCTTTGTTTACTATAGCCTCTTTACCAATCACCACATCTGTAAAACATCTTTTTTTTTGTTATCAATATCCTTTACAATATCGATTCCAGCAGATTTTTTTTAAATTTCCCTTAGTCTTGCGAGTAGATTCGTCCCATCTTGGTCGCCATTCAATTGAACTTAAACATATTGGAACGAAGTTTTTTTTTTCACTTTCAGCGCTGTTTGCCTGAAACTGGAATTTATGTTTGTCTTAACTCATGCACCTGCAAAGAACCTGAATACTGACAACCGACAACCAATGTTGCTGATTCCTAAATGAGTGTGCTTTCGGGATTGAGCGTTCTGTTCTTTATCGGATAAATTCATATGGATATCAACTGACCTGCAATATATTCAATTAAATATTGAAAGCTGACACTGAATTTTTGCAGCCATGGCTACGAATAATATTTTTCTTAATTTTTAATTTGGCGCTTTTTATCATTTCGTAGATTTAAAAGATCACTAAAACGACTTCTAAGACTTAAAACAGGAGGATAATTTATCGTGATTAACATATAAGGTTTTACGGTAAACCAACCTATGCAGTCAAATAAAACTGCAGCTTTCCGTTTTGCCACTCGTATGCGCTTTCCGACGCTTTCCGACTTAAAATATTTCGTTATATTCCTCTAACTTCCCACAAATTCTTACTGAAAACAATCATTGGGGCAGAATTCATGCAAGACCACGTGTTTTATGCTAAATTTTGACTTTGCTTACCAATATGCAATTCGAAAAAAATTACTGCCGCTATGTTTACCACACCTGCCAAGAAATTAAAGTTTGCTGCCTACTTGAAGGCGTTTCACCTATAGGCATACCAAAGAGTGTATTACAAAAAAGCGAAAGTGTCGATAAGTTTAGCAACAACAAATCATATTTTGCCAAAGTATGGTTTGTTTACAAAAATGCGATGAAAATTTTACTAAACATTTGATGTTTTAATTGTGATATGTCGTAAAATCCTTGATCCATGTCTAACCACCTTTTCGAAATGGTCATTCAAATTGAGTTTTCATCAGTTTTTTTTTGAATCTTTTTTTAAACCAGTTAATCAGATTTCACGGCTTCGAAATATTTTTTTGTCTTAATATTTACTGTGGCAAACCATATTTTCTATCATTTATTAGGTGAACAATTCACTTAAACGACTGAAAATCTTAAAATCAGAAGGATTAGTCAATCTGTGCAAAACTTGTTATTAATTATGGTTAACATTTAGGGATTATACAAAGTAAACCAGCTTGTGCAGTCTGATAAAACTGCAGCTTTTAATTTTTCCACTCGTATGCACTTTGAAATGACTATAAATATTTTTTTTTATATTTTATTACCTTCCCAAAAATTTTAACAAATAAGAACCATATTAAAATAATAGTGATAATAATTTTGAATGCAGTTAACTTTTGAGTCATTCTTTTTATTTGCTGACTCTAAAATTACGATAAAAATGCATAATTATAATAAAATTCCGTCATTGTTCAAGTTTAACAGGTGCAGAAATAATCGATTTAAAAATAAACCATCACCCGGAATATTTGCCGCAATATCAGCCACAAGATATTGAAGTTCGTTGCCTGCTTACAGGCGTTTTAACTATCAGATTCCTGAATCGTCTTAAACGTTCAATTTGGTTCTTAAACTATTTGTAGTGCTGTAAAAAGTGTTTATGATTAACTGGCGTGTTCTGTACAGTTTTCTCCTATCAACTCATTTCATACTCGAATTTGTATGACACTTTTTTGAATTGTCCTCATCAATCCTCTTTTTACTTTTTCAAATAAACATTCATGTACCTAAGGTCAATCAAACGTCACATCTACGAAGAGGTTACAGTGAAAGGTAAACAAAACACCAATAATTTGATCGGAACCAATACTTTGCGGCCTTTCTAAGGACCCCGAGAAAAATATCCACCTGGGACCACCAACCATTGATTGGCCGATATTCTCACCTAACTTTTACCAGCAGCACCAATAACACCGCATAAAGAATCCGGGGCAATAATGTCAGAAAAACACCTCCGCAAAACCGCAGCGGAACAAATAGGGCCCAAATCACTTCCCCACACCCACAGTTCAGTCAGTTGAGTCAGTGAGTGGCCCCGAAGCTCGGTGATAAACTTTAGAAATTTATTTCATTCAGGCTAGGCCAGGCCAGAAACGAAACACTTCTTCTTTTCCGTGCGGCATGACGAGGCCAGATGGAAGTTTTCCTCGAGTTATCGACTCCGGGCTCCGGTAGAGTTGGGGGAGAAAAATGAAGGAAAAAAAAGTGTTGGTAAATGTAATGTTCGACAGATTGTCCATGGGAAAAAACGAGCTGAAAAACAACCGACAAACACTTGGTTGGAAATAACACAACCGCAAAAAAAACAAACAAACTTTAAGGGCCAGTAAGCATATTTAATTTGAGTTCTAGAGTCGAAAACTTGAGAGATATTGAAAACAACCTTACTTACTCAAATTGAAAAAAACAGCGTCAATTAAAACGTTAGATGTTTAAAATGGAAGAAAAAAAGACAAGAGTACTCTTTTTTGGACCTATAAGAAAATTCAACCAACTGAAACTAAAAATATATTAAAAATGTTCGAAGATTTGTTTCTGTTGATGAAATTGATGAGGAAATATGAAAAGTATGAAATAAAGGAGAATTCACTACAACTCAAACTAATATTCTTCTTTATAAAATCATTAATAATTTGAAAAATAATCATAAGATCAACAAACAAGATGAGACTGGAACAAAAAAAACTAATAATAAAACAAATCAGAAATTTAATATGATATAACAAAATTCAAAGTTGGATGCGAAAAAATTTACGAACGGGTTTTGTGATTTGTATTGAGAATCATTCTACAGTGTTCCCAGATTTTGTTTTTTTATACATATTTTTTATATCTTTATTTGAAATAGCAATCTTTGGATCTAAATAACAGATGCTGCTCTCCATCAAACTATAAAGTGTAGGAAACAAATTGAAAAAGATAATTATTTTTCAACAACTTTAAAAAAATTGCAAATCGTTGAATGTTCTAGCACTAAACGTACTGGAGGGGTCAAATGACATTTTTTGAACTTCAAATGACTAAAACTTCTATTACAATTGCAATTAAAATGCACGTATTTATTCATTATCATAATTTTTCAAAGTTTGTAGGTTTCAAAAAACGTATGTGGTATACCTATTTAAACGCGGGGGGTTGAACGACCCCTAACACTTTTTCTGCGAAAATACTATTGATTCTCAACCGATTTTTTACAAAATTTATAGTTTTGAAAAGCTTGTCACGTGGCTCAAGTATGATTCTTTGACAATATTTTCAAAGTTATTAAAAGTCAAAGATTTTTTTTTTGAAAAAACATGCTTCGGGTAAATGGGTGTAAGTCAGTTGTTAATAGCTCGAAAAAATTCCAGGATGCCTACATGTTTTGGCCATGTTGATGTAAGAAGAAGTAAGTCAGTTATTAATAGCTCGAAAAAAAATCACTTAGCGCCTGAGAAAGCTGAAGTTAGATATTTATTTTAAAATTTCTTAAGGTCATGCCCAAAAAACTGTAAAAAAAAGTCTTTTAAAAGTAATATACTATTTATAAATCAACAATCAAAGCAATTCCAGGCACAAAAAAATTATGAAAAGTGAATTGAAAGATGACATTTTCTGAGACCATTCTAGCAACTAAATTCGACATTGCATTGGATTTTGAACGAGGAAAGCTTTCCAAAACGTTTTTATTAATCGGTTGAGAAACAAGAGAGTTTCAGCGAAAAAAGTGTAAGGGACCATTTGGCGGTATAAATAGGTAGGGAAGATACTTGATTCGTTAGCTTTATCTCGAAACAGGAAAGTCTTACAAAGATCAAATGTTCTAGAGAAATATGCGTAATAGAACAGAACAACAAACCCGTTTTCACAAAAAATTTAAAAAGTATGTTTTTGAGTTATCGAACTTTATTTGAAAAATCAAACAAAATGTGACTTGAAGATCTTTTTCTTCACTTTCAAATGTTTCCCACATTTTTCCTCTGAATAAATCTTCATTATCAATATTTAAATATCCGATAACTAATATTTATCTAAGAATTGCCTGATAAATAAGGAAAAAGATCTAAGTAAGCCTTGGCGGAGTGCGGTCGTGTTTTTTTGCTCGTGTCAATTTTCTTTCGGTTAAGGGAAATTTATCCAAAAAAAACTTAAATGGTGAAGTTTGAATTACGATGAATTTTTTCTGAGTTTTCTAAACCAACAAAGTAATATAGCTTCGCCTTTCGGAAAAACCCTGAACAAAGAGATAAGTGGTTTAAGTTTTTTCCTAGAATAATTTTACATTGTTATTGACGTTCGTTCCAGTTTTTCCTTTACAAATATTACGAAATTACCTTTTCATCTGACTAAATATTCTCAAGTTTTTCCTAATTTAATACAGTTAAGCTTTAGAGTAAACATAATGAGGTGACAGTACAACGGAGCCTGAAAATTTCAAGTGCAAAAAAGGATGATTCAATTCATTTGAAGTGGCTAAGAGGGAGTCTGACTGATTCTAGGAGATCATCTGCAGGACATTCAGCAACTCGCAGGAAGGAGAGTCCTGTATAGCCCTAAACCATATAAAGACCAAGGATGTCTGAGGTTCAAAAATTCCTGAATGCAAAGATAAGTATTAAATTTTTAAATTCTTTTATTTTTGAAAGTTTCAACAAGTGCCTTGGGGTATTTTGAATAAGTTCCAAATTGTGCAAATATTTTTCGGCCCTAATGCTCAAAATTCAACATTTCAAACTATTCACAAAAGTAATTAAATAATCACAAACAAAAGTTTGATATTCTATAATAAATTCTGTGTTGAAGTTTTTTTCTTTATTTTATTTTTTTGAAATCCTCAACTAAGTTAAAGAAAATTGAAATCGATTGTCCCTCCCTCAAAACTCCTGTCTGAAAATTTTCAAAGCAATTTTCCGTCCTCGAAAATTACCGTGTGCAAATTTTCATCCCAATCCGATGTCAAATAACGACGATATTGCAAAAACATTGAAAGCTTAATATGGACGACCCCCTTTGCCGGCCCCTTAAGCTAGGGTTGCCATCCGTCCCGCAAAAGCGGGACATGTCCCGCTTTTTTGTTGAATGTCCCGCTGTCCCGCTTTTTCCTCAAAATGTCCCGCTTTTTTTTTTGTTAAAAATTTTCAAAGTTAACTAACTAACAATGGAAAAAAATCAAACTTAAGTCTCATTTTGAATTCTGTGATGAACATAAAATCTTTCAAATACATCTTTCTCAAGTAACACTGTATGATTTATGAGAATCTTCAGGCCACTTATGAAACATAAACTTGGTCTTGTCGCCTGTCATAAAACCTGAAATATTGCTTGGTTTTTCTCAGAATAAGCAGAATTTTTCATATTTTTTAAGGCATTACTGAATAACTCTCAAGCTCAAGCATTACAGTAAGATTCTGATTCAGTTAAGTGTTCTTGGAGCAAGTTCAACCAATGTATGAAGAAAATATTGTTTAAGTTGCCTCCAAATAATTATAGATTAAAGAATTAAACAGATTAATTTTTGTGCCGGAATCTTAGTTATACACCACCTTATAAAATATAAAAATAAAAGATGAAAGATTATGGAAGTTTTCTTGAGTTTTCAATTTTTTTTTAACAAATTACCAAACAAGCTAATTTTTAAACAAATTACAAAAAGATAATTTAACAGAGCATATGGAAAAAAACCGTGTTAATAGAAGTCATTTAGAAAAATAGGGTAAAATCAATCTGCGTTTAAAAAACTCTTTGTGTACTTTCTATGAACAACTTGGCTGATGAGAAAATTATAAGTTTGGCTACACAATTAAGCTTTTTTGAAGATTTTCTTAAATGTCCCGCTTTTTTCGGCTGTGTCCCGCTTTTTCTTCGTGGAATGTCCCGCTTTTTTCTGAAAGTATCTGGCAAGCCTACCTTAAGCTGAATTTAATACCTGAAATCCATTGCTCGTCCCTCAAAACTCTCGTGTACCAATTTTTATATGAATCCGATGTATAATAACGACAATATCGCATTTACAGTGAATAGTTAATATGGACGACCCCTTTGGCCGAACCCTGTTTGTAATTTGGATAAGTGAAATCAATTGTTTGTCCTTAATAACTCCTATGAGCAAATTTTCATCCCAATACGATGTATAAAAACGTCAATATCACTAAGCTATTGAAAAATTGATTTGGGCGACCCCTTTTGCCGACCCCTTACATTGAATTTGAAACTTCAAATCGATTGCACGTCACTCAAAACTATCGTGTACCAATTTTTATATGAATACGATGTATAATAACGTCAATATCGCAAAAACAGAGAACAGTTAATATAGACGACCCCTTTGGCTGACCCCCTACACACACCTTGACACCTGCAATCAATTGTCCGTCTTTCAAAACATTCATGTGCAAATTTTCAACATGATCCGACGAAAAGTAACGTCAATATCGCAAAAACAATATTTGTCTTGTATGGACGACCCCGTTCAAAAGGGGCCTTCCGAAAATCTGAAAACATTTTTCATCATTCCTGGTCCTAATGAGCATCCATGCCAAATTTCAAACCTCTAGCTCTTAACCCATTCGAGACGGCGACTTTTTTCGAACGCGTCCCTCAGGAGCGAAAAATTTTTATTCTTTGATTCGATCAATTTTTATCTGAAAAACATGAATTCAATGAAATTTCCAAAATTTAATCGTAAATTCACAAAAAATGTCCATTGCACACCATGTGTGCAGTCCGCTCCTCGAAATAAAATTATTTCGTGGAGCCGCATTGCACACACCGTGTGCAATGGGTAGAAAAATGAAAATACACCATTTTTAACATGTTCATCATTCGTTTAATTTTTGTTCGGTTATAAATGAAAGAATATAAAGCAAAAAATATTATGTAGTGTAGTTTAAACCAACAATAAGTTTTTTAAAACTTTATCCATCATGTGTTTACTTTTGTGATTCATGAGCTTGATTTAAACTTTGTCGGTTTTAACCCAACTTTTCTTGTGTCTTCCTATTGATTTTTTCTATCTGATAACTATTTGAGTTGTTCAACTATTTAAGTCCGGCTAACAAGCTCTTATAATAATTTAGATCTATATTTCAAAAAAAATATACATTGAAAAATCTTACGATCGTCACATAATCTTGCGTATATTCTACTGAATGGAACCTTGAAAGGAGGGTGATTTGCCAAATATTTCATGAAGGCACATCGAACGGAACGTTAAAATTTCAAAAATTTCAATACAATACAAAACAAGAAGTTACAAGAAAATCATGTTATGATTGTTTGAATACATTCCATGAAAAAAATCCATGATGTTGATATTATTAGCAATTACCATAGAGCTGAAGTTTATTTCATTTGTTTTTTTAGATAAATTGTGAACCAATTGTTTTTTTTATTCAGTCATACGTTTAGTTGAATAGTTACCGTAAATAATGTTTTCAACTATAAGATACAGATTTCACCTAGGTAAAAGTGGAATTTACTAAAATTACTCCGTCAAGGGCTGGAGAACCCAACAGCACGCTCTAAAGCTTGATAATTTAAAAATAAGACTTAACAATACGAAGTTCACACAAAGGCTATACACCAGATCTTAGATGCATATACATTTCAGTTATTCTCCCCTCACCATAACCTTAACAATCACCGACGCAGACTTCCAGAAAAACAGCACAAATAACCTGCAAATGACCTACTGTCTGTATCGACGAAACGAAACTCTGTCTGCGCTACCTAATTTTATAAGTCATTTTCAACCTCAGATATTTTGAAGACATTTTCATACACAGTGAAACCAATGCCAAATTACGATTATCTATACTTTTAACATTCTATTGGTTCAAGAACCATGAAAATTGGTCCACAGGTTTATTCAAAATCATGAAAAAGTTAAAACTACTTCCATTGCACACACGGTGTGCAATCGGTCTTATAGCCTCGGAAAGTCATTGCACACACGGTGTGCAATCCGTCTCGAATGGGTTAAGACGGCTGAGTCAATAGAGGACAAACAAACAAACAAACATACAGAAATTGCTTTTTATATATATGTAGATGTTTTGTGTAGCTTTTAACTTAAGCAATCGAAAACTTTTTCGCTGCTTGTTCACTTTGAGAACCATACAGTAAAATCGTCGTTTTGTTTCCTGTACAGTTAAAAAGAGAATAAAAGTGTTTTTTATTTTTTAAAGCTGCGAGGCTATGAACAGCTATGTACTTATATTTGAAGTTTTTATCCGTAGATTTTAAAAATTTGCATTTTATAAATTAAAAAAATGTTTGCCGACGCTCCGACAGCAAATATAATAACTAAGAAACAATGTTGATAAAAATTCAAAATTCATCTCTTTCCGAGAAAACCCCGGACGCACAAAATGAACCGATAAAAAACCTGAAACCCGGAATAGAACGATTCTGGGTTTGAGCGAGAGCAGAAGCAGAAAAAAAACGAACAGCACTTCGAAACCGAAATTAAATGGCACTGGTGAAAAATTCATACCGTTGGGTTTCATTTGCTGAAAAGCTGAGCGAGAGAGCGCTGCGCCCGGAAAATGGATGCTCGCCTTCCACGGGGTCAAGGTATTTCAATTTATCTTTATTTTTTACCGGGCCGATCCAGCATCCAGAATGTGGAACTGGCTGGCTGCATGGGAGAATAAAAACGGAAAGAAACCACCACCCGAAGAATCAATTCTTCCGAGAGATGAGAGCATAAACATACCTATGTAAGGAAAACCTTTCAAGAGGATTTGCCTTTTTGGCCTGGTGTGTTGTTGATAAAAAAAAAATAAATGTAACTCGTTGCGTGACCTGAATTCAAAAAGTTGGTACGCATAGTATTGTTAGTCTAAAATAAAACAGTATCCCAATGGATAATGGTTCGAATGATTCTCTAACGAGGGGATTTCTCAACAGGATCAAGTATAAGAATTACGGTAAGTGATTTTTGTAATTTTTTAAAAGGAAATTTGATATTGTGACTAGATTTTTTTTTCTAAAAACCTATCTAAACATTTTAAAATAAATAATTTCTTTTTAAAGATGTTTTATTACAATATAATTTTCCTATTTCACATACTATTATGTGAAGAATGCTAAAAAAATCCACTGTAAACATTTTGGAAGTTTTGTAAACCATCTCCAAAACTCATTTCGACCTTGCGTCGAAAACAACAACAAAAAAAAAGGAATTTCGCCCCAGACTGCAGAATGTGTTCCCACACAGATAACGCCGACAAAAGGAGTGCGCGACACTTTATTACGGTTTATTAAATGTTTTATTTTATTGCAACATCTGCCGGAAAGAAGCTTGCTCGCTCATCCTCATCATCCGCCTGTGCTTGTGGAGAATGTTTATTTTTTTATTTTTACTACTTTACAAACTGTAGTACCACTTCTAGACAGTCGCAGTCGTTTAGAACAAATCGTTTCGAGCTAAGTAGAGGTGAATAGTTGAGGGTGCATTAAGCTTATGATATAAGTTAAAATCATCACTGAAGCAGAAATGCTTCATACTAGTTTACCAATTTATTCCATTTGATTATTTTTGGTCGAAAAAAATCTTCAGTTCATTCTAGGAAATCAATCAAGCAAACTTTCTCCAACAAGATAAGCTGTTAGGATCAGAAACCAATTCTGCTTTCAAATAACCAGCAAAAAAGCTCATCCAATTTAAATCTACTTCGGTGATAATCTTCCCGGAAATATCTGAAAAGCATATAAAAATGGAAATGGACAGGATTCTCGGTAGAAATTCATTATTTTTGAGCCATGTAGAGATATCCTGCTACTGGAAGTGACGTTGCCGGGATGTTAGTTCACAGAGTTGTTCACAGATTTCCCGGAATTGTTTCCATGCCATTGGACACAAGCTGCATGAACAAACCTATTAAATAATTCCAACAAGCTGGGCAATGTTGGAACACACATTTCCGTGGAATTCGAGGCTATCAACTCCATTGCGCAAATTCTCGGAAAAACTTACATCATTAGTGAATTGGCCTAGCCAGCGGCAAAATGCAAATGAACACAAATAGTCATAAATATGATAGAGAGTGGAGCCATAGGACAGGTGATAATATGCTTGATGTAGGATTATTCATGGTAAAAAAAACAGTTTTAGTATCAGATTTGAACATACTGTATTGGACAACACATCTGCAACTCATCAGTATTACTTAAAAATTATCATATTAAAATCCCGTGTTTTGTAGAAAATGCCATGTTTAAGATAAAAACCTCGTATACCTCTTACAGACTTAAACATTTTAAAAGACCAGTCATGCTGTTAAGGATGGTTTCTGTAGCTGTATCAGTCGATGTTAAAATATAAAAAAAATGCACAACAGAGCGGACAAGCTTAAATGATCATTGCTAATTGTTTACGTCTATACAATCGAGATTTTGAAAAATAAATTAAGCTCTTGGTTACTCTTTAAACGGAGTTTTTGCATAATTTTTTAAGAGATTCTTATAAAGGGCGAACACGAGCTTATTGCGACATCGAAAATGTCATGCCGATTTTCTTTTAACGTTAGAATCGAACCAAAATTTAGGGTAGTTTTATACATAATTTACTTCAAAAAAAAAAAAAAAAGTTAATCGATGGAGCCTTGAGTGTAAAATTGAACGCATTTTCGCTTGATGCCCTCCATTAAAGTCTTTACAGTATCATCCGGTGCCAGTTTCTCAGTTTTTCCCCATTTTCCTAACATGTCCTTCTCGGCTTTGACTGTCTTCTTGCTCTTCCGAAGTTCCTGCTTAATTTTTGCTCAGTACTGCTCCACCGGGCGGAGTGGCGGAGCTTCGTCAAGAACGGAAAAAGGTGCTTCTCCAGACACTCAGATTTGTAGATCTCGCCATTTACTGTGCCCTTTGTCACGAAAGGCTCACTCCTCAGTCCGCAAGAGCAGATGGCCTGCCAAACGAGATATTTGGAGGCGAACTTCGACATTTTCTTCTACTTAAATTTGTCGTCTACATCGGACTTGCTCTTGCCAGTGAAAATTTACAACCTCGAAATTTGCTCAAAATCGGCTTTTATATACGTTTCGTCGTCCATATTTTATCATCATCTTCTCGTGCCTGGGTTTTAACCGTAGATTGTTGCCGCTCATCGCGGTATGGGATGTTCTGTACCTTATATGTTTGTAGTCCAGCTCTCTTCTTTGCATTCTGGACGTAGCTCTGCAACATGCCGATATTTTTTAGCCAAATCGCGGCTTGAGACGTTGGGATTTGCTTTAATCATCCGCTTCACCTTTTCCTCCGTCTTTTTATTCTCTGGTGCAGGTTTTCTTCCAGCTCTATGCCGTGGTCCAACGTCAACCGCTCCTGGAACCGTTTCAACACTCTGGAGACGGTTGAATGGTTCAACATTTTTCCCAACTGCCGGAGCGACAGGTCAGGTGTTTGGAAAGAATTTGTTCTCTCGGACTCGCGTTGGTTCACCTCCATTTTCGTTGAATCGAAAAACACGACTTCGAGTTTGACAGCATGTAAACAATACACATCAATGAGAAAGTGTGCAAAATTTGGTTGATTTTTCCCCAATGGATAAAAGTTTTGCCCTGTTGAATGTGTCGCAATAATTTCGTGTTCGCCCTTCAAGTGGCCTTATAACTTACGTTTTTTTGGCATATAGATGTTTAGAAGACTTTATATCCACAATTTATTGAAGTTGTAAATATAGGTTTTGTCCAATACTGTATGAATCCTAATTTTAAGTATTGAGGTTTTTTTCAATGAGAAACTCATTCCAATGAAACACTTACAGTATATCTGCATATTTATATTCTAAATTGATTAATGATTTTAATTTTTTCCTAAGTAATGAGATTTCTTTATCATTTTTACTGTCGTATATTTTTTTTGAATTATGTTTTCACAATTTTAAAATTGTTTCTGATTTTTTATCATTATCTTACTGTTTTGTTTGCGGTTTAAATCTATGAGGAAATTAATGACCAAGCTGGTGAAAATCTTTTATAAATAAACGAAATAGAACATATTCGTTCAATGACTGGTTTTCGTAACACCAATCGGTTGTGAGTGAGAAACAGACTGTTTCAAACAGTGTCAGTTCATGAAAATAATTTTCATATTAGATGGTTATAGTTTGTAGCAGGCCAACTCAGACAACTCTAAATTATCTCCGTTCAGGTGGTACAAAACGTCTCAGCCCTAACCTCAAAACACTAGCAAAAAAATTGTTTTTTTAAAAAGGACGCACTAAAAGAACCCAAGTAACCATAAGCACTAAAGTTTTGCTTTTTTATAGCTTTACACCAGCATTCAAGCTTTACACTTTATCAGCACATCAAGTGCAATTTTGCTTTACAACAGCCCTTCGTGGGCTATGCTGCATCATATTAGAATTATACCACTGTTTTTAAATGCTTTGCACAATGCTTTTGAAATGCAACATAGCTCTAAATCAGAATGAAAAATGCTATATTCTCTTAGCATTAAATAAGCATCACACAAGCTCGCTTTAATGCTTTTTTTGCACAATGTAAGCACTACAGTGGTATGAGACGAAAGCACATTAGCATTGATTGATGCTGAATTTATGCAAATTTAGGGCACCGGTTGCTAGACATTTGATTCAAATAGGGTTTTTTTTTTTCAAAGATTTAACGCGGACCTGATAAGTCAACAAGCAGAGTTACTGAAAAATGTCCGATTCATGGATGTCATCAGTTCGATTCCAGGTCATATTCACCCGAAAAATAAAAAAAACATGTAAAAATGCAGATATCATATGCATATCATGGCAGACAAATGGAGCCAAAAAAAATCGATTTTTTTTTACGCGCATGGTTGTACCTCATTTGAACGCCATTTGCATTTTCCCAGCATTTTGACCGCCAACGCTAGAGCATCGACTTAGCACAGCACAGTGCTTTTGTGGGGTTATACCAGTTTCTGCACTAAAGCTGCAGTTAATTTCGCTCAACTTAGCTCACATGGCTAATATGATGCCCAGAATCAAGCTCTATAGCTGACGTTAGAGCAGAATTGGTGCTAGTTTTTACTGCTTTTGGTTACTTGGGAATCGACACATATTTTTCTAGAGATTATAGCGTTTTTTACTAAACTTCAACTAACGATTAAACGCTTTAGACAAAAAACATACCTCTAGTTTTTTGATATTGTGAAGACTAAAAAATGTCATTCCAATCAGCAATCATCGATAAAATTTTCGATTTGCACTATTTGTAGCTCAAAAAGAGTCATTTGGCAAATTGGCTAATAATTTCAAAATAAAAGTAATTTGCACTTTAAAATGAAATAAAAAAAACTGAACCAATCATTGTGAAAATTGGTATATACAGTGAGGGGCAAAATAAAGTGTCAAAATTATTTTTTTTTCAATTTCTTTTATTTTTGTGGTTAAATTTCAACGAAAACGCTTCGTTATCATTTTTTAAATATTGTTTATTATGTTCTTTTCAATTTTTGTTAATGTTGCGCTGTTAAAAAAAAAAGTTTTTCTGATAGAAAAAAAAACAGTTAATATTCCAAAAAAAACAGGGGCAAAATAAAGTGTCCACATCGGTACAGCTTCAAATTGATTCAAACTGAAGGCAAACAAGAACGATTTAATAATGGGTATGGCCTCCTTCGGCCTTCAACACCTCCTACAAGTGCTTCGGTATACTTTCAACAAGGTTGTGCATTGTGCAAGTGTTGTGGGTCGAGTTCCTCCCACGCATGCTCCATGGCATAAAAATAAGTATTTTTAATTTGTCACACCAGTCTTATCAATCAGAGCATCGAGGATGGCCCACAAATTTTCGATGGGGTTCAGATCAGGACTTTGTGGGGGCCATTCAAGGGGTTTGATGCGGCAGGAACGGGAAAATGACTTCATTAGATTGGCCGTATGCTTCGGATCGTTATTCTGCTGTAAAACGAAGCGCTCTTCGAGGCCCGTCTTGATGAGTGATACCTCGAGGTTTTCCCGCAGGATATTGGAATATGACTCAGCTGTCATGATTCCGTCAATTTTTACCAAATTGCCCACCCCACCCCAAGAAAAGCACCCCCACACCATCACGTTATCTCCTCCGTGCTTGACTGTTTCTTGGATATGGCGATCTTGGAGCTCCTCACCCGACTTGCGCCACATATGATCCCGCTTCTTCCGGCTAAATAGCTCGAATTTGGATTCATCGGTCCCAACAATGTTTTCCAGTACTCGAGCCGTTTATCGACGTGTTTCTTGAGGAACTTGAGCCGCTTAGCCTTGTTCACCTGGCTAATGAAAGGCCTTCTCACTGCTATCTTTCTATGGTACTCCTTTGCATGGATGCGGCGACGGACAGTACAACGCAATACCGAAAATTGGAGCTCTTCCTGTGTCTGCCGGATCGTTATTATTGCGTTTTTCTTCACTTCAAGAATGATTTTATTGTCTGTTCTGGCATCTGTCTCGGGCTTTAGTTCTCTTCCTGGGCGATCCATCTCCGATCCGAACGTTTTCATCTTCTTCATGATTTTTGATACCGCTGTCTTGCTGATTTCGTAGTGCTTGGCCACTTCCCGGTGCGTTTGACCGTTATTCACATCACGAACAACCAGTTTCCGGATGGACAACGGAATGGAACCAGAATTTTATGCGTTCTCCATATTTTACAACTTATTCGAATGTAGACACCTACTTGAATACTTCAGAGCCAAGCCAGTTGTTTATGAAACGTCAAAATACACAAAACAAACAAATTCGAGGGGCCTCGCGATGGAAACTTATCGAAATTATATTGATTTTTGAGTTGGACACTTAATTTGCCCATTTTTTTTGGAATATTATTTTTTTTTTTCTATCAGAAAAACTTTTTTTGTTTACCAGCGCAACATTAACAAAAATTAAAAAGAACATATTTTCAAAATGATTACGATGTGTTTTCGGTGAATTTTATCCAGAAAAATAAAAGAAATGATAAAAAAAAATAATTTGGACACTTTATTTTGCCCCTCACTGTAAGGGTTTTTCGGGGCGGAGATGGTTCCTAAAATACTTTCAAATGGTTCCGACTTAAAAGAAGGTGGGTTCCCATAGAAAATTGATAAAAATATGAGATAATTCGAACAATTTACTGAAACAACTAAACCGATCAACGTGGAACTTAGTGTTCAGTCGTTTCCAAGACAGGGGATGGTTTTCAAAATACTTCCAAACCCCTCCGAATCCGAAAATAGGGGGCTGCTATACAAAATTTTTTTAAATTTTATACATTTTGAACAATTTTCGTAAACTACTGAACCGATTAACGTGAAATTTGATATGTGACCATTTTTGAGACCGGAATACTTTGTAAAATACTTTAAAACCCCTCCAAATCCAAAGAAGGGAAGCTCCCTTACAAAATTAACAATAATTTGACACAATTCGAACAATATCGGCATCTACTGAACTGATCAACGTTAAATTTGATGTGTGGCCATTTTCGAGACCGGGAATGGTCTCTAATACTACTTAATACTCCTAATACAAAAAGGGTGCTCCTATACAAAATTATCAAAAATTTGACACAATTCGAACAACTTTCGTAAACTACTGAACCGACGAACGTGAAATTTGACGTGTAGCCAAAAAAAATGGCTTTCTACTTGAAGGAAGGGGGGCTCCCATGCAAAATTAATAAAAATATGACATAATTCGAACAATTTACAGAAACAACTGAACAGATCAACGTGAAACTTGGCGTGTAGCCGTTTCCAAGACTGGGGATGGTTTTCAAAATGCTTTCAAACCCCGACCCGCAAAATCCGAACAAAACTCGGACGGCTTTTAACTAACAAGCTTTCTTTCGACAGTAATCGGTCCGTTTACGCTACTAAACGCGTGCTTTTCTGAAAGGTCAACGCCTACTTCTCTGATCTTAAACTCAAGGTTAAAAATGAATATGAAATCTAAATTCCAATGGTTCCTATGCAGGTTTAATTCAACAGGATCCGGTTCAATTCCAAGAGGAAAACGAACACTGCATCGGAAATTGTAGAACAAAATTGCTCCACTCAACAACCCATTGCAGAACCAAAATCATTCGCTACCTTACCGGAGGAACGTTATTCAACCGGTCGGTCTTGCAACAAATTTCGCATTCGCATTCGCATAAACAGTCGCCTAAAACTTCGGTTGGCGCTACTCGTCAACTCTCCGTTTTATGAAATAATAGTCTTTGTGAATTGCACCACCTTCTTTTCTAGAAGATGTTACACTTCCTGACTTGTAATTTCAAAAGAAGCAAAGTCTTCCAATTCGTTGCCTAAGACTATAGAATCTCTTAAATTGAAAAACTTGCTCCCACAGAATGTTGAAGGTGCCCTGGCCGAACCCTGCGGACTGTGTAGGGAGAGGGAAGGGTATTTTAGTCGCTTTAAGTGACTCACGTTTACTTGAACGGTAGATGCAGAGATCTCTACGATCCACCCGTAAACGTGGGGAGGATTCTGAAAGGTAAAGTTGGGAAATGCAAACCCTGGGAGATGCTAGGCCAGCATTACGGGTGATGAATTTGTCCTACACCTCCTATGCTCCTAAAGTTTCCTACTGAAACTCCTAGCTTCAATGAGGCTTTTATACAAAAATCTTGAAAAATTTAAAATTGTTTTGTGAAAAACATTCAAATATAAATAAAATGTTATAGAAGTTTTTAAACAAACATAAAATAAGAACGATCTTTCAAAAACATTTACAAAGCTCCGAAAACACGAAAATGTATGTATGAATTAAAGTTTATCACAAAATTCTTACTATTTTCCCTTATGTTCATACTTATAAATTTTCAAAAGAAGCATCATACGTTTATTTTAATTTTTGCAAATTTATTCGAAAAAAAAACATCAACGTAAATGTTCTTTTAAATATTTCCATTAAGAGTTTTGAAGTGGATATTGATTTTCAAAAGTACTAGCAAACTATTTGAAAATTTATTGTATGATATTATAACTAGCCTCAATAAACGATTTTTATGCATCATAAAATACAAAACTATAGTATCATATTTTCAAAAAAAATTCTAGAAAAAAAATTCATTCTATCATTTAGTTTAAAAAAAAATCTTTATAAAGTTTTGCTTTAGAAAGCCTGAACGCTATCTTAACAGTTCGATCACCTAAGAGACGTTGTGATCGAAACCAAATCAAAAAGAAATTTCAAATTAATGTAAAGCTGATGTTTATACCTTAATAAATATAATTCGATAAATTATTTAACTTGTGTCTGTTCTTGAAATCTGTTATCTAATAAAAAATCTCTTTAAGTTTTTCTGAATGTTCTCACAATGTTCTCGAGAACGAAACATAAATTAAAAGAAAAATCTATATCACTCGAGCAAAAACTAAATCAATGAAGTGCAGCAATTTACTTCGTTAACCTCAACACACATTTAGAATTTATCATAAAATATCAAACTTTTGTTCGTGATTAATTAATCACTTTTGTGAAGAGTTTTAAATATGGAATTTCGAGCATTAGTGCTGAAAATTATTTGCACAATTTAAAACTTATTCAAAAGACCTTGAAGGCATTTGTTGAAACTTTCAAAAATAAAAGTAGATAAAAATATCAAAGACATTGAATACTTAACTTTGCAATCAGGAATTTTTGACCCTCATACATGCTCGGTCTTTATATGTTTCAGTACTCATGTTTCCGGGATTTGCTGAATGTCCTTTAGCTGATCTTCCAGAACCAGTCAGAGTTCCTCTTAGCCACGTCAAATGAATCATATCATCCTTTATTGCTCTTGAAATTTGCGGGCTTCGTTGTACTGTCAGCTTATTCTGTCTACTCTAAAACTTAACTTTATGAAACACGGAAAATTTTTAGTCAGATGAATAGGTTATTTCGTAATATTTGTAAATGAAAAACTAGAACGAACGTAAAAAACACTGTTAAATTGTTCTAAGAAGAAAAATAAACCACTTATCTCTTTGTTCAGGGTTGTTCAGGAATCAAGCACTTCAACAACTCACACTGGTAATTTCACTTTGTTGGTATATTAAATTCAGACAAAATTATATTTTCAGATAATATTTTTTTCGGATTAATTTCACTTAACCGAAAGAAAATTGACACGAGCAAAAAAAAAAAAAAAAAAAAAAAAAAAAAAAAAAAAAAAAAAAAAAAAAAAAAAAAAAAAAAAAAAAAAAAAAAAAAAGGTTGGTCTTGCAACAAATTTCGAGCGAAAAAACTAGAGCAGCACCCACCCTCTCACTCGGATCAAAGGCTCCTCATCTCCGCACGTTCATCGAGCCAAGGTTACCCGGAGGCTGTGATGAAAGGTAGAAAAAAAATCTGAAAATGTAAAATTAAGTGATAAAATAAGGTAAATTGAGTCATAACAGAATTCCATCAGACTGCATTCCATCCAACCACTACTGAAGGACGAAATCGCTAGGAAGCAACAACGCGCCGAAGAAAAATCCGCAATAGGTCCTACCTACAACGCCAACGACGACATAACGACAGTAACGACGACTACGTTCCGATAAGACTGGGAAAGCTATTCTCGGGCTTGAAGAAATTACAACAATGGTGGAAAGTTGAATCTTAACAAGGAGGGAAAAACTACCCACTAGACATTGTCACACGTTCTCGCCATTCTTCTGGAGGTGCACAACTATTCTGAGAGAAGTCGAGGGATAAAAACAGGAACAAATCCAGTCAGTAGGTACTTACATTGCGCCACGAATGTGGGGAGGCACATGCCTTTTAAGCTCCACTGGATGTGGTCAAAACTACTAGGTGGGACTTATCCTAGCTAGTGGTTTTCTGGAAAGTTTACTGTCACGACGTGCTCAGCTCGCCTCGGTCGTCGAAAGAGTTGGTAGAGATTTTAATGATGCTATAATTGCTGCCCTAATGAGTTTCCAGAAGCTGTAAAAATTAAGTTTCGCAACATTTCGCTTCTGGAGATGGCTGTATTTTTTTTTTGTTTTTCCAACCTTCTGCTAGGATCAATACGAAACATGAACAAATCACGACAAGAATAATTATGGGCTGGGCCTGAGCTTTTGGAATTTACTCAAGGAACGGACTGGAACTATTAGGTATAATTCCAACGAACAACAAAAAACTTTGCTGTCACCATTTTTTAATTTTCATGAAACTTAGCGTTTGTTTATGACTTGACAAAAAGAAACAAACTTTTACTCTGATATGTGGTACATTTGATTTTAATTTTACTGTTAATTCTTCTTGAGACAACTTCCGGAATTGATAAACTACCAATAAACCTCTTCAGGAAAATAGTTTTAAGAAATTGTTCACTCCATGAAACTGAACGATTTCTGATCGCTATTGTATGATGGGTGACAAATAAATATCGCACATTTTTCCGCTTCTCATTCACATATTCTACGCACGAAAGGGGAAAACAATTTTCCCATAACTTGATTAGCCGGGAAAACCCCTCGAGCTTGTCTTTGCCAGCACAAAATGTGTACCAGGATGTTTTTCGCCTTTTCTTGCGTTTCTTTTTTTTCTATTATTATTGGTAATTTCATTATGCCATCCAGGGTTTTTTTCCTTTGTCGTATCCTGTTGCTGTAACATTCCCTCTTCCGTCTCATCTTTGTAGTCAACTCTTTGGCCTACCAAACGGCCTCAGGGTTTGTTTGGCACCTTCATTTTTGCCTTGTTGTTCACAATCTGTACCTACTGAGCTGATGCTACTGCTGTTGCTGGAATCGTGGACCGGAAGAAGCCACAACCCGGAGCCGGAACTGATGCAAAACCTGAAACCCATGCATATTAGGCACGTAGATGGGCGTGTACCTCCGTGTGTTTATGAGCATGTGTGTATTCATTGTATTTGTACCGGAGAAAATATGACACGTTCTTGACTGCAAATTGAAAACTAGGTACTGCTTTGTTCGCCCATACTGGGTGCATAGCGGAAATGCTGGTAAATTTGCCTCCTATAAAATAAAAAAGAGCAAGTTAACAAAAATGTTACTCAATTTAAGTAAAATAGTTCTTTTATTTCAAAAATCATATAAAATTAATATGTGCATTGAACCTTAAAATTTCTAATAAACCATCTTCATCAAGATTACCACAAAGATTATAAAAAAATTGATCCATTCTACTTATTATTTAAGAACTGATTTTAAATTATTTGAGCGTAGATTCAAGAGATGATTTTGTAAAAAATTCAAAGCTATAAAAAAATTGGGCATTCCATCTCTGAATATTATATCATTATATCATGAATATCATTCAAATTTTGAACAACTAATCCAAAAGTTATTTTGGTTTTGGCGTAGAATAATAATTTTTTATTTCAAAACTTGTGACTCAGTAATTCAAAATTGCCCCGATAGATGCAGCTCTTGGCTTCGAACTGAGCTATGACAGGAGCTCAGGATTTTTAAACTTTCAAGATCGGGATTAAATCGAACAAATCAAACACTCCATAAAAATAGCATTCGAACATCAAATGGCACACTGTTGGTTCTATATTTTTGCAGTTCGGGCTTTATTTTCCAAAACTTAGTCTTGAATTCCATCTTCCAAATATTGTGTTTTTGAAAAGCCAAATAGGTTTAAACACATACAAATGGTGCAAGTGCATCGAATTAACACTCAAGCTTCTTCATTTCTTTTTTTTGTTTCGAAACATGTAAATTTTGCTTAAAAATTATATTGAAATGTCTGTCTCAAAAGAGCTTTGTAAATCATTAATTTTAGTGTTATTAAAGTATGTAAAAAACTAAAAAGCCTCTGTAATTGGTCAAATGGAACGACAAAGTTTGTTGAGTTTTTAAAACAGATTAAGGAGGCCGGACTGCAATTTGAAGAATTGGATTTCACTGTATAAGTTTAAGTTAAATAGTCTGTTCTCATGTGATGAAAAACTGATTTCAATATTTTTCCCATCTTGGACTTTTTTTTATGAATTTGATTTTTAAAAGATTTTTTTTTAAAATCGAGCAATAGATGTACAAATTTTTACATTTTTCGATGCCGTAAAAAACTTTCCCCAGTATTATGACGGATTGGCTTAATGATTTCACCTCCAAAATTAATATTGTTTTTATTATCCCATACCAACATTGTTGGTGTAAAAATATTTTTGAGACAGACACCAATTTTTTGAACAAATGTTTTTATAATTCGGTTACCAGTCTAGGCTAAAATGCATCAAAATTCAAATCAAAAATTCACCTTTCAAATCTCGTTTCCTCATGCTGGAATATGAATATGAGAATATTAGAGGTTATATCGAGCGTAAATCAAAAATTTCGATTGGGGTATGTAAAAATTTTTGTCTGACTAATAAATATACCTGACTCCTCGTTTCTGCAAGAAAAAAAAGCTGACCGCCGTAGAAATAAACAAAATACGGTGGTTAAGTCATGCGCAAAATATATTTACCGCTAGATAGAGATATTGAAAGACTGCATAACAAAATCTTTAGCAGGTGCCCGGCAGGTTTCCAGCCAGAAACTATTCATTGACATGACAAGTCTCGCCTGAATTTCCTGAGATGAATAGAGAGAAAAATTTGAATATTTGATGTCTAGTACTTGAGGTGGCTGACGATCTGTGAAATCTTCAAATCAGTCAGTGTAACATAACTATTGACACAATGAATAGCTATTTATACAAAATAAGCTTATTTGTTTCCGTGAATAACACTTCCATAGATCCTACAAAATTGATACTATGTTTTGGTTGGATTTGGAATGGTGGCATTATTCGAATAGAGATGTGGAGTGATTGAAAGTCAAATATGTTATTTTTGTGTCGAAAGAGGACAATCTGCTAAAATTATCATAACTACGATCAAATTATAAGTTTTTAGTCGTTTTGGGAGTTAAGCTTCAGAAATTAAAAAAAAGTAATAAAAAAAGTCATGATTTGGAAAAAGCATGGTTCATAGTATACCATTATCTATAGATGGCGATAAAAGTTTTTCTATTATCTATAAAAGGCGATGAACTTCTTCATTGGACGCTATCTCAAAAATCACTTAAACATAACATTACTAGGTAGCTTCAATGAAAACTACATCAATTTCCATAATGTATTCAAAAAAAAAATCACAATACAAAGTTTTGCACTTTTTTCGAATACACTCTTTAATCTCTACAACTGTTAGCGAAAAATTTACAGAATTCATTTGTGGAAACTGTAAGTCGAAATGAATTCGTCAACTGTTTATTTTCATTCGTAAACTTTTCAACGAGCATTAATTTTAAAATAACATTATTTTTAGAAAATTTATTGCAGTCGTTTTGTTCCACTATTTCTCCATCTCTGTTGCTTTTTAAATTTTTGTTTGGCTAAGTATTGTCCAATACTTTTCCATTGGGTGGAATTAGGGTGAATTAAGGAGGGGACCGGACATTCGGCCGAAGGCCGATAGGCCGAAAGATGTTTGGCCGAAGGTCGCCAGGCCGAATGGGTTAAAAGGCCGAAGGATGTTCGGCCGAAGAGGACAATAGACTGAATGGAGCACGGGCATTAGGCCGAAGGTTATTTGGCAGAATATTATTTGGCCGAATGGTCACTAGGCCGTCAGGCCGAATGGACGATAGGCCGAATGGTCATTAGGCTGAATTGTCGTAAGGCTGAAAGGTCGTAAGGCCGAATGTTCGTAAGGCCGAAAGGATGCTAGGCCGAAAGGTCGTTAGGCCGAATGGTCGTACGGCAGTATGGACGATTGGCCGAATGGTCGTAAAGCCGAATGGATACTAGAAGGTCGTTAGGCCGAATAGCCACTAGGCCGAATGGTTTTTAGGCTGAATGGTCATTGGACCGAATTTATGCTAGGCCTTTAAGGCATTTTATCGCTTTCTTACATGTTAGGCCTATCAGTAGTTCGGCCGAATGGTCGTTAGACCGAATAGTCATCAGACCGAATGGTCATCAGGCCGAATGGATGCAAGGCCGGATTCGATCATTCGGTTTCGCAACTATTCGGCCTATCGTCCATTCGGCTTTACGACCATTCAGTCTAATAACCATTCGGCCTTGTGACCATTCGGCCCAATGACCATTTGGCCTTATAAAAATTCTGCCAATCGTCCATTCGGCCTAACAGCCATTCGGCCTAACGACCATTCGGCCTCATGACCATTCGGCCTAGCATACAGACAAGTGTACAAGATTTCTTATTGACCTAGCAACCGTTCATGACGACCATTCGGCCTAAAGACCTTTCAACCTAACGACCTTTCGGCCTAACGACTTTTCGGCCTAGCATCCATTCGGCCTTATGAACATTCGGCCAAACTACCTTTCGGCCTAGTGACTATTCAGCCTAATGACCATTCGGCCTTATGACCATTCGGCCTTATGACCATTCGGCCAAATGACCATTCGGTCTAATGACCTTTCGGCCTAGTGACCATTCGGCCGAACATCCTTTCGGCCTTGCGTCCTTTCGGCCTAACAGCATTCGGCTGAATAACCGTCGGCCGAATAACCCATTCGGCCTAGTGTCCTGTTCGGCCGATAGCCCATTCGGTCTTTCTCAAACAAATCTACCCCGTTGTCTGGATTTAATTTCTGTCACAAACATTTTATTTATTTTTTTATCTCCAGTTGCAAATACCTTTCAACTTCCATCGAGTGCATGACTACTTTTCAAGTAATAAAGACTGTTCCAGAAACTATAAGCACATTTAATGTTAACGGTCATTTTGAATCTAATATTTTTTTCGAATAAAGAATCTGGACTTTTCGCAAAGCATTTCTCCAGTGTATTTTCAACTCAATCGCCAACTGCAGACCAAATTAACTTAGCCGTCACACAGTTTCCCATCGATGTGTTGAATATTGAGGTGATTGTTGTGAGCAAGGGAATGGTTTTAGAGGCAATTAAAAATTAGAAATATTCGACATCAGCTGGACAGGATGGAATACTCGCATGTATATTGAAAAAGTGTCACACTGCACTACTTAATCCTATTACTCATATTTTTAATCAGTCCCTAAGACAACAACAACTTCCTACCACCTGGAAACGATTTGGAATTTTGGAATTGGAATTTTTGAATCTCCAGATATTATTCCAACTTCAGAGGTACCGCAGGGTAGTGATTTGAGCCCTCTACTGTTTACGCTGTTCTGCAATGATATAAACTTGCTACTTGCTGGATGTTGAGCGCTTTTGTACGCAGGCGGCTTGAAAATTTTTCTAACTATAAACGGTTTAGCAGATTGTCAAATATTACAACGTTTCCTTGATACAGTGTACTTTACTGAATAGTGTGCTGTCAACTTACTGGCCTTGAGTGTCTCCAAGTGTTGCATTTGGAGGCAATTTTTGTATGACTTAAATATCCTGGGCGAACTGCTACAGCGAGTCAATGGAATGAAAGATCTAGGCGTTGTTTTGGGTAGGCATATGACATTCAGTCGTCACTATTGTGCTACATTTGAAAAAGCAAACCGAATGCTAGGATTTATCATACGTCTGAGCAAAGAATTCACAGGTTCTGTCTGCCTAAGATCCCTGTTCTGCTGCCTAGTCCGTTCAATTTTGAATCCGCAAATCTAGTGTGGTGGCCATTTGAAGCAGTGTGGGCAGCTCGTTTTCAAGCAATTCAACGAAAATGCTTGCGTTATATACCGTGGGATTACCCTCCAAACCTGCCGCCTTATGCGTAACGTTGTGCCCTACTTGGCAAAAATAACCTTTTCGCGATATTATTCCTTCTTTGATTTTAATGTTTCAACTTCAACCTTCAAACGCCTGATTGAATCCAGGTTTCTTGATCAATTAAGAAACAATTAGCTTAAAAAGTTCTAAATGTGCAAAATATGCTAACCATAGAATTAAGTAAATCATTAAGACATTATTGTCAGATGGTTTCATTTTTATAAACAATAATCAATAAACAACAAACAATAATCGTTCGATGTACAGTTGCGTTCAAAAAAGAGTGAAATCGCGTGAAGCTGCGCACCCACTTGAAAATTTGACAAGCTGATTTCTCTATCGGTTGATATTTTTTAATGAAAATTTCACACAATCTAGTTCAACTATTTAACCAACATTCTACGAAATTTGAAGTCTTTACAATGACGGGAATCAAAGAAAGAGCTTTTCCCGCAAAAAAGGGAAATTTTGAATTGCTTCACTAAACTTGCTGTATCTTCGACAATTTTCATTGCAAAATCTTGAAATTTGATCCAAAGATGTAAAAATATTTGATCTAATACCAGGCCAATGATGTTTTGAACCCTGTTGAAACATTTTCTTCACCGGAACAAAGCACAAATGATTTTTTTTTATCAATTTACAACCTTCTTTGTAATAAATTTTGATTTTGTAAAAGAAAAAAACCAAGAATACATAGACTACGATGTTTTCCATACAAACATCCAAACGTCCAAAAAAGAATGAAATCGTATGTTGGGCGATAATGAACCTCATTTTCTACCCGGCACCATTTTTTATCACGTTCATCGATTTTGACTAAACTTGGCCTGGTATTAGATCAAATATTTTTACATCTTTGGACCAAATTTCTAGATTTTTCAATGAAAATTGTCGAAGATACAGCAAGTTTAGTGAAGCAATTAAAAATTTCCCTTTTTTACGGAAAAAGCTTTATCTTTTTTCCGTCATTGTAAAGACTTCAAATTACGTAGAGTGTTAGTTGGATAGTTGAACTAGATTGTGTGAAATTTTCATGAAAAAATATCAACCGAGAGAGAAATGGCAGCTCGTCAAAGTTGAAAGTGGGTACGCAGCTTCACGCGATTTCATTCATTTTTGAACGCAACTGTATGTAGGTTTGTGTAACTTCATAAAACGATGTTAATTTATTCAGGTATTTTACTTAGGAAGTTACGTTTTACCGTGAACAACGGTTTCTTTGAAACGATATCTTATAATTGCTTAAGTGTGAGAACTTCAATGAACGCTTACCATCGCTAGAATTTATAGCCCCCAAATTTCCTGCCATAAATTTTGACTTCCCATATTGGTTCAATGTGCAGCCAGGAAGCCGACCGATGATACCGGCAGCAACAATTTGCTTTCCCAAAGTAGGTGTAGGTCGGAACGACACGACAGTACAGGATGTGTTGTGTGTGTCATATTGCCGCGATTTTGTGCAACCGGGATTTTTACCCCAGTTGTTCCTACTTAGGAAAACTCGGTGAAATTTTCATTCCAACCCAACATTCAACGGTTAGGTTGTCGCACGAAAAAAGCTGAAAGGAAATTGATGTTTTTCGCTCTATTCAAACCATGTCCTAGGAAGACGCGTTCGGCAGTCTGATTATGGTTCTTTTCACAAGCTTTCCAATAAATAGATAGAAGAAACAAAAACAGGCCGGTTCACGAATTGGCTTGTGGATGGTGCTTTGAGAACGGTTATGATCCAATAATGAAGATAGTGAACCGTTTTGCAGTCTTTGGCCGGTTCCCTGAAATGGTTTTATTCATTTATGGACTGCGAATCAGATGGTTTTATTGACAATCATTTTTGTGTAGAATTAAACCACTAATAAAAGCTTTTTGGAAAAATATCAGAGAACCCATGCGTAATCGATTTGGTGACACATTGAAATTAATAAGCTACAAATATCAAGCTTAAGAGAAAAATATGTATCCAAAGTTTTAAGCTCCTATTGTAAGTTTCCAACAGATACATCGAAATACGATTCGGATAGTTGAACACCTAAAAACGTTGCTAAAATCCTGCAGCTTAAAATTGCAGCTTGAGTTGCTGAACGTAAATAAATTCTTCCATTACGGCAAGCTCCAGTAGGACGAAGGAAAGTCATAATCAGTGTGCAGCAGTAGTGGAAGAAAGAAAAATTCGTCAGATAAGCTGGATATTCTCTGTTGAAATCCCGGTTTCGCCGGTTTGGTTTTTGCGGTGCTTCTGAGAGGGGTGAGACAGAGAAATAAATATGTTTCCGGAAAATATGAGATGTTTCTTGTTTGTTCGAGGATTGCAACGCTGCGCCTCGTGCATTTTCTTTAGATGGTCATATTGTTGCTGCTGTTGTTACTCACTTCGGGTATGGCTTGGCTTGCGGAACAGGAACTAAATTAATTTTGCTACCCACCGCACCATAGGAAAGCTTCTTAGCACTGCCGGCTGAAGGAAGGAAGGAAAGTTCTCCTGTTGCATTGAGATACGCATATTTCCGCTTGGTGGAACGATGACATAAGCTTTCTTGAAAATCGGGGAGCGCTTCATACAAATGATTATTTCCCCATGACTGAGACCCGTTCGTGAGTGTATGAGTCCTACAAGCTTTTAATAAATATTTCAAACTCAGTTTTGAAACCGACTGCCGGTTTGGTGCACATACAACATCACACACACGTACACACACATTTTTCACCGGGCTTGAATGCGGTCGGGAACATTTTACGTAGATGTTATTTATTCGCTGTGCAAGATTCTTACAGTCTTTCTTCTTCTACCAGCTTTTTCCCCATTCAACTCTGCTGCAGCTGTGTAGTTGATATCAAAGTCAAATCATATTCCGAGGTTTTTTCCTTCCTCCATTCTTATGAAGAAAAAAAAAGAAACTTTTCAATAGTTGAGCGCGGGAGAAGAAAAAAAAAGTTGAGAAAAATTGTACTACATAAAAGTGCTACTTTCCATTCTTTATTCCCCAGAAAAGCAGAACAAATGGTTTCGACAAATGGAGACAATTCTACTGCTTTCACCGGAATTTCCCCTTTTTACGTAAATGAATTGCGATACGTTTACGTTTTACGTTGGTTGTTGCATGAAAAATTCAACTTTGAAAGTTGACATCTCAATTTTCTTTTTAAGTTTGAGAGAGAGAGACAAAAAATGTTTTCCAAACAATGCACGTTGTGCGAAATAATGTGTTACAGAAGTTTTTACTTACGCAATACGCTTAGGAAGTAAAATGTAACTCGGTTTTACTCGAACTGGTAAAATTGAAAGGAGGTTTTCGAATATTTTGGAAGGAGTTGCTTTTTTGTAACATTAAATTTTTTTTAAATACTTACTGGTGTAAGGAGCATGATCATTGATAGCAGAATATTCAAACGACATTAGTAGCTATAACTAAATGTTTGTAACAAAACCAGAATTCATGTTTCGGGGTAACTTTGATCACTATGGTTTTAACGTATCTCAGCATCTTCAAAATTATTGTTTTGATGCCAATTAGCACAGAAAGCTTGAAACATGAATAAAAGTAATTTTTTGTTTGGATTCAATTGAATTTTTCAATGTTTTCATTCAAAAACAAATATACTCAAAAGATTGACAATGTTGCTGCATACATTTAAGGGCAAAAATTATAAACATTTCTCAATATTTTTTAGCCTATAAAAAACAAATGCGATTTTACCTTCATGGGATTCCCTAGGTCCTCCCACTATGTTATTTTTTATTCAAACTTAACCATTTGATAAGGTTTGCCATTTGTTCTATACAGGCTTTCGCATAGAAAATAACCGATTTTTTAAATATCCAAAGATAATCACATAATGATCAATAAAAATAACTGTAAAACTATACTTATACAAAGGAAAAAAGTCAAACTTTCATATAAAACCAACCCATTTGCATCTGAATGCTATCATTTTATCGGGAGAGGTGTTTGTTTGTGGGTCTTCGAAAAAACAGATATTTTAAAACTTTAAAACTACATTTCAAGTACCTATTATTTATAAACAATCTCCAACTACAAACCAAATTTAGCCTTTTTGAAACTCAATTTATAGATTTGACAAAGTAGGCGAGATTATTCCATTTTCTAAAACCTCTGATAAAAAAAGAACTATTAGAGCAAGTTCACTGGTTGAGATGGAGTTGGAAATTTCGAAGGTTTACAACACATCACAACACATTTGCCGTACACCGGTGTTGGGAAAATCTGATATTCGAACAGTTTCGCGCTGCAAAATTTGTATCGTATAACACTTTTTGGCTGAGGGTGATATAAAAACACCATGTTTTGCAACACCGAACCGAGTGATAGAGTCGGCGTTGCAATACAGTATTCGTGCATGAAACGCTTAGGTGCTGCCATCTGTCTTATGCTCAAAACCTCAGTTGAGGGGAAAATAAAGGAAATTGAGCAATTTCAGGATTTAAACATAAAGTGATATTTTCTTTTTTTGAAAATCTTTTATCACTTAAATTGATACGAATTGCAATGAAGTTAATCAACTCTTTAAAACTTACAGCCATTTTTTTCATGCCCTTGCCAATCGAATACATTTTGAGGCGCAGAGATGCCAGATAGCTGTGTGAATAAATAAATTCTGTTTGTATGTTTTGTTTGAGCGGTTTCGGGAGTAGGAAATTGTTTCGCTTTTGTATTTGAAAAAGATATTCCGTCGGAATGTCCGGTAACAAGTTCGGAACGCCGTCTTTAATGGATCCATCATCTTAAGAAAACGGAACCCTCGCTGTTGATTCGACAAGTGTCAATCATATCAAACGTAAGGCGTCACTTTGAAAATGAAAGTTTTAGAAAGAGTTCAAAAACTTTATCAACTCGTGTAATCAAATGCACTCCAATACAAAACTCCTAATTCTGCAGAATACATTTTAATATTGGGATGCATTATAACTTAAACAATACTTATTCATACATATAACTAATAAAATTTTCAAATTGATCAAGTAAAATGAATTTGATTTCAATTTTCAAACGGTGAATTTAAAATACAAAAAGTCAGTAAAATTACTGAAAAGCAAATTCTCTTGGCATCGCTGGTTGCTTTCAATTTTATACCTTCGTATTCTATCACACCGGTGGACGGCCAAGCTTTTTGGTCTATATTTCACGATAGAAAAATTCCCATCTGTGCTACAGACGTCAAAATTCCTACCACTTTTTCCCAACACCATTGGACTTGCTCTTAGGTATAATAAGCAGAGCTATGATGTGGAATAAGAAAATTTTTTGTTCGCAATAAATTCTGTGAATCATTTCACATGCACGAGTTTCATATAACTCTTCGAACTGAACTGAACTGAAGATGCGAAACATGACTAATTCTCGGAAGCCTATAGACATATCAAACGCAGGCATTTAATGCAATGCGCAATCGATTTACTGATTGAGCCTGAGCATTCAGTATAAAAAAGGAGCAATAAAGAAATAACGGATAAACATAAGCTTTAAAAAGTTTTAACTTTGTACATAAATCAAAATATCTGGTGATTGAATTCAGTTTTTTAAGTGTACCATAAATTTTGCCACACTGAATAGACACGTGCTTTTTCCAGTTCAGTTCATTATTTTGCGTGTGCAGAAAAGCATTGCTTTTGATTTAGCTGGATTAATAGGGAGAAGGTTGTGAACTGACCATTCATGGATATTCTGAAGATCAACGTTAATTTCATGACTCATTTCTGAAAGAGAAAATAAACATTTGAATTTTACAGTGCTGTATAATCTCGGGCAAATCATAAATAAATAGTGAAAACAGTAGCGGGCCTAGAATTGATCCCTGGGGAACACTAGATTCAATAGGAATAAAATTTGAAAATTTTTCTTCGAAATATACGGCTTGAGTGCGATTTTTTAGATATGACAGAATCATTTGAGCTACTTGTTTGCTAAAATTGAATTCATTTGCAAGTATTTGTATTAACTTCACATGGGAGACTCTGACAAATGCTTTAGCAAAATCGATCAAAACTAAAATAGACACTCCTTTTTGTCTAAAGCTAGCGAAATATCATAATGAACTTTCATGAGCACTGTTTCTGTGCTATGTAACGATCTAAATCCGGATTGAAAAATGGTAAGCAGGTTATTTCTATTGACATATTCTGTAATTTGTAACTTAACAAGTTTTTCAAATACTTTAGAAATTGAAGGAAAAATACTAATTGGTCGAAAATTTGTTATTTCGTTGTTATTGGGTTTCTTTGCGATTGGAATAACTTTAACCTTTTTCCACTGAAAGGGAAATTTTGAAGTAGTGATAATTTCTAGCGAGCAAATGAGAAAGTAAAGGTAGTATTTGAGGAAGAATTAAACGTATCAGCTCTAGAGAAATGTTGTCAAAACCAATAGCGTCTGATTTTATAGAAAATATGGCATTCACAATTTCGTAAATTTCAATATTTCTAAAGTGAAAACCTCCCGCGTTACTGGGCACTATGATTTCAGAATCGCAGCTTTGTGAAAAATTAGAAGAGAAGTATATAGTTTATGATTTTTTCTGCAAGTTCAAATGAGGTTTTGGAACGAATGTTTTGCCGTTATTGGAAGATTCCCAAAAGATGATCAAAAATTCCAACTTTGATCCTACTGTTCTTATTTGTGTACTGGACCTATCCAAAATACCTATCATTTTTTTTTATTTTCTCGAAAAAAAAATCATCAAATTTAAGAAATATTTCATTTTAAATCGATGATTTTCATGAAAAAGTATTTCAGCTTTTTGACTATTGAAAAGCCAATAAAATTCTTAAATATGAATATCTCGAAAATTTTCACTCCCAGTCAGCACTGGCAGCAGCACAACAGTTGTATCTTTTGTGTGTTCATTTGAAGTAAATTTGATCAAGATGATTAAAAAATTTAAGAAAGACTCAAGATAGATTTTAATTTATGTCCTTATGAAAATTAGCATCTTAACCATAATCCGCTCTTGGATGTCAATATGACACTGTTGGAAGTTTGGCGGCTTGTAACTTTGTTCATGTGTATCCACGTAAAACCATTTCTTCGGGGACCCTCAATGAACTCTTGAAATAATCAATTTTGTATCATTACTTTATTTGCGGACGCACCCTGAAAACCCAGGAAAAAACTCCCTAATCAGACCTTGAGTGTCAATTTGACACTACTCGTCTAAAACCGCTCTTTCTCTCTTGTTTCTCAACCAATTTTTACAAAATTTTATAGTTTTGGAAACCTCGTAATGTAACTCAAAAAAAGGTTCCTCAGACATTATTCACCTATAACACTTCAGTTTCCGCCATTCAAAGTCTAAGAAAAAATTATCCGAAAAAAACACTGTAGATCAGCTATGGAATGCTAAAAATTATCACTTAGTGTCCACGAAAGGTTAGTTAGAAACTATACGTTGCACATAGGGAAAAAATTATTTTTTTAAGCTCATGACCACAAAAAATGTAAAAAATAGTGGTGTAAACCCCGTAAATTTCAATCAATGAACCGTCAAAATTATTTAAGTCACATCAGATAAATATTGAAAATAGGATTGGCATTTGGCACATTTTCGCATTTTTGAATTGTCAAAACTCGAAACACAGAATTTTTGACGAATTTTAGAATGTAGCTGTCGAACTTATTGTCAATTTTCAATTTTTTCAGATTTTCATGCATCAAAGTACAACTTTGCAATGGATTTTTAGTTTATTAACGCAAGATTTCCGCAATAAATTTATATTCACCAGAAAGCCAATTGTATACCGATTCTAGTGGTGTGATAACATAAGCGCTTCGATACTTTACAAAAATATGATAGTGTCCTATTTTTGAACCCTTTACACATTTTCCAGATTTTCAATTTATTATCTTAAATTTTAGAAAAAAATAAGTAGTGCAGTTCATATTCTTAACAGCGATAGAGGTTTCCTTCCAGATTTGGACAGTTGAAAAATGAGATTTTAGCTTTCACCCCCTGAATTCTGAAAATGCCTTATTCTACTGTTCAAGAAAGTACATTTTTAAAAACGTTGCAAATTTTTTCAGAATTATTTTTATGAAAAATAACGGTACCATAAATGAAGGAAGAGTAAGACTGTTTGTTTGTCTGCTTGGAAATATCTTGAATCTTTGACAACGAAATGAAATCTTTCCAATTTACGGCATTTTAAGACCAAAGTATTCTCTGGGTCCAAAGTAGGGTCACTCGTCCTGAATAAATGGTCCATAATTTAGGCCTGATTGTGGTAAAAGTGGCATGGAATTTTTATTATTCGTTATGTATGTATGAAAATGCATCAATAAAGTTTACACCACTTAAATTGGGACTAGGCTGTGAACGTCGATGACGGAAGTTTTATTTGTTTGTGAAGGAAGTTTTCAAAAGCTCTGAAATGTGAGTTCAAACAGTAATTTTTTATTGGTGATATTTTCATTATTTTCATAATAGGAAATATACCATGTGTTTAATTTTAATGTCATGAGCACACAAAAATTAAAATATTGATTACTACCCAATGGAAAAAAGTACACATCGTTCGCCAAATTTCGATTAACTTTCGTGTTATGACCACCTGTCGAGATCAGTATTAAAATTTTATTTTGTATGAACATTCAAGTTTGGGAAATGAAATGATTTTTAAATGATTAATTAAACTGAGATGCTTGAGAGTACTTCAAAATCTTTTCTATTGAAGCCAGGAAATTAACAGTTTTATCGTGTATCATCGAAAAGTTTAGCTAAGGAACATAAGTGCTTTCGTTGTTTTCTCTCGTGCCTCAACTTGAACACAAACATCATAATAGCAACTTGAGATATTTCATGTCTTGCTGCTTAGTTGTCAATTTTTTCCCATCACTACTTTTAATTCTAAATTCAAAAATGTTACACACGATGATAAATTCCAATTATCTGAATATCCGGAGCAGATAAATCCGGAGCTTAATCCGACAACTCGTCTGAAGAATAGCATTCTATAGATAGTCTTTTGTTCCGGGGTTTTAATGTCGTTTCTTCGAAGCGAATAACTTTTTTGAAGAATATGTACAATTTTCTTCAAAACTTCACTTTAAAGTCAATGAAAGTACATAGACACTTACCTTGAATCAATTACCAATTTATAATTCTTCATATTTTCTAAAACGACAAACGAAAATCACAAACAAATGTAGCGACAAACAAAACAACGTCCGGTCTCGCGCAAAGATTGCTGCGATCTTTTATCCAAAATGTTTCTTGATTTTATTGAAATACTTCTAGTTTGATAAATTTAAATATGATAATTAAAGAAAAAAATATATCGCATAGCTATGGCTCCTGATGTGTTTGAGAGCTGGGATTTGGTTTTTGTTAGTTGTATGTGATAACTATTAAGATAGGAAAGTTTGAGAAAAGAAGCTGCCGAATTACGCTTAACTTTCATTGGATTTAGCCAATAATTGTTAAAAAAAAAAGTTTTGAAATTAATGTGAAATAAGAAATGAAATTTACAGTACCAAAACGTATCAAGGTGTGTTTATTTTTTCGAAAATTGTCACATGCACATTGAAACGTTTATTAGTGCGAATTTCAGAGAAATGGAGCTAACACATGCTTCACTAACAGGTCAACGCCTACGTTGCTCCAGTCTGTCAACAACACAGCTTTGGAACTTTTTCTATAGAAGTCAGAAGGAAATCCTATCACAAAGTAAGTACACCGGAAGAAGTGTGCGACGTCTCATCATATCACAGAAATCAGTTGCTGAATGATGGCATTTCGCACTTTGTTTCTCGAATCGGATTCCTCTCCACATAACCTCACACACATGAACATATGATCCGAACGAATAGGATGAACGGAATGCGATGTGGCAGCAAAATGCGTCGACACATTTTGTCCCCTGTTTTTCTTTCTGTCAAGCTTTGGAAGAAGTATAAATAAAAGCCTACACCAGACTCACCGATCCGTGATAGTGAAAAGGTAATAATTTTTGCTTTTTAGCGTGAATTTTCATCGCCAAACTCGAGATGACACGAAGACTACCTACCGATCTGGAAGACTAATGGGGGAAGCGATGAGGCTTACATTGTCGGGACAAATGATTTTTTCCTCCTGCTTCCCTCTACAAGCGAGGTCCCATTGGATGGGTGGCTGTGTTGTTGTTATTCTCAACCGGGGATGTTTTTTCCGGAAAAAGTTCCGCACGGAAAAGTTTTGATCCCGTTTAACCCAAGGGTTAATATACATCTTTCGGTAATGCCGCTGGATGGCGATGGCGCTGCTCATCTCGAAACCTTAGCGGGGCTCATCGGCGGGAAAGATGTGATGCAATTTGCATTTTTATCCTCGCCTCAATGGCAACGAGCGAGCGAGCAGGCACTTAGGTTTAAAATTTCAGTGTAAGCAAACGAAGCCGCGGAAAAAAACTTTGCTTCACAGGCAAGATAAAAGACATAAACATGTCAGCCGCCATTAGCGCATATTCTTCATCATCCTGGGACACACACCGAACCCAGCGGATTACTAGCAGGATGCAATTCTCGCACTAACTTTTCTTCTACACCCCATTAAAGGAGGCGATGCTCTGCTGAGGGGAAGGCGAAGTAAGTAGGCAAGGTTCCTACCTCAACACCAACAGGAAAGCAAGCAAAGCAGGCTTTGGTGTAATTGCGAACTTTTTCCCACTGGTGGGATTTTGTAGTGCAGGAAAAGCTTTAGGTACTGATTTTATTCCCCTTGCAGTGATTTCTTTGAACCAGATTCTTTTCTTGAGGAAACAAAATAGCTTCAACGTTGATAATGTATACTATTCATAAGTATTAGTTAAAAAAAATCAGCAGAAACGTAAATAAATAAATATTAAAAAATTAAAAAAAAACAACAAAAATGACAAAAATTACATAAAATAACAAAAACTGCAAAAAAAGAAAAAAATGACAATAATTATATAAATAACAAAAATTACAAAAATCACAAAAATTACAAAAATTACAAAAACAACAAAAAATAACAAAAACTACAAAAAAATAAAAATTTACAAAAATTACAAAAATAAAAAAATTAAAAAAAATTACAAAAAAAACAAAAATTGCAAAAATGACAAAAATGATAAAAATAACAAAAATAACAAAAATTACAAAAATTACAAAAGATACAAAAATTACAAAAATTACAATTACAACAAAAATTACAAAAATTACAAAAAATTAAAAATTTACAAAAATTACAAACATAAAAAAAATTTAAAAAATTACAAAAAATACAAAAATTAGAAAAATTGCAAAAATAACAAAAATGATAAAAATAACAAAAATTACAAAAATTAAAGTAATTACAACTTTACAATAATAACAAAAATTACAAAAATAACAAAACTTACAAAACTTCCATAAATTACAAAATTTACAAAAATTACAAAACTAACAAACTAACAATAATTAAAAATTACAAAAACATCAAAAATTACAGAAATTACTAAAATAACAAAAATTACAAAAAAACTACAAAAAAAAAATTACAAAAATTACAAAAATTACAAAAATTACAAAAATTACAAAAATTACAAAAATTACAAAAATTACAAAAATTACAAAAATTACAAAAATTACAAAAATTACAAAAATGACAAAAATTACAAAAATGACAAAAAATACAAAAATTACAAAAACTACAAAAATTACAAAAATTACAAAAATTACAAAAATTACAAAAATTACAAAAATTACAAAAATTACAAAAATTACAAAAATTACAAAAATTACAAAAATTACAAAAATTACAAAAATTACAAAAATTACAAAAATTACAAAAATTACAAAAATTACAAAAATTACAAAAATTACAAAAATGACAAAAATTACAAAAATTACAAAAATTACAAAAATGACAAAAATGACAAAAATTACAAAAATTACAAAAATAACAAAAATTACAAAAAACTACAAAAATTACAAAAATTACAAAAATTACAAAAATTACAAAAATTACAAAAATAAAAAAAATTACAAAAATTACAAAAATTACAAAAATTACAAAAATTACAAAAATTACAAAAATTACAAAAATTACAAAAATTACAAAAATTACAAAAATTACAAAAATTACAAAAATTACAAAAATTACAAAAATTACAAAAATTACAAAAATTACAAAAATTACAAAAATAACAAAAATTACAAAAAATTACAAAAATTACAAAAATTACAAAAATTACAAAAATTACAAAAATTACAAAAATTACAAAAATTACAAAAATTACAAAAATTACAAAAATTACAAAAATTACAAAAATTACAAAAATTACAAAAATTACAAAAATTACAAAAATTACAAAAATTACAAAAATTACAAAAATTACAAAAATTACAAAAATTACAAAAATTACAAAAATTACAAAAATTACAAAAATAACAATAATTACAAAAATTACAAAAGTTACAAAAATTTCAAAAATTACAATAATAACAAAAATTACAAAAATGACAAAAATAACAAAAGTTACAAAAATTACAAAAATTACACAAAATTACACAAAATTACACAAAATTACAAAAATTACAAAAATTACAAAAATTACAAAAATTACAAAAATTACAAAAAATAAAAAAAAATTACAAAAATTACAAAAATTACAAAAATTACAAAAATTACAAAAATTACAAAAATGACAAAAATTACAAAAATTACAAAAATTACAAAAATTACAAAAATTACAAAAATTACAAAAATTACAAAAATTACAAATATTACAAAAATTACAAAAATTACAAAAATTACAAAAATTACAAAAATTACAAAAATAACAAAAATTACAAAAATTACAAAAATTACAAAAATTACAAAAATTACAAAAATTACAAAAATTACAAAAATTACAAAAATTACAAAAATTACAAAAATTACAAAAATTACAAAAATTACAAAAATTACAAAAATTACAAAAATTACAAAAATTACAAAAATTACAAAAATTACAAAAATTACAAAAATTACAAAAATTACAAAAATTACAAAAATTACAAAAATTACAAAAATTACAAAAATTACAAAAATTACAAAAATTACAAAAATTACAAAAATTACAAAAATTACAAAAATTACAAAAATTACAAAAATTACAAAAATTACAAAAATTACAAAAATTACAAAAATTACAAAAATTACAAAAATTACAAAAATTACAAAAATTACAAAAATTACAAAAATTACAAAAATTACAAAAATTACAAAAATTACAAAAATTACAAAAATTACAAAAATTACAAAAATTACAAAAATTACAAAAATTACAAAAATTACAAAAATTACAAAAATTACAAAAATTACAAAAATTACAAAAAATACAAAAATTACAAAAATTACAAAAATTACAAAAATTACAAAAATTACAAAAATTACAAAAATTACAAAAATTACAAAAATTACAAAAATTACAAAAATTAAAAAATTACAAAAATTACAAAAATTACAAAAATTACAAAAATTACAAAAATTACAAAAATTACAAAAATTACAAAAATTACAAAAATAACAAAATTGCAAAATTTAAAAATAACAAACATTACAAAAATTAAAAATTACAAAAATTACAAAAATTACAAAAATTACAAAAATTACAAAAATTACAAAAATTACAAAAATTACAAAAATTACAAAAATTACAAAAATTACAAAAATTACAAAAATTACAAAAATTTCAAAAATTACAAAAATTACAAAAATTACAAAAATTACAAAAATTACAAAAATTACAAAAATTACAAAAATTACAAAAATTACAAAAATTACAAAAATTACAAAAATTACAAAAATTACAAAAATTACAAAAATTACAAAAATTACAAAAATTACAAAAATTACAAAAATTACAAAAATTACAAAAATTACAAAAATTACAAAAATTACAAAAATTACAAAAATTACAAAAATTACAAAAATTACAAAAATTACAAAAATTACAAAAATTACAAAAATTACAAAAATTACAAAAATTACAAAAATTACAAAAATTACAAAAATTACAAAAATTACAAAAATTACAAAAATTACAAAAATTACAAAAATTACAAAAATTACAAAAATTACAAAAATTACAAAAATTACAAAAATTACAAAAATTACAAAAATTACAAAAATTACAAAAATTACAAAAATTACAAAAATTACAAAATTACAAAAATTACAAAAATTACAAAAATTACAAAAATTACAAAAATTACAAAAATTACAAAAATTACAAAAATTACAAAAATTACAAAAATTACAAAAATAACAAAATTGCAAAAATTAAAAATTACAAACATTACAAAAATTACAAAAATTACAAAAATTACGAAAATTACAAAAATTACAAAAATTACAAAAATTACATAAATTACAAAAATTACAAAAATTACAAAAATTACAAAAATTACAAAAATTACAAAAATTACAAAAATTACAAAAATTACAAAAATTACAAAAATTACAAAAATTACAAAAATTACAAAAATTACAAAAATTACAAAAATTACAAAAATTACAAAAATTACAAAAATTACAAAAATTACAAAAATTACAAAAATTACAAAAATTACAAAAATTACAAAAATTACAAAAATTACAAAAATTACAAAAATTACAAAAATTACAAAAATTACAAAAAATACAAAAATTACAAACATTACAAAAATAACAACAATTACAAAAATTGCAAAAATTGCAAAAATGACAAAAATTACAAAAATTACAAAAATGACAAAAACTACAAAAATTACAAAAATTACAAAAATTACAAAAAATTACAAAAATTACAAAAATTACAAAAATTACAAAAATTACAAAAATTACAAAAATTACAAAAATTACAAAAATTACAAAAATTACAAAAATTACAAAAATTACAAAAATTACAAAAATTACAAAAATTACAAAAATTACAAAAATTACAAAAATTACAAAAATTACAAAAATTACTAAAATTACAAAAATTACAAAAATTACAAAAATTATAAAAATTACAAAAATTACAAAAATTACAAAAATTACAGAAATGACAAAAATTACAAAAAATACAAAAATAACAAAAATTACAAAAATTACAAAAATTACAAAAATTACAAAAATTACAAAAATTACAAAAATTACAAAAATCACATAAATTACAAAAATTACAAAATTTACAAAAATAACAAAAATTACAAAAAATTACAAAGATTACATTTTCATTTGTTCATTTGTTCATTTGTTCATTTGTTCATTTGTTCATTTGATCATTTGTTCATTTGTTCATTTGTTCATTTGTTCATTTGATCATTTGTTCATTTGTTCATTTGTTCATTTGTTCATTTGTTCATTTGTTCATTTGTTCATTTGTTCATTTGTTCATTTGTTCATTTGTTCATTTGTTCATTTGTTCATTTGTTCATTTGTTCATTTGTTCATTTGTTCATTTGTTTATTTGTTCATTTGTTCATTTGTTCATTTGTTCATTTGTTCATTTGTTCATTTGTTCATTTGTTCATTTGTTCATTTGTTCATTTGTTCATTTGTTCATTTGTTCATTTGTTCATTTGTTCATTTGTTCATTTGTTCATTTGTTCATTTGTTCATTTGTTCATTTGTTCATTTGTTCATTTGTTCATTTGTTCATTTGTTCATTTGTTCATTTGTTCATTTGTTCATTTGTTCATTTGTTCATTTGTTCATTTGTTCATTTGTTCATTTGTTCATTTGTTCATTTGTTCATTTGTTTATTCCGAAAAGTGTTAGAAAATGTAAATTAGAAACGTAAGATTTGTTAGGGGTCATTTAAATATTGCGTTACGCAATTTTCGATCATTCAAAGTCCCCCTCCTTCCTACGTAACAGATTCATATAAGAAAATCTTCAGAGCGTAACAAACTCTAACACCCTCTAAAAGCGTTAGATAATATTTCAATGGTCCCTTACAAGGATTGAGATTTAGGATCTCTAGAAAGGTACACATGTTTGCAGTTGGAAAAATTAATAAGACTTATTTCCTGGCGAGAAAAATAAAAAGAAATACTAAGGAAGTTTAAAAAAAAACAGGCAACACCGACCAAGAAAAACTGCTCACGCGCGAAGCGCCAGTAATGAAAATTATGGAAATTTTGCTTCATTAGCATTAATAGAATAAAACTTTTGACGTACAACGAGGAACCAGCTGCACTACACTATTCCTGCTGCTGCCTTTGGTTTTGTTTCTTCCGGTTGTTGGTTGTTGCAAGCAGATGATAGTGAACACCGGAAGAACCAGAGCAGAGCGAGGAAAAAATCCTCTGTGAAACAACTAACTGCTCCATCTGGCGCTTCTGTTAGTCGTCGGTCTAGGGAAGTAAAAAAATCATCCCCCCTTACCGTCCTAACTTTTCCCGTTCACATCCCATAGTCTGACCTTTCTTCGGGAGCAATTGTTCCGGGTAAGTGTTAATTTGCCATAGCTGCCCCAAAGCTGTCATTTGCGTTCCCTCCTAATGGTCGTTATTCTTCTATTCTACAAATTAACAGGCCCCAGCAAAACTCTGGGCTCTGATGAAAAGTGATTTCGTTTTGCTGCATTCATGCAAATAAGATGTGTATTTCTAGGAGAGATGCTTTTGTTAGAAACTAATATTTCACTAGACAAGCTTTCATTTTCCCTAGCGGTTATCATACACTTAAATGCGGAAACATCAACTTCAAACTAGGTTGTTGGGAAAAAAAATCATAAAATATGGAAATTCTTGCTAAAACTTTGATCAGAGATTGGTCTTCCCAATTACTACAATTTACTGAAGGGTTAGCAATTTTATTTTCTTAAAAGTCTACCAGGCATATGAGCGACTTTCACATGAACAACCGAAGTTGGTTTTTCTGCCTCATCATCGAACAGATTGACTTGAATTCGTTATAAAACAGGAAAAGTTTCCAAACGGATTCAAACTAATTTCTAACTGGAGCCTAGAACATCGCATTTGGAAGAATTTGATGTAATTTCTGTCATATTTTGTTGGTTGGACAAAAAAGACAATATTTTAAACATTTCAAGAAATTTTGATCAGTTTTGACTTGTCTATTATCTCTCAATAACAATGATGATACTTAACATGTTCAGAACCAAAGTCAAAATTTAAACCTTAAAATCTTAACTCAAAAACTAAAATTCGAAGAAATGGCCAACGACCACTGAGAAAACCGGCCAAGGTAGGACCGAAATCTGCCAGACTGCCAGCCAGTTTCCAAGTTTAAGTGCAGCCATGGTTCGGAAGAACTCGCTAGAGAACTAGTAGCAAATGAAATTTGAAATCGTTTCAAACTTTGGACCGAGTTTTAAATTACGTTCTTCAACTTGAAACCAACATCAACAAAATGTGAAAACCGCACACGAGGATTCTTTGCTTGCTTCGGGGAGTCAAGTTTTCAAGCAAACTGAAATTAAATTCCTTTTATGCACTCGAGCGCCTTTTTTCTGCCGTTCTCTTTCACTCGTTGGTGAAACCAGAGTACGATTGGCGTTGCATGTTAAGGCTGTCGTTTTTTTCTCTCGCTTTATTTTCATAATGAAATAGTTTAAAATTTCATAAGATGGTACTTGAGAAAAAGTTTCTTTACCGATGGGAATTTGTCCATACATTAAAAGCTCTTGTGAAGTTTTCCAATCAGTTTGTTAGTAGATTTTCTTGTTATCGTCACACATTTGTTCGTATCCACATTAGCACTCTTTCCGACAGCATAATTCATATGTCACTTTCATCAAACATCATGTAGCATTGGTGAAGTTAATGTATACACGCGTTCTAATCAAAGAAACAGCTCTAAGACCATTCGCAACTTGAATTACATTACACCTACCACAAGGAATGGGCAAAAGAAAAGGAAAAACATAAACCATCACAGAAAAAAGAAAGGAATACGGCAATAATTCATCGCCTTCAAACGCAGACACAGTCTCTTTAACGAGATCAGAAACATCATAAATAGCTAATCAAGGCTGCCATCGAACCGTAGCCAACATTTTCATAATCAGTCAAAGACCAAGGAATCGAAGACGAGAGTGGGTGTGCGTCTGTGTGAATCGCTGAAAGCACTCCTGCTAACATGCTCTCACCTGAATCGGAAAAGCAAACGTGTGTTCTGGAAATAGCGGCAGCATCAATGTCCTTACCGACAACGACGACGACGACGCCCGTCGTCTTTGTCGTCTTATACTTATTCCTCGTCGCCGTCATCATCATCATCATCATCACCAAAAACCATCACCATCGTCATCAGCAACAAACACATCACATCACATGTGAAATATATAAATTTCTTTGATTTGCGCTCGTATATTACCATCACACTTCCACCTGGTTCTGATTCTGCTGCTGCCTCTTATCATCATGAATGTCACCTTGAGTAGGTCTGGATGAGTTTTCTTTTTCGATTCTTTGTTGTTGTTGTTGAAACTCTTCAAGAGATTTAATATTTCCATCACTTACTGTGCGGTGTCATTTGTGGGATTTTTCATAGCCTAGAGGAGAGCTGAAAAAGTGCTCAAAAAATTTTCGAAGCAGAAATAATCTGCTTTTTCCCAGTTAACAACAGAGGTTTTGATACTTTTTTTTATTTACTTCAAGCACTCAGATCAATTAGGTTAAATTAAACTTGTCCTAGGTGTATAGTTTTTATGCAAATAATGTCTATTTTTTCACAAATTTGGATATGAAGCCAATTTTCTTCTGTTATGGACTATTTTTCAAATTCTCGATTTTGACTTGATAATGCACTAAAAAAGATCTGAGAAAAGATCAGTTGTAATACAGGGCGAACACGAAATTATTGCACCGAAAATGTCATGCCAATTCACTCATAATGTTTAGAATCATCCCAAATTTTAGGGTAGTTTTATAGATATATTTACTTCAAAACATCCAAAGAAAAGTTAAAGGGTGAAACGGTTAAAATTTGATCAATATCAACTTGACGTATGAATTTCTTTCAATTTTGCATTTAAAAAACCTGAACACCCCTTATTTTGAAGGTGTGTGTGTGTAGAATGTTGCTCCTATTTTGATTTAGGAATTCACTCTTCAGGTGTCAAAATGCCGTCCAAGAAAGAAGAGCAGCGTATCAAAATTTTGCTCGCGCATCGCGAAAATCCGAGCTACTCGCGCGCAAAGCTGGCAAAATCGCTGAAAGTTGCCAAATCAACCGTTACAAATGTAATTAAAGTTTTTGGGGAACGTTTGTCGACAGCCAAGAAGTCTGGATCGGGGGGAAATCGAAAACCGGTAGCCGCTGGGACGACAAAGAGAGTTGCCGGTAGTTTCAAGCGAAACCCTAACCTCTCTCTCCGAGATGCCGCAAATAAGCTGGGTGTATCGTCTACAACCGTGCATCGAGCCAAAAAACGACCCGGACGATCGACTTACAAGAAGGTAGTGACTCCAAATCGCGATGATAAACAAAATACGACGACCAAAGCGCGATCCCGGGGGCTGTACACGACGATGCTGACGAAGTTTGACTGCGTCGTAATGGCCGACGAAATCTACGTCAAAGCCGACTACAAGCAGCTTCCAGGACAGGAGTTTTATACGCCAAAAGGAAGGGGAAAGGTAGCAGATATTTCCAAGCACATGAAACTGTCAAAGTTCGCGTAGAAATATCTGGTTTGGCAAGCCATCTCTACCTGTGGCTTGAAAAGAAGCATTTTCATTGCTTCCGGGACTGTCAACCTAGAAATTTACGTGAAAGAGTGTTTGAATAAACGTCTGCTGCCTTTCCTGAAGAAATACGGTTGTTCCATACTGTTTTGGCCGGATTTAGCATCTTGCCATTACGGTAAAAAGGCCATGGAGTGGTATGTCGCCAACAACGTGCAGGTGGTTCCCAAGTACAAGAACCCTCCCAACACGCCAGAGCTCCGCCCAATAGAGAAATACTGGGCTATTGTCAAGCGGAACCTAAAGAAGACCAAAAAAACTGCTAAGGACGAGCAGCAGTTTAAGGCAAACTGGCTTTCTGCGGCGAAGAAGGTGCACAAGGTGGTTGTACAAAATCTGATGGCAGGGGTGAAGCGTAAGGCCCGGCAATTCGGATTTGGAAAAGCGGAAGCCTAACTGAATATTTTTCCTGAATTTTATACTAATTTTACTTGAAGAAGAAATTCAATTTGATTTTCTAAATAAACGATTTCACCGACTTACTCGCGTTTTTCCTTGACCAAATTTTGACCGTATCACCCTTTAATCGATGGAGCCTTGACCAGGCTTCGGACGCATCCTGAGGCGCGACTCATAAGAGGCAGAGCAGTACCACTCATTGAGGAGGAACTCCCAAACTCCTGGCAATCGAAAACCACTCTTTCTCGCTTCTCTTACCGCCAGAATCGCTAGGAGCGCCAGTCACTCTTTGCTCCCTCGGAGGCTCTGCGCTCCTCCCAAAGAGGCCTCCCTGGGAGAAATAACTTTGCGTGTGAAGATTCAGAATTGCTTCGAGTTAGGTACATATTTGAATGATCGAGTTAAGTACATATTTGGCTGCTGGAGGTTGCTGTGCGACGATGTAAGCAAAACGAATTTTAGACTATTTTTGTAACTAAACAACGTTAACATTATTACTCTAATTTACATTCAATGTGCATGTAAAACGATTGTCGAAGTTAAGGCTTTTAGATAATATGTTTTACAAAGAAATCGGCCGGTGTTGAAAGAAGTATTGTAAACAAGAACATCCTGCACATTTATCAACCTAAATGGCTTTTAAAAACTTAACGTCCATAGATAATCATTCTGCTTCTAAATCAAAAGGCTTAAGGTTGAATGGACATCAAAATTACGTAGTCAGAAAAATCATTGCTTCCCCAGATATTTTCGAATCTGCAAAACATACGATTTTCACCTTACTAAAAAAGGTCTAGATAAGTGGCAACAATGAATGAAAAAATCAAATGGAAACGTTTGAAAATGTATAGTTTAAGATATATTTCTGATGTCATAACGCATAAAGCACCAAATGCAGTATGTTTTTGTTTTGTTCGAATAAAATTTTACAATTTTCTGTCAAAAATGATTTTAAAACTATGAAGGTGCTGCATACATTTAGGGGTAAAAAATCATCTAGCTTAAATCATAAAAGTTTATGTTATGTTTTTCTGTCAAAAATGATTTTAAAATCATAAAGGTGCTGCATACATTTAGGAGTACAAAATTATCTAGTTTAAATCATAAAAGTTGATGTTATATTTTTCTGTCAAAAATGATTTTAAAACCATAAAGGTGCTGCATACATTTAGGGGTAAAAAATCATCTAGCTTAAATCATAAAAGTTCATGTCATGATAGATGATATTTTGAATTTAACAAACGCGTGAAGTGAACCAATCATAACAGCATATGGAATCGAGATTTAAAAGGTGAATCTTTGATTTGCATTTTGATGAATTTTTAGCCCGGATTGGTAACTGAATTATTCAAATATTCATTAAAAAAAATGCTGATTTTCCAAAAAAAAAAAACATCACACCAACAGTGTTGATATAGGCAAGGTATGTTATAAGGGCATTGGAAAAATATAAAAAAAAATGTAGGTACATCTTTGGCACAATGTTTTTAATTTTCTATGAGAATCAAAATATTTAAAAATCTATCTCACGATGTTAAGAAATTAGTCATCATTATTTTGTTATCCTTAAATGATAACTTCACTACATTATATTCAAAAAAATAATACCTCTTGATGTGGTATACAAATGTAGCATCTAACCCGGCTGTTGCATAATGCCCCGTTTGACGGTTATTGATGAAAAAATAGCTACCCGAAGATAATATTTCAAATTTCTTTACAAACTAGAGGCCCTTCTTGTGCTATTTGACTTAAATTTTGCATGTAAACTTCACACAACAATCTGCTTATTTGAGCCACTCTACTCAACAAAATAATCAGCGGGGACACGTGCTACCTTTCGTTATTCATATTAAATCATTTCCAAATGACACCGCCGGCGCAAACCAAAACAAACGAACACGAACCAGCCAGATTCCCAGCTCATAACGTTTGTCTTGAAGCGTTCTCCTAGGGAGCGCTCCCGAAGAGCGCTCATTTATCTTTTATGAGCGGAGCGAGAGGTAAAAAGAACTCCCTAGGAGCATGACATCTTCGAGGCAAATGGTCACTCCTTCTCATTCCTTCACGCCGCTTAAAGAGTGAGAGCAGATTTTAGCTCCGTGGGTGTTTGCTCTCAAATGAATCCGAAGCCTGACCTTGACTGTAAAATTGGACGCATTTTCGCTTGATACCCCCCATCAAAGTCTTTACAGTGTCATCCGGTACCAGTTTCTCAGTTTTCTCCATTTTCTTTACAAGTCCTTCTCGTCTTTGACTGTCTTCTTCCTCTTCCGAAGTTCCCTCTTCATCCGGGAAAAAAATTGACAGAATTAGCCTCATACCACTGCGGGACACTTTTAAAATTGTGCCATGATGCTAAATCTGGCCAATATAGCGGAGGTTCGTCGTGCCGCTGCACTAACGGCAATAGGCGCTTCTCGAGGCAAAGGCTCACTCCTCATTCCGCAAAAGCAGATGGCCTGACAAACGAGATACTTGGAGGCAAACTTCAATATTTTCTTCTTTCTAAATTTGTCGTCCACATCTTGTTCTTGCCGGTGAATAACTCCAACTCCGGAATTTGTTTAAAATCAGCTTTTATATACGTTTCGTCGTCCATCACACAGTAGCCATATTTTGTCAGCATCTTTTCGGAGGGCTTCCGTGCCCGAGTTTTAGCCGTCGACTGTTGCCGCTCACCGCGATTTGGGAAGTTTTCTACCTTGTATGTATATATTCCACCTCTCTTCTTTGCATTCTGGACGTAGCTCTGCGACATGCCGATCTTTTTAGCCAAATCACGCCTTGAGACGTTTGGATTTGCTTCAATCAACCGGTTCACCTTTCCCTCCGTCTTTTTGTTCTCCGGTCCCGGTTTTCTTACAGCTCTTTTGCCGTGGTCCAACGTCAACCGCTCCTGCAACTGCTTCAACACTCTGGAGACGGTTGAATGGTGAATGTTCAACATTTTTCCAAACTGCCGGTACCACAGGTCAGGAAATTCCAGGCGTTTGGAAAGAATTTGTTCTCTCGACTCGCGTTGGTTCATCTCCATTTTCGTTGAATCGGAAAACACGACTTCGAGTTTGACAGCATGTAAACAATACACATCAATGAGAAAGTGTGCAAAATTTGGTTGATTTTTACCCAATGATAAAAAGGTATGCCCTGTTGAATGTGCCGCAATAACTTCGTGTTCGCCCTTCAAGCGTTCATTAAGCAATACAAGTGGTTGTCTAGTTCTGGCCCGATTGTCGTTCTGAGGCAGTTGAATGGCAGATTGCATGGTAGATTCAACATTGCTTACATATCCCGTTGGCTTCTTGTTGGCGAATAACTTTCACTATTCTAACCATTTTCTATAAATTAACATAACAAAACCAGATTTTTTTCCCGGGCTAATCAGGATGATTTTCTTAAACTTGGAATTTTTAAAGATTTTCAATTTATAATCCGGATATTATAAGAGAAGTAGGCGTGGACTTGTGTCAAGCGCACGCGTGTTTTGGATTCGTGAATTTTTTCTGAACTTTAATTATACCTACAAGTAAAATTGAAGTTTTACATCCATAAATTTTATCGTTGACATCAAACAGTGGAGTTTTTCTGTTTCTTCATAAGTAAAAAGTAATAAAGTTTTCACACACATATTTCCTGATTGCTGCGATCTTTTTGGATAATTCAAAGAGAAGCAGCGCTGCTGCTCATTTAGAGCAAGTTCACTCGTGCATAGTAAATAACCTCCCAAACAAAATCATACACTTTGTAAGCTTTTAGGAAGTGCTTAAATTTAATACACTTATTATAAAATAAAATTTTGAAAAAAACGGCGCGACAAAATATAAGACCACGTACTGTTTTACTTTGACAAACTTTATCAATCGATCATTTTTATGCTTTGATATTAAACCCTTTGCAGTTCATGTTGTTCAGGAGGTGTTCAGATTCAGAGTTTTAATTCTTAAATTAACAACCTATACCTATAAATTCAGTCAGCCGGGAATTTTAAACTTATTCATTTACTCATTTACTATAACTGATATGTCGAAAAAAGTTTTCAGATTTCAAAAGTGCTTTCAAATACCGAATGTATAGAACTTTTTAGACCTTGGCATTCAACTCAAACGTTCGTGTTTTTCATTATAATAAAAATATCCAAAATTGAATCAAACATCCTGTTCCAGTTCATCGCTAATTCACTTCTATATCTCTTTCTCCATTCCAGGTACGTATCAACTTAACAACGCCCACGCGAAGGATCTGAGAAGCTAAGCCAATTTATGACAAACGATAAGTACATTTCGCACCACAGATTATAAAAGGAAAATTTGCCTGCAAACCACATCTCGAACCATTAGGAAAAGCCAAAAATCGACTTTCCATTCGTGATAGATAATTTGATACAGCCAATTCCGACAGATGCTCTTCGAAAAATTTTCCCACTGCGAGCCGAGAGGGCGGTTTGTGAAAAAAAACTGCCAAAATTGAATAATTCATCGCCATCATCTGCAGCAGCAGCTCAGAAGTAGCGAAGAAAAAAAAGAGCCCCACGAAGGCCACCTTCCGTTCAATTTCGTTTGCTGTTCCCGGAATGCCTACACCGTCTAAGATTGTTTGAAAAGAAAGTAGAAAAGATATATTGAAGTTTATATGCTTTCCAGCGATGATACTTTTGCTCATCGGAAGACGACAAGCGAGGAACAAAATGCGATTATTCCTAATTTATTTACTACAGCTTAAGGCTCACTCTCTCTCTCGTCGAATGAAGATTTTTGATCACAGTGAAATTCTGAAAAGAAATTCACGATTCGAGAAGTTCAAACGAAAATTACAACTTCATCAGTTTACTCCCAACTCCCGAATGTTGTGTTCCGAAAGATTAATTTTCCAAATCCTCGTATTGAAAGTGACAATTCGAGATACCTTCTTTCATCGGGTGGGAAATTTCAAAAGAATCCCCGGGGGCTTGACGCGTTTCCGATTTTGACTATTGGAAAATTCGAAACGCAACCCACTATGCTTTCCATTCCACGCGGACTGTGCTGGCTGCGTTTCTTCGAGTTCATATGAGGCAGCAGCTTTGGCTTAACGACAGCCCCAGAGAGACGCACATGATTCTGCAGAAAACTGCGAAGCCTCTTATTCCGGCCGGATAACTTCGTTTCGCGATTAAAGCGATGCCTACTCTGATCCAAGCCATCTTGTTTTTTTTCTTCTAGACTTGCTAGAGAACCTGTGATATCTGCTTGCTTTTCTGCCTTGAGTTTATTCGAGCGGATTTGATAAAATCCAACAGTTTAGTTTTCCCCGGGAAATTTATGACTTTTTTGTGATTTTTTTGGAAGAAAAAAAATTATTCTGACTTTTTCTGAACGTTTACTGGTAACAAAAGTATCTTTATGAATAATTTAAAGCGCATAAGTTATGTATAATCGCTTAGATTGAGAACAAACCGATTTTTTAGTAAAATGTGTTTCAAGACTATCTGAAAAATTGTAGCATAAAGCGCGGTAGCATAAAAGAAAGAAGTGCTTCGTAGAAAAGTTTGTATAATACGTGTTTAAATCCATTTCCACTAAAATAAACACTCCGTTGATTCCAGACAGAACCTTCAAATTGACAACAGTAAACATTAACAAAGTTGTGATAATGGGCAAAATCGACAAAATTTACAAAAATGACAAAATTGACAAATATGACAGAACGAACAAAACCGATAATAAGAAAAGTTGAAAAACCGACAAAATTGAAAAATAAAATTAAAAGTAATGACCAAATTGAAAATAATGAAAACATTAACAAATTTGTCTAAATTGCCTAAAATAACAAAATTACACAACTCGACAAATTTACAAAATCGAAAAAACATATTGACAAAATTGATGAAACTGGCAAAAAGTCCATATTGATAAAATTGACAAAAATGACAAAAATGACAAAAATGACAAAAATGACAAAAATGACAAAAATGACAAAAATGACAAAAATAACAAAAATGACAAAAATAACAAAAATGACAAAAATGACAAAAATGACAAAAATGACAAAAATGACAAAAATGACAAAAATGACAAAAATGACAAAAATGACAAAAATGACAAAAATGACAAAAATGACAAAAATGACAAAAATGACAAAAATCACAAAAATGACAAAAATTACAAAAATTACAAAAATGACAAAAATAACAAATATGACAAAAATGACAAAAATGACAAAAATGACAAAAATGACAAAAATGACAAAAATGACAAAAATGACAAAAATGACAAAAATGACAAAAATGACAAAAATGACAAAATTAACAAAATTGACAAAAATGACAAAATTGACGAAATTGACAAAAATGACAAAAATGACAAAAATGACAAAAATGACAAAAATGACAAAAATGACAAAAATGACAAAAATGACAAAAATGACAAAAATGACAAAAATGACAAAAATGACAAAAATGACAAAAATGACAAAAATGACAAAAATGACAAAAATGACAAAAATGACAAAAATGACAAAAATGACAAAAATGACAAAAATGACAAAAATGACAAAAATGACAAAAATGACAAAAATGACAAAAATGACAAAAATGACAAAAATGACAAAAATGACAAAAATGACAAAAATGACAAAAATGGCAAAAATGACAAAAATGACAAAAATGACAAAAATGACAAAAATGACAAAAATGACAAAAATGACAAAAATGACAAAAATGACAAAAATGACAAAAATGACAAAAATGACAAAAATGACAAAAATGACAAAAATAAAAGACAAAAATGACAAAAATGACAAAAATGACAAAAATGACAAAAATGACAAAAATGACAAAAATGACAAAAATGACAAAAATGACAAAAATGACAAAAATGACCAAAATGACAAAAATGACAAAAATGACAAAAATGACAAAAATGACAAAAATGACAAAAATGACAAAAATGACAAAAATGTCAAAAATGACAAAAATGACAAAAATGACAAAAATGACAAAAATGACAAAAATGATCAAAAATGACAAAAATGACAAAAATGACAAAAATGACAAAAATTACAAAAATTACAAAAATTACAAAAATTACAAAAATTACAAAAATTACAAAAATTACAAAAATTACAAAAATGACAAAAATGACAAAAATGACAAAAATGACAAAAATGACAAAAATGACAAAAATGACTAAAATGACAAAAATGACAAAAATGACAAAAATGGAAAAAATGACAAGAATGACAAAAATGACAAAAATGACAAAAATGACAAAAATGACAAAAATGACAAAAATGACAAAAATGACAAAAATGACAAAAATGACAAAAATGACAAAAATGACAAAAATGACAAAAATGACAAAAATTACAAAAATTACAAAAATGACAAAAATGACAAAAATGACAAAAATGATAAAAATGACCAAAATTACAAATTTGACTAAATTGGCAAAATTGACAAATTGACAAAATTAACAAAATTGACAAAAATGACAAAAATGACAAAATTGACGAAATTGACAAAAATGACAAAAATGACAAAAATGACAAAAATGACAAAAATGACAAAAATGACAAAAATGACAAAAATGACAAAAATGACAAAAATGACAAAAATGACAAAAATGACAAAAATGACAAAAATGACAAAAATGACAAAAATGACAAAAATGACAAAAATGACAAAAATGACAAAAATGACAAAAATGACAAAAATGACAAAAATAACAAAAATGACAAAAATGACAAAAATGACAAAAATGACAAAAATGACAAAATTGACAAGATTGACAAAATTTTCAAAATTCACGAAAATGATATAATTTACAAAAATGAAGAAACTGACAAAATTGAAAAAAATTGACAAAATTGGCGAAATTGACAAAATTTAAAAAATGGCTAAATTGAAAAAAATGACAAAATTGACAAAATTGACAAAATTGACAAAATTGACAAAATTGACAAAATTGACAAAATTGACAAAATTGACAAAATTGACAAAATTGACAAAATTGACAAAATTGACAAAATTGACAAAATTGACAAAATTGACAAAATTGACAAAATTGACAAAATTGACAAAATTGACAAAATTGACAAAATTGACAAAATTGACAAAATTGACAAAATTGACAAAATTGACAAAATTGACAAAATTGACAAAATTGACAAAATTGACAAAATTGACAAAATTGACAAAATTGACAAAATTGACAAAATTGACAAAATTGACAAAATTGACAAATTTGACAAAATTGACAAAATTGACAAAATTGACAAAATTGACAAAATTGACAAAATTGACAAAATTGACAAAATTGACAAAATTGACAAAATTGACAAAATTGACAAAATTGACAAAATTGACAAAATTGACAAAATTGACAAAATTGACAAAATTGACAAAATTGACAAAATTGACAAAATTGACAAAATTGACAAAATTGACAAAATTGACAAAATTGACAAAATTGACAAAATTGACAAAATTGACAAAATGGACAAAATTGACAAAAATTACAAAAATTACAAAAATTACAAAAATTACAAAAATTACAAAAATTACAAAAATTACAAAAATTACAAAAATTACAAAAATTACAAAAATTACAAAAATTACAAAAATTACAAAAATTACAAAAATTACAAAAATTACAAAAATTACAAAAATTATAAAAATTACAAAAATTACAAAAATTACAAAAATTACAAAAATTACAAAAATTCCAAAAATTACAAAAATTTCAAAAATTACAAAAATTACAAAAACTACAAAAATTACAATAATTACAAGAATTACAAAAATTACAAAAATTACAAAAATTACAAAAATTACAAAAATAACAAAAATATCAAAAATGACAAAAATTACAAAAATTACAAAAATTACGAAAATTACAAAAATTACAAAAATTAAAAAAATTACAAAAATTACAAAAATAACAAAAATAACAAAAATAACAAAAATGACAAAAATGACAAAAATTACAAAAATGACAAAAATGACAAAATGACAAAAATGACAAAAATGACAAAAATGACAAAAATGACAAAAATGAGAAAAATGACAAAAATGACAAAAATGACAAAAATGACAAAAATGACAAAAATGACAAAAATGACAAAAATGACAAAAATGACAAAAATTACAAAAATGACAAAAATGACAAAAATGACAAAAATGACAAAAATGACAAAAATGACAAAAATGACAAAAATGACAAAAATGACAAAAATGACAAAAATGACAAAAATGACAAAAATGATAAAAATGATAAAAATGATAAAAATGACAAAAATTTCAAAAATTACAAAAATTACAAAAATTACAAAAATTACAAAAATTACAAAAATTACAAAAATTACAAAAATTACAAAAATTACAAAAATTACAAAAATTACAAAAATTACAAAAATTACAGAAATTACAAAAATTACAAAAATTACAAAAATTACAAAAATTACAAAAATTACAAAAATTACAAAAATTACAAAAATTACAAAAATTACAAAAATTACAAAAATTACAAAAATTACAAAAATTACAAAAATTACAAAAATTACAAAAATTACAAAAATTACAAAAATTACCAAAAATTACAAAAATTACAAAAATTACAAAAATTTCAAAAATTACAAAAATTATAAAAATTACAAAAATTACAAAAATGACAAAAATGACAAAAATGACAAAACAAAGAAAATTTACAACAAACTTGCATGTTTAGAGCAAGTTAACTGGTGTTGGGAAAAGTGGTAGAAATTTTTTCACTGTTAGCACATTTTGAAAATTTTGTCATGCAAAAACATTTGCAAGATCTGTGGCCTTCAAGTTTTTTAACAACGCGTGTTGTAGTTTCGCTGAAATAGAAACAGTGCTGTAGAAAAATTCAAAGCTAAAAGCTCTTGATAACATTTTTGCATGGTATAATTTTCAAAATGTCAAAATTTCTACCACTTTTTCCCAAAACCAGTGAACTTGCTCTTAGTAGACATTCAAATACACTCTGAGCGAAAATAGTCTTAAAAATCTGGAATAAAGCCAACTTTGATTCAAAGATGGAATTTTCTTCGTTTTTGGCAGTTTTGTCATTTATATGCTTAAATAGTTTCTTTTCAATTCTTTTATTTATAGAGTCACCTTCGTAATTTTTTTTTCTAAAGCTGAAGGTTTTTGGAACTTTCATATCCTAATGAGTTTATAAGCAAGCCACAAAACGCAACTGTACCTAAAGTGTCCTCTTCGCGCATACATTTTTATCAAAAAGTTACAAATCCGACCCCCAGAGACCCTACTTAAAATTATGCAGTGCATCAAGACCCAGACAGTTACAATAGCAAACATTTTTTTCACCATTAAAATTTTTCTTGTTCTAGTATTTTAAATTCTTACCAAAAATTGAACATTAATTTTCCTGGATTTCAAGTTTCGAATTGAACATTAAATTGTAAAATTAGCATGCATTTGTTCAAGAAATCCATGCTTTAAACACAGTTGCTGCAGAAATGCTCTGTACAGTTTCCATAAAAATAAGTGACACTTTAAACGTTCTTGCCATAAAATATCAATTGAAACCCATTTAAAACAACACCACCCGACGCGATTTGCAACGTGCGATACGGTCGAAAGGAGTTGTTGTAATAATGTTATTTGAAATTAATAAAGGCGGAAACATGGGGCGGTACATGGTTTATTGTATATAACCCCGTTTGCAACCCCCTTTTGGGATTTTATGGATTCCGAAGAGCAAAAGGCGTTTGTAGGTACCAACACAATATTTCATATCCATGCATCCCCGCTATAAAATTGAACGGCTTTCATCCAACCAAGAATGTTGTTTGCTTGCAATCCACCCTGTGTCCGGAAATATTAACCAGGAAGGGGTGGGAAAACAAGTAAGTTGCCTGCTTTGTCGATGTTGCGTCTTCTTGTTGTGTTAGAAGAACGCGCGAAAAGTCATGGCCAGCTGTGTGCATAAAATGAATTTCGGTGGCGGCGCCAGAGAGATAAGTTATGCGGCCGGGAATTCTTCGGGAGTGGAAAAGTTGGTAGGTGGTCGGTTTCTATAGAGGAAAAATTTATTAAGGAACGGCACTTATTTTTGTGAGACACTTTTTATGATGGATCACTGGAACCCACTTGATATCGAGGGAATAATGTGCCAAGTTCACACTTCCAACGAGATGCTTTGCTGAAAATTGAAATTTTTTCTACACTGATTTATAACAACAGTTTGGATGTTTTTTGAAAATTAATTTTTAGGGATAAATTATTCAATTGCAAATAGTTTAACCACTACTTTCCATCGTAAGACCAACTGCAATTGTCAAATCCCATTCAAAATTAGTTGTCGATTGTTGTTCTGGTCATCAGCTTTTAGTGGTTAACCTCAGCACTTCCATAACATCGATCTTCATCTCATTACTGCTGAAATTTGTCCCCGGAGATCGCCCTCACATTGTTGGTCGACAAAAAATCCCGGAAAATGGCAAACAAAACAAAGTGCCGTACCAGAAGGACACTCCTAGAGATCCCAGGGAAGAAGACTGTACGGCCTAGAAAATCGCTGGGTCACAAATTTACCCATTGATTTATTTGTTTACTTTAATCAACCCACACGCTTGGAACGAGTTCTGAAGACCTGAGCAGAGACTCCGGGTTCTCGGTCGGAATTGCTGATTCGGGGGAAAAAGGACACACAAAATTAAAGTCCACGACAACAACAACGGAAGGAAGCAACCGAGACCCAGCAGGAGAACGTTCGGGGTAGAATGAACTAAACTTTGCCAAATTGATTCATCTGCTAGCTGGAGCGGGACATCCGAGACAACCAGCCGAAGAAGAAGGGACACACACAATTCTTCCCTTGTGAGACAGTTCCAAATTGAAACGGGCCCCAAGGCTCGGAACTTTTTTTTCTCTTTTGTTGTTCAAAGGAAAACACTGACTGCTGATCCAATACGGGGTCCCTGCGAAGGGGCCCTGCAATTAGAGGAAAATTCGGGTGGATCCATCAGAAGGGGGAGCAACGAGCGAGCAGCGGAAAGGTAAAAAGATCAACCGCAAAACTTTACTCTGGTTGATGAGCTTTGAGGTTGGCTGTAGTAAGTTGAGTTCGTTCGTAGTTGTTTGTCCGTTTCGTTTTACTTTTGCTGCCATCTTCTTTAGCTTTTCCAAGTAGGTAGTCGACTTGCAGTTGGGAGATTACTAATGAAGCTAATGGATGAAAGCTTTCGACCGCCCGACCAGCATCTGGCAAACAAAAACAGAAGAGAAGACGAAATGGGACTAATCCTCAATGGACTTTTATTCTCAATCCTTGCGGATAATTTTTAGCAGCAGTGATAGATAAGTAGGTTTCCATTTTCAATTGTAACTACATCAACTGGCTAATGAGAACCCAAACGATTGCTCTTTCGTGCAATTCGTTTACGGAATACGTCTTATCCTTGGATGAAAATGGATGATTCGAGCCATTTAACCAGCCGAGTTGGGAAACCCATTCTATCAAGTTTGTGGATTAAGGGGTTGTGCGGAAACCGATTGAACGCCTTGCCAAAATCCACGTATATTGCATCCACTTGCTTTTTATTTGCAAGACAGCTGCTGACGAATGGAACATACACCATCAAATTTGATAAAGTTGACCTCTTTTTGCGAAAACCGTGCTGACATTCTGCGATAATGTGTGAAGAAACAGTGCTCATTACGTTGAATACCAAGAGCTCGAAAACCTTTGCCAAGCAATTCAACATAGAGATACCCCTGTAATTCTCTACGAGATGTATGTTCCCAGATTTGTGAATGGGGGTGATTGCAGCAGTTTTCCAGAGTTTAGGGAAGGTAAATGTCTCCAGGGATTTGTTAAATATTTTGCTTACCGGAAGTGCCAGAGTCACAACACCGCTTGATGAAAATCGGGGGCAGAACATCGGGGCCTGCTCCCTTACGCTCGTTGATTTCTAATAGCGCCTTCCTAATATCATTTGGGGTGACTCTTTTTTCGGGAATGCTGATGTTGAACGAGTTCACAGTCGACAAGTGTTGAGTACTACTGGTATTCCTGTGCTTTACGAAAGTAGTTTTAAAAAAATCCGTGCACAGTTGAACTGCTTCTATCGTGTTCGTTGATTGACGATTGAGATACGAAAGATTCAACGGAAGCCCTGAATTACCTCTTTTGTTTTTTACGTAGCTCCAGAACGGAGAGGGATCGGTTTTAAATTTCCGTTGTAAATCGGCTAAGTAACAACGGTAGCTGCTATCTTTTTGTTTCATGTAATCCACCTCAGTTGCCCTTAGGTTTTGCTTAGCGATGTCGGTGGGGTTGCCTCTATAAATTTTTATAGCTTTTCTCAGGCGATTTTTAAATTCGATAGCTCACGATTACACCATTCAAATTTTTTGGGGTTATGGCGGGGTTTTGGTTTTTGGGGTTTTAGCTGTTTTCTATGGTTGAATAAGCGTCCTCCTTAAGGTGGCCTGTGGTTTTTCTGTAGTCTGGATACGTTCAAACTCAACTAAAATATGTAATTTATTGATTAGTTCACAATAATTAATGTGCATGCGTTACAAATGACTTACAAATTGGTCCCTGCACTCAAATAAGTATTTCAATGTAGTTCAACAGCAGGTTTTGTTCGGCGAACGCTGTAGGGAATTATCTTCGGTAAATATATTTATAATTTTATAAATCGTTTCCATATAACTTTCTATTTCGAAAGCAAATTTTAGCCGATCACCAATAAAATAAACCCAATTCTAGATAATCCTCACAATGCGCACACGCAATATCTTTAAACGACCTATGCTGGCAACCTTGGGATTAACATCGTTTACTCCTTTTCCACCTTGATCTTAAACATCTTTATATAATATTAAGAATGTCATGATAAGGAACAAATAAATTTTGGCATCTTCTCGAGAGCACATCGCGCAGAGTCGTACCTAGCTTATTGTTGGAAACATGGCCATTATGCGCTTATTTCCCCTATTCGGAAAAAGCTATACTTTCATTTGTGGTTAACTTTTGAGCGGATGGATGAATATTCATGAAATTTTCAGTGATCCTACCTAGTAATGTAATGTTCACGTATGCAAAATTCTGTCAAGTAGTTTTTGAGTTAGCGTCTAATGAATTAGTTTATTTACTAAAATGTTTGGGCATTTCAATGAAAAAATTCTAACAGGAGATCCGCCAGCGATCAGATTGTGAACAGATGCGCACATGGAAGGATTTTCTTCTTTGAGTCAGATCTAGCTTTAGCCATGTGTTTTTCGAATCTATCAATCAGTTTCCTTTTGGTTTTTCAAATGTACACCTTATCACAGTCGGAGCAACTGATTTTATACACACCAGATCTATGAAGGAGATCCACTGAATCTTTAGTCGATCCTAAAATGGATTTCAGTTGATTATTTGAGCTAGTGAACACTAGCTCAATATCAAACTTCGTCAACTTTTGTCGCAATTCAAGTGCGTTGACACTGTTAAACTCCATGGATCTTCGTTGAAACTCTTTCTGAATGGGGGCTTTAGTAGTGAAAGATTTCCGTTGAAGCAATCGTTCTTTTTTCCTTATGATGGTTTGACAAAATTTATAGATTCGGGAACCTTGTAATGTAACTCAAATATGGTACTCAGACAAAATTCAGCTACAACCACTCGTTTTTATGTTATTCAAGGTCGAATAAAAACATCTTCAAAACATGCTTCGGAAAAAGGCTCTTAATCACAAATCAATTGCTTTAAAAAAAACACTGATGTTAAGAACTGTAGATAGGACTTATGGATGTTTTTTTTTTAATTTTCTAGATTATGGTTCAAAATAAGTAAAAAATACTTGTTAAACCCGTTTTTTCCAATCGATCAGCCACCAGAATTGTTCCAGTTGCTGCAAAAAAAAATTGAACCGAGGGAGGACTAGAAAGTTGAAGTGAATTTACACATTTTTGTATCATTAAAGTTTCAAAATAGGTCGGTGTTTTTTTAACTTTTTGTCAGTCTGCATTTTCTCTAATTATTCTAACGTCTAAATTTTACTTTGCGCGTACCAAAAAGTAAACGCAGTATTTTTGCAATAAAATTATATTCACAACAAAGGTGTTTTTTATTATTTAACTAGCTGATCCCATACGAACTCCGTTTCGCTTCCAACTTGGAATATGCCATGAACAGTTTGCATGAAAGTCAATGGCCAAGCATTTTCCAGATGCACTTTTGAATTCATTGTTAAGTAATAATTGCAAAAATATTGGACGATCAATTTGTCTGTCGTCTGCTACTAAATTTGAAATCAGGAATCAATTGACCGTGCCAAAAAAACCCGTGTATAAATTTTGACTCAATCGTTGCACAACAACGCATTTTTTGCCAAAAAGTTAAACCCCTTTCCGAGGCTTCTTATACCATATTTGATATCTGAAATCGATTGCCCTTCCCTCAAAACTCCCGTGTACCAATTTTCAAAGCAATCCGTTGCATAATAACGTCAATATTGCAAAAAACAGTGAACAATTAATCTAAATGGACGACCCCTTTCGTCGACGCCTGGCAAAATATTTGACATCTGAAATCGATTGCCTGTCCCTGAAAACTACCGTGTGCAAATTTTCATCCCAATCTGATGTATAATTATGACGATATTGCAAAAATATTGAAAGTTTAACATGGACGACCCCTTTTACCGGACCCTTACACTGAATTTAGTGCCTGAAATCGGTTGCTCGTCCCTCAAAACTCTCGTGTACCAATTTTCATCTGAATCCGATGTATATTAACGACAATATCGCATCAACAGTGAATAGTTCATATGGACGACCCCTTTGGCCGACCCCTGATTTTAGTTTGGATAAGTGAAAACAGTTGTTCGTCCCTAGTAACTCCTACGTGGAAATTTTCATCCCAATCCGATGTATAAAAACGTCAATATCACAAAGATACTGAAAATTCAATATGGACGACCCCTTTCGCCGGCCCCTTACACTGAATTCGATACCTTAAATCGATTGCACGTCACTCAAAACTATCGTGTACCAATTTTCATCTGAATACGATGTATAATAACGTCAATATCGCAAAAACAGCGAACAGTTAATATGGACGACCCCTTTGGACGATCCCTTACACATAATTTGACATCTGAAATCGATTTATCGTCTTTCAAAACACTCATGTGCAAATTTTCAACACGATCCGACAAAAAATAACGTCAATATCGCGAAAACAATATTTGTCTTCTATGGACGACCCCCTTCAGAAGGGGTCATCCGAAAATCTAAAAACATTTTTCATCCTTCCTGGTCCTAATGAGCATCCATGCCAAATTTCAGCTCTCTAGCTCTTAAGACGGCTGAGTCTATAGAGGACAAACAAACAAACAAACAAACAAACAAACAAACAAACAAACAAACAAACAAACAAACAAACAAACAAACAAACAAACATACAGAAATTGCTTTTTATATATATAGATAAGAGATACTTTTAAACACAAGAAAGGTTATTTCAAATAATTTCTATTAAAGTTATTATATATGCGCTGCAATTATTCAAAAAAGAAAGATAGGGAGACAAAACTGAATTTATCGAATATACAAGTTGTCTATGCACTACTCTAAATGTGACTTAAAACTTGATTTGTGATCTAAATTTTGTTTATAAAATGCGAATTTTGATCGAGCTTTGAAAATGAATTCCTGTTCGTAAATCTGAATGTTTTGTAAAATCTGAATTGTAAAATTTGGATTACAAATCCCTGTTCCAAAAAAAACCATCCAATTTTGGTTTCATTCTAACTTTATTAGAAAGCCCTAAATTTGTGGAGAATTGTCACCATCAAACGAGATAACGATATGGTAATATTTTATCTAATGCCTGTGGTAAACCTCTTTTATCTCAGATGCAACTCAACAATAATAATTTAAACAATCTGAAATTATCTGAATTTTAACATATTTGAATATGAGCAAATATTTTCCATGAGAGTTCAAAGTCTATGGTTAAGTTGTGTACTCGAAGAAGTAGAGCGATTTTTCGTTCTTCTCTCTTCTAATAATTTGAAAATTTGGTTAATGGATACCTTTTTCTAATGGGTGTATTCTAAAAAAATGCAAAACTTTGTTTTGAGAATAACTTTTTTATGCTTGCATGTAAATTGATGAAATTTTCAGCGAAGGTACCTGGTGATGTAATGTTTACATATAATGTTGTTATGTTCTGTCAAGTGGTTTTTGAGATAGCATCCATTGAAAAAAAATTCCACTTAAATTTTTGGGCAACACGTGCGCCATCTATAATGCATACTATGAACCACCTTTTTCTCAACTCAAGGCTATTTTTGATAATGTTTGTTGTTTCCCGAAGCATGATCTTAAAAATAACTCAAAATTTTGAGTTTGGTCGAAGTAATAACAAATTTAGCTGATTGTCCTCCTTCGGCACAAAATATCGTATTCGGCTTTTTATCACTCCACTACCGTTTTTGCATAATGGCACGATTCCAGATCAAACTTAATCAGAGTATAAACTTTGTGAGATCTATTGAAGTGCGTTGCAAAGAAAACGGTCGCATTTTGAGGCAGTCTTCTTTGTAGTTTTAGCCATTCAACGTGTCAATCGTTATGAAAGACAGAGTAATTTGGCTACAGATCGTTAGCCTCCTCAAGTACTAGACTTAGAATTTTTCATTTCTATTCTCGTTGTTTATTTCCGGAAAATACAGGCGAGATTTGTCAGGTGACCGCTGAAGAGTTCGTTTTGCTGTCCATTACATTTTTTTTTTCAAAATATCTCCCCACAATCAGTCGAAATATTTTGCGCACGCAGCACTGCACAATTCTACTTTTGATTTGTTCTCTGGACATGCTTAGTTGAATAATATCGACGTTTGTGTTGTAAAATGCCATCGTTCGGTACATTGGTTCGTTTCTGGCGTAATTCTGGATGCGATTAGCTAGTTTTTTTTTTTGTTTCGATTATAGTCGTTTTACCATCATTATGGCATTCGCGACTTTATCAACGTTGCAGTTGGCGGATCGTTATTGAAAAACTATCCGGTACAACTGCGTTCGATGTTTACTCTTGGGCTCGAACTCGCGGACATCGGCTCAGGAGGCAACAGACTTGCCAACTGAGCTATATCACAAGCCCGATTAGCTAGTTGAAACGGCCTTACGCTTCGTAAACTGCTGCGGCCTTCGTACGGAGATATACAAGATAATTCGGCGAGTAATATCTTCCACAGATTGAGTCCTTTAGAAACAGTGCGTCGATCGATTTTCTTCGGGTTTCCAGCGTGTCCAAACCTACCAGCATGCACAAGACTCGATACTCCGGCATTTCTGCTTGCCACCCAAGGTTTCTCAAAGCGTATTTCAAGAACTTCTTCTGAACTCTCTCTAGTCTGTTGTTGTGTATGTTTTAGTACGGTCGCCACACAATGCCGGCATATTCAATGACGGTCCTAACTAATCCAGTGTAACAATCGTGTAGGGATTATCCAGCTCGTGACAGATTCTACTAACCATTCCGAACATAGAATTGGCCTTTGCTACAACTTTTTCGATGTGTTTTGAAAAAGTCAACTCCGCGTCCAACTCCACTCCTAAGTCTTTTACTGAGCTTTGCCGAGCAATGATGAAATCGTTTTTTAAGCGGTATTCATAAGTGATATTGCTTATTTTCCGGGAAAATGCTATCACGTTGCATTTCGAGGAATTGATCTTTAGGCCGAATCTACTGCAACACTCTGTGAATTTGTGCAAGGCGTTTGCATAGTCACGCAATCCTTCTGGTGACGAATAGGCAAAAACAAATCATCGGCATAAACCAGCGGGAACACATCAGATGAAAAGAAGGGGTCCCAAGTGACTCCCTTGTGGAACACCACTGTTGACCGAGAAAGTACTAGATCTCACGTTCTCCAGTTTGACGTATTGCGTTCTTTCGATCAGGTACGAACGAATCCATTGGAGACAGGATCCGGTTATTCCATTCTTGCATAATACCGACAGTTGAGCGTTTATATTGATTACATCAAAGGCTTTGGACATGTCAGTGTATATTGCGTCAACTTGAAAACCTTGCATCATCCACTGCGAGGTTCTCGATACAAACTGTGTTAGGTTCGTTACGGTTGAGCGTTTCTTGAGAAAACCATGTTGAACATCCGAAGTGTTCGTTTCAATCCACGGGTAAATCTTATCGTATACAATATTCTCGAAAAGTTTGGGTATTGCAGAGAGAATTGCAACACCACGATAGTTTTCTACGGTGAGCCTGGAACCGTTCTTGTGTATCGGTATAACATGCGAGATTTTCCAAAACTTCGGAAATAAACCGGCCAGAATCGATGAAGTGAAGAGGAATTGTGAGGGCTCTTCGATTCCACTCACACATTTCTTTAAAAATGAGTTTGGTATTCCATCAGGGCCACAACTTTTCGATTCGTCGAGCGTTAAAATCTTTCGTCGTATATCAGATGCCGCTATGGTGAATTCGGGTAAGATTTCTACTGGTGATTGGCGTTCTTGTTCTATTTCTGCGTTGCTCAAACGATACGAGTGGGGAAAGTATTCGGCAAAGAGCTCGGATGCATCTTCCAAAGATTCTGCTTTGTTGTTTTTGTAAGATACATTTTTTGGTATCAAGTTAGACTTACGTTTCGAGTTGACATATTTCCAAAATCGTTTTGGTTCAGATTGTATATTTTGTTGAAGTTCGTTCAAATAGCTGCATCGTTGGGCTCTTTGCAAACTATTGAATAAATTAGCCGCTGTTCGGTATGCTGTTTTATCATGCTCAGATTTACTTCTGCGGAATTTGATATGCTTCTTTCGCATGTCTTTAAGTAGGCGGATAGTGTCGCTGTCAAATCATTCCGGGTATTTAGAGCGAGACGATATTACTCTGATGGTTCTAAAGTGATTGAGTAATATTCCATAAACCACGGTGTAAAACGACAAAACATTGAAATCCAGGGCATTTCCTATTGAGCGATCATTTTCGCGAATGTTGTCGAAAATCCCTTCACTTCACAAATCATCTTCACTTCTATTAAAAGTTTTGCTCAGATAACCCAATAGATCTAGGACTTTCTAACCGATTTATTATGCGAACTTTGGTCGAATAGTTTATTTCCAGCTGTTCTTGGGTCTCCCACTGGGACTTTTCTGGATTTCTCTCGATCCTACTCAAAAAATTGTGTCAATGAACTTCAGTATTTGAGGCTACCTCTAATACCATTTGATAGACTGTCATCAAATTTTGTACACGTACATATTACGTTACTAGAAAGTTACACTGAAAATTTCATCAATTTCAATTCACGCATTCAAAAGTTATTAACAAAACAAAGTGTTGCATTTTTTTTCGAATACACTCCTTATAATGGCCTTTTTTAGGTTCAGGTTCATCAATCTTTTTGTTATTACATTTTTTTCAACACCTTTTTGAAGCCATTATGAGAACGTTATTCATAAGAAATAGTAAATTTTAGATAATTGAATATTATTCTCAATGTTGGAAATTCTATGGATATTGAACTTAGTTTAGTAATCAACGAGCTAAATCAATACGTACATATAAGAAGTGGTCTTAAACTCATAATTTATTGTATCATATGCTGAAAAATGATTTTTTTTGCATCACGCGTTTATTTATTTCAAAATTTCATCCATCCAAATAATAATTTTGATGATTTGAGTTAGTAGCAATTTTGTAATATCCCCTAAATGTATGCAGCACCCTTATGCTTATCCCTTAAAAACATTTTTTAAAGAAAAAATGTTAAAATTAATTCGAACAAAACCAAACATTACTGAAATTAGAGCTATGTGCGTTATGCCATTACGAATATTATCACAAACTATAAATTTTCTAACGTTTTCATTTGATTTTTCGTTAAAAACAAAGTTTGTTGCAACTCACCCCTTTTTCTTAGTAGGGTGAAAATTGCATGTTTTTGTTAACTAAAACATAACTGAAGAAACTAATAGCTTTTCTGACTGCGTCAATTTGATGTCCCATCAAACTTAAAACTTTTGATGTACAAGTAGTATGTGCACATTAAGTTTTTAGAAGCCATTGAAGTTTTAAAATGTTGCATGATACCTCAGTTAACGGTACCTGATTGATTCGCTCTTTCAAAATTCACTTAGACATTCTGACACTGACACTGACATCCTAAATTCACTTCAAAACAGTTTATACGAAACCAGGTATGGTGCACGTTGCATTGAAGAATTATCAACATATTTATCTAATAAAAATGCATGGTGGATTATCTACATACATACATACATACAAAAAATCTCCCAAAGGTTTGATTCCGGAACATACCCCTTCCTGGACAACCCTCAATTGTTCGTGCTTACGATTATCATTCCTGAGCGCCTCAAGAAAACCATAATTTATGATAGAATTGATAAATAAATTTGAAGGTTTTCTATAAAAATTAATCAAAACACTTACTTTGACTACCCCAGTTTACCCTACCTATGCTATGTATCTCAAATTCATTCATCCAAGAATCTCTCTATCGCTGAAAACAACCGAAAGCTCATCGATTAAGCATACAGTTTAGAAAACGCACACCTCCCACACTTCCTCTGTTTGAAAAACACATAATTAAAACGACAATCGAAGTCACACTCACGTGTTGCAACTCGACGGTTGACTTTATTGAAAAACTTTCAGGGGAACACATCATCCCGTTCCGCTGTGGGTTTGTATTTAGTAAGGTGGTAGGTAAATTTCAGCAGCGACAAATTTAAGCTTTTCGACTTCGCACCACCACCAGCAGCTATACAGCAACAAACAGCAAACAGAGCTAACACGCTGGCTGCTGTTGACTCAAACCGCGAGCAAACACTTCTCAATAGATCTCCTCCGGCAAAAGGGATTCATGTGTGTGTTTTTTGGGTGGGTGGGTGTTTGTCTGCCAGGATGCTGCCGCGTGACGTCGCCGTCATGTTATTGCTTAACGAGTAACTAATACGCTGCTCGAGAAAATTGTCCCGAGAAGCGCCAAATGCTGCGAGTTAACCCTTGAAAGACCCTTCTTGAAGCTTGTTGTGAAGTTGAATCGATAGTTTGTAAACCGGTCTAAAAATATCGGAATCCGTAGAAAGACAGATTTAAATATATGCATGTGTATTGCCTTCAGTGACAGGTGGAAGGGAGCAGCAAAGGGTTGCCGTAAGGTCGGAAGATACGTGGCTCAACATAAATTTATTCATCTGGCGGCAATAAAATTACGCCTGTATGTATGCCAGCTTTCTTTTCCGACAAAACTGCTTACGGGGGGTGTGGGGCTTTTGTTAAGCCGCGGTGCTTTTGCGAGATGAGTTTATGTCGTGTTTGAATGTGTGTAAATTTCGGTTTGTTTGCCAACACAATAAAGGCGCTTTTATGGTGTGTACTTTGTGGAGCACAGAAAGTACTTTAGGATTTTCTGGAAAATTAATAGTGTTATCATGTGTCGATGTTTCCCGCACACCTTCCAGCTTATTGGATTAGTTTTTCCGAACTGATTGTCAGATGGAAGAGGGGCGGCAAAGTGGGTGGGTGATTATGGGTGGCATTTCCTAGCAACAAAGAGCCGACATTATGACAATGTGACATCGGGGCTCCTAATTGAAAGCCATACATTTGCGACAATCCGAACCGTAAACAGTCGGGAGCCATCAATTGTGTTTGCCCCAAAACATAAAAAAGCGGAATGAATTTCTATTCAGCCACAAATCCCGTAGCTTAACGCGTCGAATCCTTTCGGTTCACAAAAGGTATCCTCATTCTCGTTAGCAGAAAATCGTTTACCTTTGGTCGAGGAGGAAAAAAAATCTCTAACCCTTTTTTTTCCAGAAACCGTTGAAAAACGGTTTCCTTCTATTGTTAAGGACCAAGCCACCAAAAAAGGAGCCAGAAAAGCATCCAACCAAAAACGGCTCAAATGAATATCAATTTGTTTCCGCCTTTTCTTGTATCGCTCGGCCAGTTCGCTTTTAATCAAGATTTGCCACCCCCAATCGAAATGACTCCAACCGTGCCATCGAGCGACGTTCCAGCGATTGAGTCCAGAGTTCAATGGTGAGTTTCCACCAGAAAATGACTCAATCAACCCCGTTTCTGCTCATTTGTCTTTGTTGTTGACCCTCTTGCCCCGTTTTTACTCCATCTTCATCCAGTGAAACCTCCACCACCGGCATTTTCCCCCAAAATAAGCGAGCAATTGAACCCTCACAAGCGCGGCTGGAAGTGGGAGGGGAAGGGGGCCTTTCTTTGTGAAAGGTAAAAGTTTTGCGGTCCTCCCAGGAATTAATTACTTCGGAACCCAAGACGTTTTGTTGTTGTTTTACTGAGCCCAAGAGAGAGGACTCGATATGGTCATAAAGCAGAAAGTTACCCAACTGAGCGGTCAACTTCGGGTGTAGTAGAGCTTTTTCTTTCACTTCTCCTCATTCTAACTTGTGTTTCGAGCAGTTGGAGTAGGAGTACGTAATTTGGTCTTATCATAAATCGGTCAAGTTGAGTTATGATCGGGTTTTTGCTATATAGCCGGTGGAGTGGAGCGGAGGAACTCTTTTGTTGTCACAAGACACTTGATCGAATGGATAAAGTTTGGCCGAAATTGTTCCCCGGCATAGCGAAGCTAAGCGATTTATTAACTGAAACTGGAAAACAAACTGGACTTCAAGAACATTTTTTCGACAACTCCCTAACTCAACAGGAGAGATAAGCAGGAGTTTTGAAATTGTCTCAATATCAATTTTGAAAATTACATTAAAATAAGATTTTTTTCATAGCTTAACTAAATCTAATGTCAGTTCAATTTGAAACAGTCGTATGCACGGTGTCTTTTAAAGAACGATTTCAAGAAAAAAAAAATGAAATCTCTGAAAAATAATCGCATTATTGAAGAGACTCTCCCCTATCCAACGCACTATTTAAAGAAAAAATCCCCCTGATCGAATTTTTCCCTAAATAGTGCGTCTGGAAAACCATTTTATTTTTTGAAGATTTGCGAACAAATTAATTGAATTATTCCTAAAACTTTAAATTTTTTGTTTTTAAACCTAAATGTTTAAAAATTCTTATGAAAACAAAGGATAACTCCAAAAAATTTCAAGAAAGAGATTTTAAACAAAAAGTTTTTTAACAACTATAAATTTCGAAGAAAACTACGAAATTATCAATCATCTTTTTCTAGACTTAGCTGTAAAAATAAATAACTACACTATAGAATATTCCCAATAATACTGTTATAAAGATGAATATTCTTTATAGACGGATTTCACGCAACCTCGACACAGAATTGAATGAAACAACGAACGATTTGATCGGTTGTTTGCAGTTTTCGAGGCCGATCATCACTGCTGGGGCTCACTAAACAACTATCAAGCAGCCCTGAATGAAAGTAATATCGTTTTTTTTTCACCTGGAGGCAAACTAGAGGCAACCTAGGTTCGCTCTAACTGCTGTCATCGTGCTCATTTATTGCTCGAGAGGCAACCTAGGTTCGCTCGAAAAACGGACGGAGTCGCCCTGAGACGAAAGTCAGTTTTGCGAGAAGTTCACCAATACTCTCAACAGCTGTTTTGGGCTGAAAGCAAAACAGTTGAAATAATGAACGGGAAAATGATGATTTCCGCGATTTTGAACCTCTCAGCCAAGAAAAATCGTACTATCTGCTGTCCAGTGCAATCCGGACACGAAAAAAGGCAATCCGGATGTGAAGAATAGAAGGGAGAACAAAATGACAGCTGCATGTAAACATTGCGCTCGTTCTCACGCACACCTACGTATGGAATAACTCGAAACCCGAAAATCGTTTTTTTTTATTCTGACGGTTCCAGAGCCAAATCCGGAATCAAAAAAAAATACGCCATAAGATTTGGGAAGCGAGCAGCTTATCCCAGGATACAGGAAATCCATTCTGTCTAGACACGAACGTTCGCTGGACGAAGCTGAACGATGGTGAGGTTATCACCGTTCAAAGAATTGATCGACATCTTCGAGTCCAGATGTCTGTGCTGCGGTTAGCGCACTGAGGAAATACCAGGCCAGCCCCGCAGATAGGCACTGCAAGGCGTGAAGCGTATTCTGTGATACCTTCGAGATACGACCGATACGGCGTTGGTATTCCGCAGAAACGCGAAATCGGAACCGCTCATCGGATATGCTGATGCAGATTATGCGAACGACTCCGATGATCGAAGATCTACACACTACCAAAAAAATCTGGAAAATTACATCACATATGATGTAAATAAAAAGAAGCATCATATATGCCGGAACTTTCAATGCCAGTTATATATTACACGCCTGTAATATTATGCAGCGTGTGATATGAAAGTGATGTAAATTTTAAAGCTACTGAATTCAGGAAAAATCCTATTGGAATTCGTTTTGTTTACTTTTTTATTGACCAGATTCAATGGAGTTTTTTCATCTTTTTATAAGAAACAATCTTTTAATAATAAATTTCATTTACTTTATTAATCTACAAACAAATTTTAATGATTCATTAATTTTAAAAGGCACTTTCACCACCTTTCAATTTCTTTCGAAGTACCGGATCTAAGCATGCAGAGTAGTGTTGGGCCGTTTCCAGAACCACTTCCGCTGCCGCTTCTTTTCGGAGATATCCGGAACCAACGATATCGATGGACTGAGAAGCTAACTGCTTTAACAAAATACTTAGGATCAAGACTTGACTAAACACTCTGTTTACATTTGTGTTCCTGTTTTTGAAAGTTTTTATTTTTACATGACATTATCGCGTTCAGTGTAATGTAATATTAAATAAACTCCATGGCTCCATTTGTAAAATTACAGCATATATGATGTAACGAAAAAAAAGCATCACATATGAAGAAATTTTCAGAGCGAGTTGAATATTACACGTCTATGAATTTCAACAGACGTGTAAAATTTGAAAGACATGTAAATATTTAAGACGTGTAATATTTAATTCGCACTGAAAATTCCGTCATATGTGATGCTTCTTTTTATTTACATCATATGTGATGGAAATTTACATAAAATAATCGCGTTCCGTGTCAGGTAATATTCATGTCATTAGAATTCAGTGCTATTATGGATTCAACTTTTTTCAATCCATAAATTTACATCAATAAATCGCTTTCGATGTCATGTAATATTAAAGGCTTTTCAATTTCAGTGTTGTTAAGGATTCAGATTTTTTTTCTGTGTATATCAGTTTAAGCTTACATGATCTTCGGGAACCTTTTTTCTTGGTCAACAAAACGTCAGTAGACGTCGTCGATCAAAGCTGAGATAAATAGGAGCACTTTGCCATGCAGTGAAGGAAGGTTTGTGTTAACAACTCATCAGCGGATGAATCAGACCAAAGCATTCGGCATTCTCAATTCACGAATTGAGGGGAGGTGTAGAAACTTACGGTTTCCTAACGGCATCCGGAACAGCAGCAAAAGATTCTGCTGCTCCGTCGTTGAAAGCAAAACATTGCATTGTGTTGATGTTTACTGATGACAGCTGATGATTGCAAGCACATGTAGGGATGAATGACAGCCTGCTGTTAAATTCTCGGAAAAAATACTGCAAGCACAGTACAAATATTTACATCATCACACGATAAAGCGAAAGTATTCAAGTTTGATTCGTGGTAACGTAGTAGTGTTGCCAGATATTCTGAGTGGTTAGATAAGTTTTCCAAAAAAGACCTAGACTAACATTTGAAAAGGGTCAAACTTATCAGGCCAATTTTTTATGAATATTTTATGAATAACTCTAAAATTACAATTTCTACACAACTGTACGGGAGAGTTTGAGATAAATGATTGATTTTTTTTAACTAAAAAAAGTTGACAACCAATATTTAAAAATCTTACACTGAGAAACATGCATTTCAAAAACTTAGACTCAATTTCCCGAAGAAAAAAAACGAATTTGATAAAAAAAATTTCTAAGACGGGTAGTAAAAATGCCTACAAGTCGTCCATTCATTGCAACTTATGCATATTAAAGGGAAAAAAAGTGGAGGAGGTGGTTATTTAGCTACGACCGCTAAACGTAGAATTTCGCAATTTTTTTTTTGTGTCAATGTATAGAATAATAGAACTTATGGTGTTTTCAAAATGACACAACATATGACGGAGTTAAAATGGCAATATATGACTAACAAACTTCAACCTTATAACAGAATTTAACCATGTGACATAAACTTATCACCAGAAATAATCGGAGCAAGTAGTCCATGTGACATAATCGTCCATGTGCAATATCCGATCATGCAATTTCATCGAAGATGTGACATAATCCGATCATGCAACATAATCGGATCATGTGACATAGTCTGAACATGTGACATAATTCGACCATGCAACATAATCGGACCATGTGACATAATCCGACCATGCAACATAAGCTAACCATGTGCCAAAATCCAACCATGAAACATAATCCGACCATGCTATATAATCGACCATGTGACATAATCCGATCATGCATCATAAACGACCATGTGACATAATCCGACCATGCAACATTAATCGACCAAGTGATAAAATCCGATCATGCAACATAATTGGACCATGACTTAATCGGATCACGCAACATAATCGGACCATGTGGCATAAACAGACCATGCAACATAATCCGATCATGCAACATAATCCACCATGTAACATAATCGGATTACGCAACATAATCCGACCATGAAACATAATCGGACCATGTGACATAATCCGACCATGCAAAATTAATCGATCAAGTGACAAAATCCGATCATGCAAAATAATTGGACCTTGACATAATCGGATCATGCAACATAATCGGACCATGTGACAAAATCCGACCATGCAACATAATCCGACCATGTGACATAATCCGACCATGTGGCATAATCGGATCATGCAACATGAGACTTATAATTTTTGAGCACCACCAAATAAGCTTTTATGACCTTTAAATCATCTTGATCTGAAATGTACGCACTGCAACATGATCTACACTTTGTTTCTCAATTTTCAACATCATAAAATTTTTGGTTTTTCACTTTAATCAATTTTAAAACGCTTTTTTACTTTAATTTGTTCACTAGAGACGAAAAGATCAATGAAGGCATAAAGAGCATTTTCTGCCGGGGAATCTAGCAGCGAATTCAACTCGATGGAGTCAACTGAATAATAGAGCTACAGCTTGGCTTGTTTCGTCTGTCGATTTGGCCTATTGGTAAGGTGTCGGAGAGCTAATCAGTAGACTCGCGTTCGATTCCTGTTCGAGGGGATTTTTTTTTGCACATACCATTCATGATTTATTTTTTTTATAGTTACATTATACGGCTAATAGCATCAAAGCATCATCCGTCAAACAAAACACCAGAAACATAATATATGAGCATATGTTCATTCTTTGAATTCTACAAACAGACCTAGATTATTTTGTTATTGCTTTGTTTGATGAATCTACGCCTCACCGTTTAGTGCAATCATGATCATGAATGATAAATGAAAAAAAAAAAATCACCTCGTCCAGGAATCGAACTAGTGCCTACTGATTACCGTTCCGACATCTTAACAATAGGCCAAATCGTCAGACGATACAAGTCAAGCTGTAGCTCTATTACTCAGTTGACTTCATCGAGTCGAATTTGCTGCTAGAATCCCCGGTAGAAAACGCTCATTATGCCTTCATTAATGGTGCTCATACTGCCTCGGGGGTTTCTCATTATGCCTCTACAGTGACTGATTTCCAGCTTTCGGAAAAAAAATTTCAAAATGCATTTTTAAACGTTTTTATCTACTTTTTCAAGTTTCATCCAATTAGGCAATAGACTATTTGAGTGTCTGAACACGAAACAATGATGTTATTCACATATTACAGCTGTTCTTTATGGTTAAATAAGCGTTTTCCTTAAGGTGGCCATTATGCCTCCATCTCCCCTAGTCTGCATAAAGCGTCGCCTACTTCCTTCGTTTTGAAATAAATTAACACTTTGAAAACTGTTTTCGAACATGGATCGGTGATAACTTTCATAAGGCTCACGAAACCTCTTTAAACCTAATAAAGGTCTTGCGCTATTGGATCGTTTTAGTTTGGGATCAATCAGATGATGAAATTCCATGTATTTTTCCATTATTTCTTGTTTTCTTTTCGTACCATCTGTGTTATTATCTTTCCAATAGAGAATTCTCCGCAAAACCCAATTTTGTAATTTTTTTTTCAATTGAGGCGTTTATTGTTCAAGAACTCTCGTTGTAAATCGAAATTTCTATTTTTAGAACCATGAAAAACCTCGTGTGAAAAAAGGTCAAAAATAGTTTTTTTTCAAAAAAAAAAAAAAAAGAAAAACAATTATGCTCAATTGACTAGGAAATTTTATTTGAAGCGATTGGACAGATATTCACAGATTGACAAACGGATTGGAAAACGAATTCTGTGATCCAGACCTTTTTCAGAAAAAAAGAATTCAAATTTTTTTTAATGTTTTTTAAACGTAGATCAGATTTGTTAATTTAAAAAAAAAAGGTTTTATTTTCAAGTTCAAAGCTTGATTAGGTTTGTTTCAGTTTGATCAAGAGTGCAATTAATACTTACCTATATAGATTTTTTACATAAAGTTCCAGTAGAATTTTTTTAAAAACGTAGATTGTAAGTTTGTTTTGCTGAGGGAGTGTGTGGAGAATCAAAATTCTCATAGTTTCGCATTTGGATTTGAAGATAGACAACATTGTTGAAGTTTTAAAATATATTCTTATCAACTATTTAAAACTTTGAAGAAACCAGAGAACAAAGTTTCATTGAAAAACGTAAAGAGATGACCCGATTTATAGAAACACAAAATTAAGTTCCAATGCACAATCAAATCTTTAAAGAAACTTGAAGTTGGATTTATGCTTTCCATGCCATTACAAATAAATAACTAAGCAAAGACACATTTTTTTAATGTTTGCCTCTCGTTAGATTTCATTATGCCAAATTGAAATTTGAATTGGTTTGTCAACATGTTCGGTTTACTTTAAGCCGAAATGGGACGATACCCCAATATTAGCCTAGTATTGATCGCCAACCACAGCCAGACTCAGGGAGCAAAAAAGAAACGAGCAGATAAACCTAAATTTCCTTTGTGTATTTTCAATCACAAAGTCATTTTGCTCACCATATCCGTTCCATCCTCATCGGTTTCTCTCTCGAAGTCTCCATTGAAAAACATTTCGAAACGAATGGAAAAACGTGTTTTCCAAATTTTCCCACCCCTTCCCCTTGCGCCAACTGGCAACAGTCGGAAAAGCGCTTCCGAGCCAACAAGAAGATATAAAGGAACGAAATTTGTCTCCTTGAAACAGCAAAGCCTCCCATAATAATGCCACTGCTACTAGCTGCTAGGCTAGCTAGAGATATTATATACCCTTTTAGGTAAACACAAATAGAGTTAGAGACGAGACGTTGAACAGATATCTCGCTAGGAATCTGAATACGTGGAAATTTCAAACAACACAATTCCGTCTGGTAGCAGCATCCGTTTTTTTTTTCGGCGGGATTTGGTATGGGGCAAACTTGTAGGCGCCCCATCGTTTCCAACGCCCCTCTTTGAGGCTCCGGATTTCACCCTTTTTCCATATTCATTCCTTTTTATTTGACTAAACTGGTTCAAATACGCATCTATACTTATGGTTTGAGAAGTTTAGGGTGGCAATGTGAAAATACTCAAGGATGCAAAACAAATTTAGATAACAATAATTTCAGTTTGAGTGTTTTAGAAAAAGACACCAACCTTTCAAAATCTTCTCACTACTTTAGTCACCCTAATGCGAAGCGAAATTTCGCCGTATTTTTTCGGTGTGTCTATTGCTCTGCGTCCGACACAAATCTGTTGATACACTCGCTTTGCCTAACGATTTGCTGCTGCTGCTACTACTGCTGCTTCTTTATGGCTTGCGGAATGTTGCTGCTCCTGATTCGAGATGCACAAAAGCGAGTCTCTCTTTCGGCACGTGATTTTTCAACCTGGAGCAGATCGATTCACCCAGCAGATTTCATTTAATGATGTTAACTAATTTTAAGCCTTCAAAATAAAATTTAAAAAAATCAATCAATGATCAACATATTTTTTTTCACTGAATCATCAATAGCTGAGTTAAAAGTTAAAATTTCTCAGAAAATTTTTCTACGTTTCAAAACCTATAAGTTGAGTTTCAAATTGGGTAAAACTTGGTTTGTTTATGAAAATTTCAAATGCAAGTTAACATGCCGATCAAAATCTTGAAATATCTATTTTTTCGAAGGGCATTTGAGTTTGTTCCTAGCATTCCTAAATATTATGAACGTTTTTTGTGTCCTTTATGATCGAGAAAACTCGTGAAAACCGTCAAAATAGAGACTGATCAATGTTACCCTAAAGCATCAAGATCTAAACAAAGACAAAGACGATTTTTTTTATCAAATTAAAAGTAGTCTAATAAATTTCTGCAACCATGTTTACGTGCATAGGAGTCCAGTACTGGTTTTATAAATATGAGCATGCCGCATTTCCCTTAACAGAAAAAATTATCGAAAAATATTGGAAAAAGTTATCATTCTTACCCTGGGTTACGGTAATTAGTTAATTTCAAACACAGCGATGCAGATTTAAATATCATAATTAGATAGCGGAAAAATTCAAAACTAATTACGACTATAAGATGAATTATTGATTTTTCATTTATTTTCGCTGAGAGAAAACGCCTGAATGTATACCATCTTTATTATGTTTGATATTGAGATAAAGAAAAGTCAAGAATCGATCATTCTCACGTGCGCTTTCATTATGCCGTAAGAAACAAAATGGGACCAATTTTTTTTAAAACAATACAGAAACTAACATAAACCAGTCGCAACTTCTTTTCATTTGGAATAGTTATTGCCTGCTTCTAGATAAACTAAGTTTTAAAGCTGTTTTCTTAAACTTTGCAACCACTTTCGCTTAATCTTGATGAAATTTCAGACGACGTAATAAAAGCGCACGCACACGCGCAAAAAAACAGATTTCAGATTTCAGATTTCAGATATCACTGTCTGTGAGTAAGCAACCCTCGGTACGCCAGCGTCCGACAACATATTTGCCATCCACTCGGTTCTATCGGCTACGATGAGCTATAGAGAACGTAGAAGACGGTCGTCGGTGTCAGCCAGCCAGCGTTTGGTCAGAAATGCGCTCCGAGCGATCTGAAACCCGATCACGAAACAACCAAACAAACCCGATCAGAGAGTTGCGCCGATGGGAGAAAAAACATCGCACATCGGTCTGGCGACGGCAACCGTCCCAACGATCGATCAGTTGTTACCAGATCGTCGTACCGTCGCGCTTGTTGAGGCATTCCTCACCGACCTGTGTTAAGTGTTTTTATATGTTAAGTTACATGTTAGATGTTATTTATAAGTTTAATATAAATGTGTGTTCAATTGTAACTTCGCGTGTGTTGTTCATTTGATGACCACTATCTGAACCGGGGCCACTTTATCCGGGATTGAAGCCGTGCAGCTCTACAAAGGCCGAACAAAAGGTTGGTTGGATATCACCCCGAATCCCCTCCCCCGGTGTTGGGACGTCCGAACGTCGTCTGCTGCTGCTGCTCTCGAAGGCGGGATTAAGACACTGCAGGTAATATTTATTGGGACGCCCAACATTATGGTCCTTCGAACCGGATGAGGGCCGATTTACGTTGAAATCCGGATACACCATCTCCCTCAAAAGACGTCAATGAGGCCTTTGTTCCCGGGTTTATAAAGAAAAGTCGCCATTTGTTGAAACCCGGCTGGAACAAAACATCCTTGTGATTCATCGATGGGCTTGGCTTGGGTAGCGCCATCGTGATTCAACATAGTGCGGTTCGTGGTCATCATCCATCCTTGGTTGGCCTTCGGATAGACGGACTAGGCCATCGGTGCATGTGCGGTGTCGGTCAACACGATTCCGAGGTCGAAAGAGGTCGAAACACGGCGATTGGAACATCGCCAATTTTGACGGTCGACTGGTCCAGGATTACCCGGTGATTGGAACATCGCCGGAACCCCCTTCTTCCACCCACCACCCCTCCAACAGATCTGGTAACAACTGGGAGGAACTGCTGCAGCGATATTGGATCGTGTAAGTTCTTGCTTTGCAAAATCAAAATATTGTTGGATTCATACAAAATACAATTTTAATAATAATTAATTCCCTTTCCAACATTAATAACCACTGTATCCCTGTCGTCATTGGCTGGAGGCCTTTGACTCCATTTTGTAAGATTGTGTCTGTTGGACATTGAGGACTTGTGTCCTGGTTGGTTGAAATTAGTTCGCTTGCGGTTCAGAAGGTCTGATCGAGCCTATTAGTGGTGCCACTACCCTGGTTGTAGTTGTTTGTGCATTGGATAGCACCTACATGGTTTGAAACTTTGACTACTTGAATTGTGTTTGATTGATCAGCTGTTTGAGATTCATGATTTGAAGTTGCTCAATGGTTATAGTGAGAAGAAGTATCTCATCATTCTTGGTATTGCTGAACTAAGGTCGCTCGCTAATTAGTGGACCAAGGGTAAGTAGTATTTTATATGAATTGGCAAATATTGAATTATAAGAATTAAAAACTAAAGAATATCAATTTTAAATCAATGGTTAATTGAATCACGTAATGTTTGGTGGATTTTTGAATCGAATTGTGAGCTGTTATACTTTGAGTTCGAAGTTTGAACTATTTTTTTTTTTGTGTTTGGAGTCAGACTTTGACTGAAAGTGTTGGTAATCAACTAAATTGATCTTTGGGGATTTGCTTAGTCCAAATTTGGTCGTTTGGTGACTGCATTGAGTTGGAATTGTTTGACCAGCATTTGAATTGAGTCGGTTTAATATCGTCGGTGATTGCTTCAATCAGAATCAACTTTGTTACACGTCAGTATTGGGACTGATTTTACGTGATCAGAAACTGAATCGATCCTGAGGTCGAATTGGCCTAAAATTGAATCGATTCTGAATTAGAATCGGATTGCTCGGAACTTCAATTGTGTACTTTCGGAATTTGAATGGTCGGTAATTGAATCGATTCAGAGGTTGAATCGGATTGAGTCAGAATCTAAAATTTACGGAATTTAAAAGGGATTATTTAGTTTTCAATACCAATCATGCCTAGCACAAAGAAACCATCAGTTTCGACCGTGGCTCCAAGCTTGAAGGTCTTGAACATGCGATTTAAGCAGATTCAGTCCTCGTTTAGTGACATTTGGCGTTTCGTTGAAACATTTCAAGAAGATTCCTCGTCGATTCAAATTGAGATTCGTCTGGAGGAAATTGATAACCTGTGGGAGAAACTAAATGATACATTGATTGAAATTCAATCTCATGATGACTTTGACTTAGATGAAAGTTATTTCGAGCGTGAAAGGGTCACGTTTAGCGAAAGATATTACCATTCAAAAGCCTTTCTTATGGAAAAACTTAAGGAACGGACTCAATTACCGGATTTGAGTAGTACAGCTAGGGTGAATGACTCATTAATGCAACCAACTCTTGATCACGTTCGACTTCCCCAGATCAAACTTCAAACGTTTAATGGGAATATTGAAGAATGGTTAAGTTTTCGGGATTTATACATGTCGCTCATTCATTGGAAGACTGATTTACCGGAAGTGGAAAAGTTTCACTATCTTAAAGGTTGTTTACAAGGTGAACCAAAAGCTCTAATTGACCCTATCAAGATCACAAAAACCAACTACCAAATCGCTTGGGATTTGTTGCTGAAGAGATACAACAACAGTAAGCTCTTACGGAAAAGACAAGTTCAAGGTCTGTTTCAGCTCCCTTCTTTGACTAAGGAATCCGTCAGTGATCTGCAAGTTCTCTTGGAAGGATTCGAGAGAATTGTGCAGACGTTAGATCAGATCATACAACCTGAAGAATACAAGGATCTTCTTCTGGTCCACCTTCTCTCCTCGCGTCTCGATCCTGCGACACGCAGAGGATGGGAAGAAAGTTCTGCCGCCAAGGACCAAGATGTTGTACAAGATTTGACGGAGTTTCTTCGCAGGCGTGTGCGAGTCTTAGAATCATTGCCGGTTAAGGTTGTAGAGCCCAAGTCAGTTCAGCCACAACAAGTCCCAAAGTTTAAGCATTCTACTAGGGGTAGCTTCAGTTCATTCCAATCTTCTGGTAGAGCGTGTGTTGCTTGTCAAGCGGATCATCCATTGTTTCAATGCCAGGCCTTTCAGCGCATGAAAATTGAGGATAGAGAGGGGTTGCTACGAAGTCATTCGCTCTGTAGAAATTGCTTCAGCAAGAGTCATAGGGCTAAAGAATGTAAATCGAGGTATTCTTGTCGCCATTGTAAGGGTCGCCACCATAGTTTGGTTTGTTTTAGGTCGGACAAGGAGGAATCTAGAGGTTCTAGATTTCGAAAAGGTACAGAGGAATCTAAAGCCCAAGAACAACAGTTGGGATCAGCTCCTCAAGTGACGAACCTGGCAGCTACAGATCTTTTGTCCTCTAACTCTGCGCCTCAACGCTCATCACAGGTTCTCTTGGCTACAGCAGTAGTTGTTTTGGAAGATGATTTTGGTAATCAGTACCCCGCAAGAGCTCTTCTAGATTCTGGCTCAGAGAGCAATCTTCTTACGGAACGAATGAGCCAACGGTTGAAAACCACAAGAGAAAAGGTAGAAATTTGCGTAATAGGAATAGGTCAGGCAGCAACGAAGGTCAAGCAGAGAATTCATGCCACGGTTCGATCACGAGTTTCAGAGTTTTCGCGAGCTATGAGCTTTCTTGTCTTACCCAAGGTGACGGTTAATTTACCCACAACAACAGTACAAACAAAAGGCTGGAGATTTCCAAACGGAATCCAATTGGCGGATCCTTCGTTTTCAGTGTCTAGTGAGGTGGACATTGTTCTAGGAATCGAATCATTCTTCGATTTCTTCCATACTGGAGAAAAGATCGATTTGGGCGATCAACTTCCTTCCCTGAATCATTCAGTGTTTGGTTGGGTAGTCTGCGGAGGTTTGCCGATTCCACGTCAAGCAATAGAAGTAATTTCGAATGCTTCGATTACTGAAGATCCTCTGGAAGCCATGATGGCTCGATTTTGGTCCTGTGAGGAGGTCGAGTCAACTAATTTTCTATCATCAGAGGAAGCCAGATGCGAGAGCTTATTCTCGAAAACTGTGAAACGCGAGTCAGACGGAAGATACACAGTTTCTCTACCGCGAAATGAAGGCATTATAGATCGATTAGGCGAGTCACAAGAAATCGCTATGCGGCGTCTCCTGGCGACGGAACGGAGGCTTTCTAGGGACGAAAACCTAAGGAAGCAATACGAACAATTCATGGAGGAATATGTTCATTTAGGTCACATGCAAAAGATAGTTGAGTTGAAGGATGAGTCATGTCAGAAATCAGTTGTCAAGCGTTGTTTTTTGCCACACCATCCAGTTGTTAAAGAGGCCAGTACCACCACAAAGGTCAGGGTTGTTTTCGACGCCTCTTGTAAAACTTCAACGGGAGTATCGTTAAACGATGGACTCTTGAATGGCTTATGAATGGCTTATTCAGGATGATTTACGCTCGATTATCCTCCGTTGTCGAACCAAACAGGTTATGGTTGTTGCCGACATTGAGAAAATGTTCAGGCAAATCAATATCGCTGAAGATGATCGTCCTCTCCAATCCATTTTGTGGCGATCATCTCCCAAGGAAGAAATATCGATCTATGAACTGCGAACTGTCACCTACGGAACCAAACCAGCTCCATTTCTAGCCACTAGAACGCTACAACAGTTAGCCACGGATGGGAAAGGGGTCTTTCCACTTGCAGCAAGGGCTGTTTTAAATGACACCTACATGGATGATGTCATCACAGGGTCGGATACCGTGGAAGAAGCGAGTGAGCTGCAAGTTCAGCTTGATGCGTTGATGAGTTCTGGTGGGTTTCGTTTGAGAAAATACGCCTCAAACAGCCCTGATGTGTTGAAGAATGTTTCTGAAGACAATTTGGCAATCAAATGCCCGGAAGGTATAAATCTGGATCCTGATCCATCGGTCAAGACTTTAGGTTTGACATGGATGCCCACATCAGATGTTTTCAGCTTTCAATTCAGTATTCCGGCCATTGAATCTATTGAACCATTAACTAAAAGGCGAATACTGTCCGTTATTGCTATGCTTTTCGATCCCCTGGGGCTCATTGGAGCCGTAATTGCTACTGCTAAGATTTTTATGCAGAAAATTTGGATGTTGAGGGATGCTAAAGATCAACGACTGGACTGGGATGAACCGGTACCGTTGATGATTGATGAAGCTTGGAGAAAATACCACCAGCAACTCAGTACGCTTAATGAGATCCGAATAAATCGATGCGTTATCATTTTTAACCCTGTTCTGTTTGAGATCCACTGTTTTTCTGATGCGTCAGAAAAGGCGTACGGGGCTTGTGTGTACATCCGCAGCCAGAACTCCCAAGGTCAACTGAAAACAACTCTCCTTACATCGAAGTCACGCGTAGCACCGTTGAAGTCGCAAAGTATTCCGAGGTTAGAGTTGTGTGGAGCATTGCTTGGGGCCCAGCTTGTAGCCAATGTGAAAAAAGCCCTCAAAGACGAAGTCACGACATTCTTTTGGACTGACTCTACATGTGTTCTACGCTGGCTTTCCTCTACGCCGTCAACCTGGACTACTTTCGTGGCCAACAGGGTGAGCAAAATTCAAACCATGACCGAAGGGTGTCAATGGAACCATGTAGCAGGAAAGCAGAACCCTGCGGACTTAATCTCTCGTGGTATTCTACCCGAGGAGATTCTTGACAACGAGTTTTGGTGGCATGGTCCACAATGGTTAGCGGAAAGCATGGAGAGCTGGCCTATCGCCTCGGTCAGCACGCTTGAAGAAGAAGGCGAAGACGAAAGGAGGCACAAAAGGGTAGCTGCAACCACCTCGGTTAGCCGAGAGTTTAACAATTGGTATATTTCCCACTTTTCCGACTATACGAAACTTATCCGTTCCACTGCTATTTGGATTCGCTTAATTCGAGTCCTTCGAAAGTCAAAAGAAGGTCCAATTTCTGGGTTTCTAAAAGCGGCAGAGTTGTCAGAGGCAGAAATGGTTATGGTACGCCTAGTTCAGCGAGAATGCTTCCAGGATGAGCTGAAGTCATGCTCAAAGGGCGAAGCTGTTCCCAGAAAATCACCATTGCGTTGGTTCAATCCTTTTATTCAGAATGGCATCATTAAGGTCGGCGGAAGGCTGATGCATTCTCAGGAATCCGAAGATTTTAAACACCCCATGGTTCTACCCGCGAATCATAATTTCACCAAGTTACTTTTCGAATCATACCACAAAAAATTGCTGCACTCTGGACCTCAGCTAACACTCTGCGCTGTCAGACAGCGGTTTTGGCCCCTGGGAGGAAGGAGCGTGATTAGAAACGTTATTCATAAATGCATGAAATGCTTCAGAGTGCGCCCCAAGCCTATTGAGCAATTCATGGGAGAATTACCTGCGGCACGAGTTAGAGAATCACGCCCATTCACTAAAACCGGGGTTGATTATTTTGGGTTGATTATTTTGGCCCGGTTTATTTACGCCATGCGCCGCGTAAGCCTTCGGTAAAGGCTTATGTAGCGGTGTTTATTTGTTTTTCCACGAAGGCAGTGCACCTAGAATTGGTGACTGATCTTACTACAGATAGGTTTCTACAGGCGCTTAGAAGATTCCTGGGACGTTGGGGAAAGGTTTCAGATATTTACTCTGACAATGGAACCAACTTCATTGGCGCTAGAAACTATCTGCAGGATTTGAAGAAGGTTCTGAGATCCAATGATCATCTTGAACAAATTACAAAATACTGTGCAAACGACGGAATCCAATGGCATTTAAATCCTCCTCGAGCGCCGCATTTTGGTGGCCTATGGGAGGCGGCAGTAAAATCTGCAAAACACCACATCATTAGGGTCATTGGTGACCACCCTCTTTCCTTTGAGGACATGCAAACGTTGTTGGTTCAGGTGGAGGCTTGTCTTAATTCGAGGCCTATTACACAGCAATCAGATGATCCGAACGATTTAGAACCCCTTACACCGGCACACTTTTGGTTGGGATCTTCCTTGCAGGCTCTTCCAGAACGTGATTTGTCGAACATACCTGTTAATAGGCTCGATAAGACACAGCTGATCCAACAAAAGGTCCAACAAATTTGGAATAGGTGGCGGAAAGAATATCTTTCGCAGCTACAAGCAAGAACGAAACGGTGGAATAAAAATGTTAAAATCGAGATAGGTAGATTGGTAGTAATCTGCGATGACAATGTTCCACCAATCCATTGGAAGATGGGTCGCATATCTGAAGTACACCCTGGTAAAGATGGTGTTGTTCGGGTGGTGACGTTAAAGACGAGTAGTGGGTTCAAAACTCGGGCGGTTGAGCGAATATGTTTATTGCCAATTCAGCCTGAGTCTGAAATGCAGCCAAATGCTGTTCAAGCATAACCCATCCTATCCTTACTCCTATATCCCCTAATCAAACACCATGGAAGAGGAATTTCTCTATTTTTCAGAAATCGTGCTATTTCTGGGTGGGCCAGGATGTCTGTGAGTAAGCAACCCTCGGTACGCCAGCGTCCGACAACATATTTGCCATCCACTCGGTTCTATCGGCTACGATGAGCTATAGAGAACGTAGAAGACGGTCGTCGGTGTCAGCCAGCCAGCGTTTGGTCAGAAATGCGCTCCGAGCGATCTGAAACCCGATCACGAAACAACCAAACAAACCCGATCAGAGAGTTGCGCCGATGGGAGAAAAAACATCGCACATCGGTCTGGCGACGGCAACCGTCCCAACGATCGATCAGTTGTTACCAGATCGTCGTACCGTCGCGCTTGTTGAGGCATTCCTCACCGACCTGTGTTAAGTGTTTTTATATGTTAAGTTACATGTTAGATGTTATTTATAAGTTTAATATAAATGTGTGTTCAATTGTAACTTCGCGTGTGTTGTTCATTTGATGACCACTATCTGAACCGGGGCCACTTTATCCGGGATTGAAGCCGTGCAGCTCTACAAAGGCCGAACAAAAGGTTGGTTGGATATCACCCCGAATCCCCTCCCCCGGTGTTGGGACGTCCGAACGTCGTCTGCTGCTGCTGCTCTCGAAGGCGGGATTAAGACACTGCAGGTAATATTTATTGGGACGCCCAACAATCACATTTAAGATTTCAAATTTTAGATCTAAAATTGCAAATTTTAGATTTCAGATTTCAGATTTCAGAATTCAGATTTCAGATTATAGATTTCAGATTTCAGATTTCAGATTTCAGATTTCAGATTTCAGATTTCAGATTTCAGATTTCAGATTTCAGATTTCAGATTTCAGATTTCAGATTTCAGATTTCAGATTTCAGATTTCAGATTTCAGATTTCAGATTTCAGATTTCAGATTTCAGATTTCAGATTTCAGATTCCAGATTTCAGATTTCAGATTTCAGATTTCAGATTTCGGATTTCAGATTTCAGATTTCAAATTTCAGATTTCAGTTTTCAGTTTTAAGTTTTCAGATTTCAGATTTCAGATTTCAGATTTCAGATTTCAGATTTTAGATTTCAGATTTCAGATTTCAGATTTCAGATTTCAGATTTCAGATTTCAGATTTCAGATTTCAGATTTCAGATTTCAGATTTCAGATTTCAGATTTCAGATTTCAGATTTCAGATTTCAGATTTCAGATTTCAGATTTCAGATTTCAGATTTCAGATTTCAGATTTCAGATTTCAGATTTCAGATTTCAGATTTCAGATTTCAGATTTCAGATTTCAGATTTCAGATTTCAGATTTCAGATTTCAGATTTCAGATTTCAGATTTCAGATTTCAGATTTCAGATTTCAGATTTCAGATTTCAGATTTCAGATTTCAGATTTCAGATTTCAGATTTCAGATTTCAGATTTCAGATTTCAGATTTCAGATTTCAGATTTCAGATTTCAGATTTCAGATTTCAGATTTCAGATTTCAGATTTCAGATTTCAGATTTCAGATTTCAGATTTCAGATTTCAGATTTCAGATTTCAGATTTCAGATTTCAGATTTCAGATTTCAGATTTCAGATTACAGATTTCAGATTTCAGATTTCAGATTTCAGATTTCAGATTTCAGATTTCAGATTTCAGATTTCAGATTTCAGATTTCAGATTTCAGATTTCAGATTTCAGATTTCAGATTTCAGATTTCAGATTTCAGATTTCAGATTTCAGATTTCAGATTTCAGATTTCAGATTTCAGATTTCAGATTTCAGATTTCAGATTTCAGATTTCAGATTTCAGATTTCAGATTTCAGATTTCAGATTTCAGATTTCAGATTTCAGATTTCAGATTTCAGATTTCAGATTTCAGATTTCAGATTTCAGATTTCAGATTTCGGATTTCAGATTTCAGATTTCAAATTTCAGATTTCAGTTTTCAGATTTCAGATTTCAGATTTCAGATTTCAGATTTCAGATTTCAGATTTCAGATTTCAGATTTTAGATTTCAGATTTCAGATTTCAGATTTCAGATTTCAGATTTCAGATTTCAGATTTCAGATTTCAGATTTCAGATTTCAGATTTCAGATTTCAGATTTCAGATTTCAGATTTCAGATTTCAGATTTCAGATTTCAGATTTCAGATTTCAGATTTCAGATTTCAGATTTCAGATTTCAGATTTCAGATTTCAGATTTCAGATTTCAGATTTCAGATTTCAGATTCAGATTTCAAATTTCAAATTTCAAATTTCAGATTTCAGATTTCAGATTTCAGATTTCAGATTTCAGATTTCAGATTTCAGATTTCAGATTTCAGATTTCAGATTTCAGATTTCAGATTTCAGATTTCAGATTTTAGATTTTAGATTTTAGATTTCAGATTTCAGATTTCAGATTTCAGATTTCAGATTTCAGATTTCAGATTTCAGATTTCAGATTTCAGATTTCAGATTTCAGATTTTAGATTTCAGATTTCAGATTTCAGATTTTAAATTTCAGATTTCAGAATGCAAATTTCAGATTTCAGATTTTGGATGTCCGATTTCAGATTTCAGATTACAGATTTCAGATTTCAAGTTCACATTTCAGATATCAGATTTCAGATCTAGGATTACTCAGATTTTAGATTTCAGATTTCAGATTACAGATTTCAGATTTCAGACTTCAGATTTCAGATTTCAGATTACAGATTTCAGATTTCAAGTTTCAGATTGTAGATTTCAGATGTAAGATTTCAGATTACAGATTTAAGATTTTTAATTACTAATTTCAGAATAAAAAAAAGCGCATCAAAAATTCAAATTTTGAAATTGGTTTCAAAATAAAAATTAAAATGAGAGATAAAGCAACAAAATCCTAATGCTTTTTAGTTGAGCATTACATACAGAATCCTTGAGTGATGCAGTTATGAAAATGTTTTACAAAAACGCAATACTCTTTTCCAAACAGAAAAATCGGAACCAACATTAGGATAAGAATAAGTGTACCTACTCCCATCTCCCTATCCTTTCAGTCAGCACTGGCTGGCTGGATTTTTTTTTTCTTGGGTGGAGTGGAGAAATTCTAAACACCCAAACGGGGGCCGGGCCAGGACTTCCTTGTTTGGAGAAGATCTTATTTATACACTTTCTCGTTTTCATCTGTATCAGATGAGCAAACAGCATATCTCCGAACATACTCTTGGTGAAACTTGTCGATTTTTGAAAGCCAATTAAGAAATTTTTCATTTTGTGTATGAAAATGAAACGTAAATTTGATTTTTGCGAAAAACAATATTTTCTCTTAAGTTTGTTCAAAAAAAAAAGTTCGTTCATCAACGACAAGTCCTACCAATAACTAAACTAAAATCTGCCATTTTAAAGGACTCTCTCCTTTCAGTCGGTTGAAAACGTTTTGAATCTATCTAAATACCAGAAGCAGAAATATATCGCACTACTGAGCAACGCCATTCTCGTCTCGGAGAAGGGGTTTCTTTTTCGGGGGCTGTTATTCCGTATTTATTTACATACATTTCCGGCATAATGGAATCTGGCAAGTTAGAATGAATCGAGTCGAGCATAAGCAGCTTGAGAGCCACTTCTGGACGTTTTCCTCATCTCTTTTCCTGGCTTAAGTCAGCCTCGAATACACTCGTTTCTGTACTCGCATTTTTTTTGCACCTTTTTAACGTAAACAAACACTGTAAATAGCATTCGGTGGATTAGTGTTTCGGTTATTTTTCGAGTAATTAGTTGGGCTGAGATTCGCTAAGTACTGGCGAATTATTTTAAATTGAGAAGCTATTCATGTCTTTAAAAAAATAGAAATCAACCTTCGGAAGAGTGAATTCCTAACAAGTTTTGTTAAAAATTTCAATGCATTAAACGTTAATCATATCCAAACTAAAGTTGACTCGTTTAATCTTCGAGAGATTAATATTGACATAGAATTTGACCAGCGACAAATGTGAGCCGTCCTGACTAATTGACAGGAGGAAAACAATGTTTCCCGGCAATAATTGTTCGATGAAGCAAAAGATGAGTAGAAGACAGTAACTATGTCTTGTTCATAATTTATAGTCGATCATTGATTCATTCAAGAAGCTTGCCTACCTACGACAAAGGAAAGGATTTGACAGAATGTGTACAGACTTCATCGATGTGATGAAACAAAACCGGTAGCAATCTTCTTATTCAAAGAATATGCTTCTGAAGCCCTGTCAAGAATTATGTAGAAATTGAAATCAAACTCATATGCACGGGTTACAATTGACTAAGTTTCATCATATGGAAAGCTGATGGAAGCTATTTGTAGACGTCAAGAATGGTTTTCAAAATATTTGCGTTTAAAATTTAACACAACGTTTAATTTATAAAGCACGCATTTTAGGATTAACAAAATATGTATGTTAAACTGAATAACCCAAAGCTAAAAATTTCTAATGGTAATAGCCAGAAATGTTAGCTTATGACAGAAATTTCATGATAATTAAGAAAAAGAGAAATATGAATGCCAGAAAAAAAATTTAATTTTATACTCTAACAGTAGGGTGATTTGCCAATCGTTGTCTTCTGCCTGATCGTTGCATAGGATGACTAAAATTGTCTATATATTAGCCATACTTCAATTTTTTTTTCAAAAGTTATTCTGGATCATGTTAATTGGAGAATTTTTTGATGAAATAAGGCTTTTTTCTGCTGTAATACTTTTAATTGTTAACCGAACCCTTAACATTCAACGGCAAACAATGTTTTACGTCAGAACATTGGTATCAGTTTTCGTTATGAAACGTTAGTTGAGGAATTTTAACACCATAAATTTGAAAAAAAAATTAAGATTTGTACGAAACAAGGAAAATATCAATTTTCCCATACAAACCTAAAAGTTCAAATTTCCTCATGTAAACGTTACATAAAATTCTGCAAAAAAAATATGGATGAGTTTTGAACCAAAACGAAACTTTTAAGAACCTAGGGTTTGAGAAATTCAAAAATGACCCCAAATCGACTCAGTCTAGTGCGATGATTGGCAAATCACCCTAACTATGATATTAATTATAGCGCTGAAAGTTGTTCTATACTTATCTACCATTCATGTTTTGAAAATTATCTTTAATTTGATGTTTTTAATTTTTGTTATACTTTGAATTCCAAATTTTAAAAAAATCAGAGTTTTTTCGGAGGCTTGCAAATAAGAACTTCTGCACATGAATTAGAAGCTTTTCTGCTTTGAACACATAAATTTTTTTATCATTAAAGATTTTTTGTATAAAAAGAGTGTATTGCTTTTATTGTTAGCATAGCCAAACACTTAATAAAGGAGTCGCAGCAAGCCGTGCTCAACGGCGGAGGTGTTTTTTGTCCGACGTCGCATTTTTCGCGAATAAAAATATGGTGATTTTTTTCTGTTTTGGGACTTTAGATAATTGGATTATTGATAGAAAAATGTGTACAAATGCCTTTTGAAACCAATCAAAACAGCGGGTTGAAAACGGAAACAAAATAATCCTGCTAATTTCCAGAAGATATTCGAATGGAAAAAAGACTAAACGAAGCTAAGTGTTATTTTTGTGTATATTTGTAGGCTTTTATTTATTACAGGAATTTTTGGTGTTTTATGTGGTGTAAACAGTGTCCGGCACAAAAACGCTAATCCGCTAATCGCTAGTTAGTCCGCTAACTTTCGGTTAGCGAATTTATTTTCTCGCTAGATTTTTCTTCAGCTAGCGGATAAGAAAGTTCCGCTTATTTTTAGTTCCGCTAACTGAAGAACGCTACCGCTTTTAAGTGTTAATTTGGCCATAGACTTATAGATAATGAATTCGGCGTCATTCAGATTTTTAATTTTTATCCGATCAGGTATTTAATTTTCGTTAAAGAGATTTCAAAAGCTTTTCGATCTCGAATTTGATTGGAATCATAGGAATAAGCGTGTTTTTGAATTGTCTTCACTTGAATTTATGTATGCAGCATGAGCCTTCTTAGAATATAAAAGAGTTGAAAAAGTTTTAAAAATTTAAATTTCCAGAACAAAATTAGTCAATAAATCAATAAATCTTTTGAGTACTAATGTCAAAAAAGAAGAAAAACTCTTTGGACAAAACAAAACATCTACCAAAAGAGAATCTTTGCATTACCTGATGTAAAAAAATATTTAAAAACGGGTGAATATTTCGAAAAATTTAATTCAAAAGATTTTTTTTTCACTTTCCCCCAAATACGCTAACTACAACTTAAAGAGGACTAACGCAACTGATGTGGACAGAAATATTACAAAATATTTGAACTTAACTGCCAATATTGATATCCTTTAACAACTTTTCTAGCCAATCTTAAAATTAAAGATTAAAATTAATCTGTGTTTTGCTTATCTTTTTCAAAACTTTCTACTATCGATTAGCGATTAGCGTTTGGTTATAGATCGATAACTTTTACGCAACATTTAGCGGTTCTAATTAGCGATCGCTAATTTTGACCAAGTTAGCGATCTAATTAGCGCCGCTAACTTTTCAGTTAGCGATGCCGAACACTGGGTGTAAAGTTGAATATCCATTTCATAATGTTTTTTTTCTCAACTGAAATCAAAGCATTGATATTCCAACCATGAATTAGTTTACGCTATTTATGTTACTTGGATATTCAAACGAATGATTTTAAAATGAGAAAAATCGTAACGCCATTCCTAAAATTTGTACAAAAAACCTTAGCCAAAGTATGTAGTGTAATCACTGTATGACTTCTTGTACTCTTCAATTTCAAAATATTAAGGTGTGGAGCTCACTTCCATCTGTACCGTTGAGCCGTCAACACGTACGCCGGAGCATCGTATCGTTGCTGTGTACTTGCAGGAACATTTTACATTATTTATTTTTTTCTTACCTGTATTTCAATCAGCACTTTTCAGTGCTAAAATTATTTTCATTTTCTTTTATTCATATTTTCTCTTTTCTTTCCAGCATGGGAAAGTCTTCGGCCGGCTCAAGGGCCGGACGAAAACGGATTGCTGAACCTAATCCAGGGCCATCTGCCAAAAAAGTTGAAATTTCCAATTCATTCGATGTCCTTCATAACATCGGTGATGAGGAAATATTTATATTTAATTCTGATAAGAGTACTAAGAAACCTTCTTCTTCTTCTTATACTCTTAAAAACGAAAAGATTCCACCAATAACGGTCACGATTCCTGACTTCAATGCCTTTCGAAAAGAAATCGTCACTTCCGTCAAGGATGTGAAGATTTCTTTTCAGATCGGTCGAAGGGGAACTGCTCGTATATTGGCGGAATCTTTTAATGATTTTCAAAAGGTTTTAAATTATTTGAATAATAAAAAACACCAATTTTTTACGTACGACACTAGAAGTGATCGTCCATTTAAAGTTGTACTTCGTGGTCTCACTGGCGATCAGACACCGGATGAGATCACAGCTGAATTAGATTCTTTATTAGGTTTTTCTCCAATTCAAGTAATTCAAATGAGGAAAAGAACCAACACGAATAATACCAGTAGTGTTGGTTTTGCTCCTGAACTTTATTTGATCCATTTTAAAAAGGATCAGGTTAATAATTTGCAAATTCTTGAAAAGGCTCGTCTTATGTTTCATTGTCGAATCAAATTCGAACCTTTTCGTAAATCTTCTACCAATTTTCTTCAAAATATTACGCAATGTCGTCGTTGTCAAGCTTTTTGTCATGGCACTAAAAATTGTAGAATGAATGCCAGATGCATGTTTTGCGGCTCATTCGATCATGAAAAATCTAAATGCCTTTTTGGTGGTGATAAGCCAAAAACAGAATTTTTTAAGTGTGCAAATTGCGCAGGTAATCATTCCTCGAATTCGCTAGACTGTCCCATCAGGGCAAAAATTATTGCTTCTAGGAAAAATCCCAAAGTTTCCAGAAAAGTTTCGTCTCCTCCTTCCTCTTTTTCGCCTTCACACGTCGGGCCGACAAACAACCTGCCTGTTCGCGGTCAGCCCCGGCCTACATTGGAATCACGGCTGGGTAATACCCGAAGTGATTTTAATGTTACCTGTGCTGAATCTGCGCCCCAGACTCGTTGTTTATCGTTCTCAGAGGTGGTTGAAAATGGGTTTCCCTCTCAGGTTTAACTAATAAAAATGGGAAAAAACCAAGTCTCAACGTTCATGCGAAGGCTTGGGAAAATCCCCGAAATTCAAATACTTGTTCTTCTCCTTCATTTTCTGATCCTAACAATTTTGTTGATTTGGGTGAGATTACTGAGGAAAAATTAAAATTTTTGCATCAAAATTTAATGGAAATGATGCAACTTATGTTGAAAGCAAATTCAATGTTTGAAGCTTTCCAAACTTCTTTTAATTATGCTAACAAAATTATTATGACTTTACGATTCCCTCATGGATCCAAATAGATGTTTAAATATTATGAATTGGAACGCTAGATCTTTGCTGGCTAACCAAGATGAGTTCTTTTTATTTTTGAAAACCCAAAACATACATATTGCTGCCATCACTGAAACTTTTTTAAAGCCGGACAATAACTTGAAAAGCAATGCTTTCTTTAAAATTTTGCGAAATGATCGACTTGATCGACAAGGTGGGGGTGTAGCTATTGTCATCAATAGTCGTCTCAAATTTAGACTTCTTCCTTCTTTCAATACAAAAGTCTTAGAAACAATTGGAATTGAATTAGAAACTTCTATGGGGAAAATTATAATTATTGCCGCATATTTGCCTTTTCAATGTAGCGGTGAACAGAAAAATTTTTTGAAGGGAGATTTACAAAAACTCACCAGAAACAAATCTAAATTTTTTATTATTGGTGACTTTAATGCAAAACACCGATCTTGGAATAATATTTCATCAAATTCAAATGGGAATATTTTATTTAATGACTGCTCTGCAGGTTATTATACTGTTGAATATCCTAATGGGCATACTTGTTTCTCTTCGATTAGAAATCCTTCCACAATTGATTTGGTTCTAACGGATTTAGGCGAGCATTGTAGTCAATTAGTTACTCATGCGGACCTCGATTCAGACCACCTTCCAGTAACTTTTTCTTTATCCCAAAGTCCCATTGAAAACCCTTTAAAATCAACTTTTAACTTTCAAAAAGCTGACTGGGAGCGATATAGGAATTTTATTGAACGTAATTTGAATGTAAACGTTCCACTTAATTCAATAGAAGATATTGATTTGGCTGTAGAAAATTTGACAACTTCAATAGTCAATGCTAAAGCCGCTTCAATACCCAAAGTTAAACATAAATTTAATCAACCTTTAATTGATGATGATCTTCAGTTTTTGATACGACTGAAAAACATTCGTCGACGCCAATATCAACGTACTAGGGATCCTTATTTGAAATTTATTTATTGCGACCTTCAAAAAGAGATCAAACGTCGTTTAAATTTCATCCGTAATGAAAATTTTGCTAAAGCAGTAGAGGACATAAAACCCTACTCAAAGCCGTTTTGGAAATTAACTAAAATTCTGAAAAGCCCCAGAAGTCAATTCCTACTTTGAAAGATGGGGATAAACTTCTTTTAACTAACGCAGAAAAAGCTCAAAAATTAGCCCAACAGTTTGAGTCTGCTCATGATTTTAATTTAAACGTTGTTAGTCCAATTGATGCTCAAATTTCCCTTGAATTTGATGATATTTTTTCTAAGCAAAATGTATTTGAAAGTTCCTGTGAGACAAATATTGATGAACTTAAATTGATTTTCAAAAAATTTAAAAATATGAAAGCTCCGGGGGAAGATGGGATTTTCTATATTCTTATTAAAAAGTTGCCTGAAAGCACTTTAAATTTTTTAGTTAAAATCTTCAATAAATGTTTTCACTTGGCTTATTTTCCCAATAAATGGAAAAATGCCAAAGTAACTCCAATTTTGAAACCTGGAAAAAGTGCTTCAGAGCCTTCAAGTTATCGACCAATTGATTTGCTTCCTTCTTTAAGTAAACTATTTGAGAGAGTTATTTTGAATAGAATGATGATTCACATTAATCAGAATTCTATTTTCCCTGATGAACAATTTGGTTTTCGTCATGGACATTCTACTACACATCAACTTTTGAGTGTAACTAATATGATTAACGCTAGCAAATCTGAAGGTTATTCAACTGGTGTTGCTCTTCTTGATATTGAAAAAGCTTTTGACAGTGTTTGGCACAAAGGTTTAGTAGCTAAATTAGCTCGATTTGATTTTCCTGTATATCTCACCAAAATTATTCAAAATTATTTGACTAGCCGAACCTTACAAGTAAGCTATCAATGTTCATGCTCTGAAAGGACACCCATTAGAGCTGGTGTCCCTCAGGGCAGTATACTTGGGCCAATCTTATACAATATTTTTACTTCTGATCTTCCTGATGTACCAGAAGGAAAAGGTAGAAGATTATTTGCTGATGATACTTTGCTTTCAGCCAAAGGTCGAAATTTACGGGTGGTACGCAGTAGATTGCAACAAAATTTGAATTCCTTTTTGAATTACTTGAAAATGTGGAAAATTTCTCCTAACGCTTCCAAAACTCAACTTATTTTATTTCCCCATAAGCCAAGAGCTCAATTTTTAAAACCTAATGAAAATCATTCCATAATTTTTAATGGGGTTTCATTAGAATGGTCTGATCACGTGAAGTACTTGGGACTCACACTTGATCGGAATCTTACTTTTAAAAATCACATTGAAGATATTCAATCAAAATGTAATAAATACACTAAATCTCTTTATTCTCTCATCAACAGGAAATCCCGACTTTGCCTGAAAAATAAGATGCTTATTTATAAGCAAGTATTCCGACCAGCGATAATGTATGCAGTTCCGATTTGGTCTAGCTGCTGCGCGACGAGGAAAAAAGCCATCCAGAGGATTCAGAACAAGGTTCTGAAAATGATTTTGCGGCTTCCACCTTGGCACAGCACCGAAGATCTTCACCGGATTTCAGGCATTGAATCGATCGAAGAGATGGCCAACAAAATCATCTCCAGCTTCAGAGGCAAATCGATGCAGTCTTCCATCGCAGAGATTCGTTCTCTCTACAATTAGTTTAATTTTAGGATAGTGTTTAGTTTTAAGTTTAAAATATTTTTGACATTATAGGATGTTCTCCTACAAAAAAAAATACTTGATTGTGCTCAGCAAATTTAAATCGAATAAATAAATTTTAGTGATTAGTAAACTATAGGGCTCTGGACAGTTCATTATTGAACTGAACACCTAATTTAATGTAATAATGTAATATAAATGTAATGATGAATTGGTACGAATAAAGACATATTTAAAAAAAAAAAAAAAAAAAGGTGTGGAGCTTATTCTAACCAGATAACTAATTTTGATTGAATATTATTCTAAATAAAAATTGAACAATAGGAACTATGACTGAAGTTCAAGCATTGTCGGATGCTGCAGAATAAAAAGAAAGTCTATGTTAGGAGATTTAGATTACGTAAATTATTTAATCAATGTTTTTTTAAACGAACATAAACACATACAGGATTTCAATGAAACTTGATGTTTCCTCTAAGAGATTCCTTTTTCTTAAATCTAAGCGTACATCTTACGAGGATATGACGGCATAACCACCAACCCACAGAAAGTGTACTATGTTTGCCGAGACCGGGATTCGATCTCATGCTCTCTGGCTTAGAAGACTTGAAGGCTATCCTCTACACCACGGGCTGTGGCATCATTCCATTTTATTTTAAATTGTAAAACATATTTGTAAAGAAAAATGTGTAGTCAAACAAAATAACATTTCAACACACAATATTTTTCCATAAATTCACTTTATTCTTTTTTTCTTATATTGTTTAATTTTGGTGCCTAAAACTTAAAAAATTGGTCAAAATTATTTAAGAAAATTCTGCATTTTCTAACGTAACTTTAAATATGTATTAGAATCAGAAAAAAAGTTTTTCTAAACTTTCTCATAGATCGAAACTGAATTTGACTTCTGCAAGAAAGAAAAGTTTTGAATCTGATTTAATTTCTCTATACAGATAAAAAAAAGATTTAAAACGAATTTTTAATGAAGTGTTAACAAAATTGAATTTTAGATATTTTTAAAAGCAAAAATCAATTCATTTTTCAGACTTCAACGCATTTGATAAAATGCAATAAAAAAAAACTTTCTTTAATAATGTCATAAATACTTGCCTTTCCAAATTAATTCCAGTTTTTTCAATTTTTCAACATCATCATGATTATCATCAAAATGTTATTTTGAAAAAAGAATTATAAACTATTTTTAGTAGATTTGTAAGTTCATCAGTTATTAATGATTTATTTCACTCAAAACTGATTCATTTGTAAACTTTTAAACTCTATATCACCCAAATGAGATCTGATAAAAGATTCGAGTCTGGACGCCAAAATTATACTAAATAAATCATAAAAACATAGGCATCTTGAGTTATCAAATGTATTCCATAAATTAGTTTAAAAAATGTTATGACGATTTTATTGAAAAAAAAAATGTTTTGTAAAGGTTTAATCTTATCTCTTTTCTTTATCATATTTTATATAAATTTCTGAAAAGTTTTATCACCATTTGTTATAAAATAATAAAAGAAAGTTACACGAAATTAATAGAAATTGAATATAAACGAATAGAAGTATTTTCATCATATGTCATCAATTTGTTCCTCATGGAACAAATGTTCATTTTCATTTTCGTGAAATGTTCTTACTAAAAGAACATAACTTCAACCGATAAGGCTAATTAATTAAATTCTGAAAACATAGGCTTCTTGGAAAACCATAAATCTAAATTTGTAATAAGAAATACTTAGTTTCATGCTTTTGTTTTTCCTCAATATTTGAATAGTGCTTTGTCAGTGATGATGAATTGAACATGTTGTATTTTAAATATTAAATGTTATTATTATGAAATTCAATCAAACATTCCGTTTATTTTGATAACTGGAAGAATTCGAATAAAAATGAATATTATCTCTGATTTTGATCCCTGGCACACTTGAAATATTTTTTTTTTTTTCATTTTATCAAATAAATTCAATCATCATCTATGTTTTTTGAATAAATTCATATCGTGATTAAATATTATTTACAATATAAAATATCACAAAGAATATTTTAATCTACTCTTCAATTGAAAATGAAGATAAGAAAGATAGGCAAGTTAAAATAACAAAAATTTAATAACTATTATGAGTTTGCTAAAAAAAATTTAATCTTGGTAAATTTCAATTTATTTTAAAACTTGGATTTGGTTTTCTTCCAAATCTGATGTTATATGTTATGAATACTATTTCAATGAACTGATTCTTATGTCTAAAGTTTAAATTCTGGTTCTATTTGAAATTTTAATTTGCATTCGATTTCTGGTGTTTTGAGAATATTGGCTTAAAATTTCTCGTTCAGAATATGTATCATGATTTTAAATAATTTATTAATAACTCACCGGAAATAACATAGTTTTGAAACTGGGATTCTGATTTACTTGATTTACTTCACTGATTTACGTTTCAGTAAAGTTTATTATTTTTTCGAATTTGTGTAATAATCATGGGTTATAAAAATTGATTCAGAAATCAGTTTCCTTATTTATTGTGCATTTTTAGTATTTTTATTATTTCTTGCTTGAATTTCGAAATTCACTTTTTCTTACCATATTATCCAATCAAAACCGTCTAAATACTTTGTAAAACTGCGAAATTTTCAAAAATTGTTTTGTGTTCCGGAAAACTACTACGCGTTTTGACACTTGAGTCCATAACATCATCATTTTGATCGCAGGGCCCTCTGAGAGTCGTTTTGGGCTGCAAATCGCCAATAGTGGACGAACATGGGACGATTCATGCAATATATTAGCTGGATCAAAGCAATCAAAAGTTTCCCTTTAATTCAAACCACGGTATGTTGAATAATAGGAAATCTTTCGATTGCTTTGATTCATTAGAATTATTCAACCAAGTAGGCTCACAACGCATGTTAGATTAATAATTTATTTGCTATTTCACAGTAAAAAGTTTAAAAAAAACCCGTAAATTTAAACAGCAATATGCAAATATTTTCGAAGTGACAGGAAAGGTGCTATATTCATAAAATGAAATAAAAATTGTTGTAATTGATTTTTTAATGCATTGACCCCCATAAATTTATCCTTAAAACAATATAAGGCCGGAACAAATATGAAATTCTTCTTTGGTCACGCCAACCTTCCTTCCTACTCTATCCCTTCAAAATTTTCAAAAAAAATCGAAGGAGGAAATGAATAAAGTTTTGAGAATGTCAAGAAGCAATCGATAAAACATTTAAAGCTGGCATTTTTCCTCTTTCGTATTCTTGTTCTTTTTGAGTGCTTGATATTGAAAAATCTTGAATTCGATTTAGATTATATGCAATTTTAATACACTACGATTTGCGTATGATTAAACGTGATCTCCAAATTTGAAAAAGGTTTGAATTTTTAAATGTAAAACATAGTAAAATATACAGACAGAATAAAGTAGAACGGAATTCAAGATCAAATTTAAAAATAGATCCAAATTTAAACCCTGGACTAAAGTCAGAATAAAACTGACCATCATCTGATACCTTAAACTGTTACACAAACTCACACAACGAATTCACTTGCAATAGGAGTCCACAAAATGTTTCTGTATGTACAATGTATATCTGCATCGAAACCAGTATGTTATATTTCAAAGCGTTCTGCCTGATATTTTTAAATAAGCACCTAGTCGTTTTTTTAAACTTATTTGACTAATAATACAAACGGTCATTTTAATGAAAATCATTATTTTCCTACTTATCTGAGGTTGAACGATATCTGCCGGTAGATCCAACAGAACGAATGTTAAAAACCACAGATTTATGAATCAGAACAAAGCTGAATCTCGTTCGCCTTCATTTGCATATCGAGAATAGTAGGAAATTTAATTTCGTAAATAATGTCTCCGAGCTCGGACGGAATGCCAGCGATTAATTCCGCTTGCCAAGTTGCCGAAAGCGCAACTTGATTGTCCGATTAGCAGCAGTGGCCCCTTTTGCTCCATTCTGCAAATCTCGCTCTCATTGTTTTCGAGCGGAAATTCTAGCACAGCTGGAAAGCAAGAGTGCGCTTTTCCCTGAAACCGTATTGTTACCATACATATGTATGTGTTTTGCTGTTTGGCTAGTGGAAAGAAATTCCAACTGAAACAACCAAAAAAGAAAACTAGCCATAATGGGCAAAGATAACAGCGAGTGCCATTTGCAGCATTATGGGCGCTGCTGCTGCTGTTCCTTGGCCGGAAAATCACCCCCGGTCGGGGGCCAATGGCAGAAACAACAACACTCAGCACCGTTCCAATAAAAATAATAAATTTATGGATTTGATAAAAGCGCAACGTTTCGGTGGCTCCATAGAGAGCGACAGGAGGGAAACATTCTCTGGAGCCACATCGCCAAGTAGGAGAATTCCTTTCTTCAGGGAAACTCCGTTGAGTTCTTTTGAATCAGGACGTACGAATTCATTCGATCGGTGGGTGGTGAAAGGTTGGCTTTTAATTAATTCTGGACTTTTGCATATTTTAGGGACAGATTTTCGGCCCCAAAAGGTGAGCGAGGCAGAGAATGAGCCAGGCACGGATTCGAATGCGCCACTTTTTGCCGGACAGGTTTTTCCGTGAACAATTAATATATACAACCAGACGACATTTAACGAGCAAAGTTTGGAATCACTCCCGATGACGACGAGCTGAGGCACGCTGCAATGGCAACAAATTGGAATCAATTATTTAAAAGTTCTTTCTTCCATGGAAATACGCCTGATCCGGCGGAGTTCGGCGAAAGTTATTCAATCTAATATTTTAATTGAATGAGTTTTCACTAGCCAGGAAGGCAGCACACGAATCATTTAAATCGAAAATCAATGCGAAACCATCATCATTGTAACTAAGCCAATATTAACAGACTTGGGTAAACCAGATCAAATTTCCACATTTCTGCACCTCGGCAAGTGGATCATAAATCACACACGAGCTGAGCTGAAAACTATGAATGTTTGCATTCGAAATCAATCATTCTCCATACACACACACACATACATGTGGGATTCTATCCTCACCAAACTTGCCTCATCTAGTTGGGGCAATCTGGCAACATTCGATAATAATGTCGGACATATTTGTTCAAGTGCCCCTGCAGAACACAGACTGGAAATGTTGCGAGTGCATTCAGCTCACCGCAGTATCTAATCGGAAAAGAGAGCAGGTTTCGTTTTTATTCTTACTTACATAAGGTAGCATTTGCTGGAATGTTATGTTAACTGACACCAATATTTTAGATTGCTGAATCAAAAAGCGGAATGCGGTCAATCATCACGTGTTTCTGGAAAGTCATATTTTGCAATAATACTTCAAACCAAAAATCAACCGAAATTATTATTTCAAAGAAATTATAAATTTCAAGTTTCAAGTACCGAAATATCTCTAGTTAAACCGTTCTCCTGATGCCCAATTTCCTTACACAGGCATCCATATCTCAAGCATAAGCACTCAAAAACAAGTTCTAAATACCAGACCGAAAAATTCTTCCAAGCAATATTCCCTTAATTGCACCCCAACTCGAGGAAGGTATTGTTCTGGAAAGGGAATGTCACAGTTCGGTCAGCATGGAAATAGCTACTTATAATGAGCGCCTATTCGGCAATAAAAACAATTTATCGGGACACACTAATTGAGGTACCAGGAAAGGCTCTTCGCTTCGGAGCGATTATTTCTGTTTTTTTTTGGCTTTTTTTTATTTGTCGCTTTGATTCGAGGGTTCGCTTTTGTTTTGATTCCGAATCGATGAGGAACAGTTATTTTAAATATGATTAGGGATTGTATCCCATTTACCCGAAAACCATTGCCCAGAATGAATTTTTCCCAGAATGACAAATACCCGAAATCAAACCCCAGAATGAACCATTTCCCAGAAAAAAATTCACCAGAATGCACCATTTACCAGAAATTTTTTCCCCAGAATGGAACATTTCCCAGAATTTTTTTCCCCAGAATGGAACATTTACCAGAATGGCACAAATCCCAGATTTCTTCCCCTTGTATTTTTATTTGTTTTTTTTTTCTAATGACTTCTTGTATATTTCATATGATTCGAAATTAATTTTTTCAAAATGATTTTTTAAATGAAACTACGACTTTGAAATTTTCCAACTTAATTTATTTTAGAATCAATATTGTGCTTTGTTTATGGTTTGGGTACTTTAATTGATTCAATGCTTACCATGGTCCTTTGAAAAACCGTTTTGGTATCCGACTCCTCACGCTGCGCGTTCGAACTTGAAAGACGTTTTGTCCTTCACGCTGTCGCGTGGCGGACGGGGCTAAGGGATCACTCCTAGCTTTCACGCAGACCTAGGAAGCCCTGGCAGACTTAGACCAATGTCTTAGGGCCGCCGCTTCCGACGGCGGGTCGGCGGCCTCCTCGGATTTGGGAGCTTCGGCGGCTTTGTGCCGCCTCAGCCCCTTCATCCTCGTTGGTTGCGGCTTTGCCGCAAAAGAACAAAGTTATGAAACCCCATTTTTTTGTAACAATTTCTTTTTTTTTAAATAATTTCTAGTAATGATAAAAGTTTTCAATTTTCTGGGAAATGGTTCTTCTGGCGAAAAAATTTCTGGTACATGGTTCATTCTAGTGAAAAAATTTCTGGGAAATGGTACATTCTGGCGAAAATTTTTCTGGGGAATGGTTCGTCTGGGGAAAAAAATTCTGGGGAATGGTTCTTTCTGGCGATTGGCATTCTGGGGATTTTTCATTCTGGGCAATGGTTTTCGGGTAAATGGAGTACAACCATGATTAGGCTTAGTTGGAGCGCTAGGTAATACATTATGTTATAAGTGAAAGGCTTTAAAGTTTTTTTTTTTAAATTTAACTTTTTCAATTTTTACATTATCGTGTCATTTTTTACGATTTTTTCGTGATTTGCTTTTCTTGTCATTTTGGCCCTTATTAACACATTGCGGACCAAAAACGAGATATCACGTGTTTTTCGCTCTTCAACGGTGTGCTGCATTTTGAAACATTAATCAAATGGTCTTTATTTAATTACTTAATTCACATACAAATCTCTTTGTAATTTCTTATTTAAACCTTTCTTAGCTTGTATCGGGAACATGATGAAATACAAGGAATAAATATATAGGGAAGAATGAGGATACTTGATTCCTTCGCTATACCTCGAAACCGATATGTCTTACAAAGATCAAATGTTGAAGAAAAACGTGCTTAATAAAACAAAACAACAATACTGTTAACACAACAAATTTAAAAAAAAAAATATTTTTAAAGTTATTAAACTTTATTTGAAACATTTAACAAAATGTGATTTGAAAATCTTTTTGTATCACTCTAAAATGTTCCTCATATGAAAAAGTTACAATAAAAATATTTTTTCCAATATGTCAATCGTTAGAGTATAATATGAATTTCTTAACGCCCTATTTTCAAAGCAAAAGTCAACTCTCAATTCGTTTTAAGAAAAATCTTTCCATCATGTATGTTATGGGTTCAATTAATCCCTAGAGACGAAATAGATAGAATTTCCTTCTGAATGGATCGTGATCATTGCTTAACGAAAAATTAATAATATTTGTCCAAAAACTAATATTTCTCCAGTAATAACCTGTTAAAAAGGACTCCAAAAACTGATTTAATTTAAAAACTAGTAAATTGCGCCTTTAAGTATGCAATGGCTCTTGAGTAGAAGAAAAACTTTTAGAATTCTCTTTTTCTGACACTTACAAACTGGGAAATGAGAACTAATTTTGCGGAAAAAAAGTCAACGGGTTTTTTTTCTTTGGATTTTGCTTGATACAGTGAAAACCACTTCGAGAGCTTCGTTCCGTTTTTGGACATCGTAAAATCTCCAGCTTTCGGTGCTTAACTCTTCGTTTTGGCTTTCGATTGTAGCCTGAACTGTACCGATATCGTCCTCGGCAGCTCCAGGTAGATGAGCCTTCAGGATCTCTGATCTGGGAATTTGATTGTCTCCAACAGCCATTAGCTCTGCACCTGTCCACGGCTTAATTGATGGTATGACTTTTTTAAGCCCGTCCGATGTGGCCTGGTCTAGACAAGTCACTACCATGAAACCAGATTTAAATGAGCATTGTGCGAATTTCGGCTTCAGTGTCTCGAGCCTTTGGCCAAGAACTGCCTTTTTTATCGCCTGCTGTATAACTTTGAGTTGTTCCGTCGTCAACTGTGTGGCCGGGTAGGTTTTAGCGAGTATGCCTACCCTAACAGAACTGGCCATTTCTTTGTAAGAAGGCCTTTTTTTGTTTTCACCCGATCTCACTGGGTGGTTGGCCCCATGTGATCGTCCATTTGACTTGTTGTTTTGTGTCCGTGTTTGTTTTTGCTCTTTAGGGTCTTGTCGTTTTGTTGGGACGATTGGCCCCTTAGCTCTTTTGGCCTTCGACTTTTCCACACTACATGAGCCATCCTTGTCCCCACTGCGAGCCCGTTTTGCACTTTTTACAGGGGGTGTAGATTTCGCAGTGGTTACTAGGCGCATTGCCTCTTCATATGGCACGTTTTTCGCAATGAGCTTTCTTAGCCGTCTCTTCGCCGCACCACTTAGTTGCCGTGTATCGAAGTTTTTCGGTTTGATCGGCGTTTGTACCTCCTTGATGGTGACATTAACCCCATCGTCGTTGCTCTCATCATCTCCTTCCGCGGGCGAATCTAAAGCGGAGGAGGAAATGGATGGTACTCCTGTGAAAGACTCGTTTGAGAGCTGTGCTACGAGTTCACTTTCGTTCGTATCCACCGGTGCTATTCCGGATATCGAACTACCAGGGAAATCTCGTTCGCTCTCTCTTGGAATGCTTGCTTGATCGCCAACAAACTGACTGATTTCCTGCATGCTAATCACGAATGACGCGATGTCGTTTAACCCGTTCACACAGGATCAAATCGGAATTATCACCTGGATGAAAAAGTACGTTTGGAGACCTACAATTTGATAGCATAAAGTTATCTGAAGGATATTCGATTGTCGAGAAATCAATTAAACAAAATAATAGCTGGGAGCTTATGGAGCTGTCAACTTTTGAACGCGTTTTTCTCGAAACAGTAATGTTGGAGCATTCACCGTATCCAAAATATGATACTGAAATCTTTTTTACCGGACAACCCAGGCTATTTTAGCTAAAAACCTGACAAAATCCAGGGCCTCCAGGCATTTGATTCCAAAATGTTAACCAAAAATCGGGGCAATATCAGGGTAAAATCAAATTGATCTGAATCCATAAAAATGTTTTAAAAAATAAACCCTAAAATGATTTAAAATCTATATAAAAAAAATTGTCTGAAAAAGTAACGATATTCAAAGTTAAAGTCCTGCTGAATCAATATGATCTTTTCAGAATTCTTCTGCAATTTGTAGGTGTAATGCTTGTTTTTTGCTGATTGAATAAGAAATCTCAGCGATCGGGATTGAAACTTCACGAGCGCAATCTTTCGGCCGTCAAATTGTCTTTAATATCTTGTTAAAAATATGGAACTAACTCACCCACACTATTCTGAGGGTTTTCCGAGCCTAAATGCCGTCTTTCAGGAGTGATCTTTACACCACAATATCCGAGTAAAAATTTTTTTTATTATAGAGACTTTGAGTAGGCTCACTCATTCGTCTCTCTGAATAAAAAATGCCCAGATTGACAAAAGTGCCGTTGTATTTATAATTGAAAGATACCGCGCTTCATTGTAGATCGAAGTAGTCGGGTTTTCTCCATTCTCACATTATGTTCTTCGTTGATTAGAATGTGTTGAGAAACATTTGATTTCATATGAAATTTCGTTTATTCTTTTTTTTTTTATTTTCCATTAGCTCCATATCTATCCAGTTACTTTAGATTTTAATAAAATATAGAATTTCTAGAGAAGCCAAGAAAACATTTGGAACATTTACAGAACGAAAAAATATAGGCTGACAGTTTAGCACACTTTAACTGTATTGAAACGTCGATTCTCTTTCTATTTTGAACAAAAATGATTGAAACATGAAAAAAAATTCTTTTAAACTTTTTTCCTATTTTTAATACCTATCTTTAAAAGTAATTGACTCCAGTTCTGTGATAGCTGCACACTCAAATTCATCGAAATGCACAACAATTTGGTACATGTTTAAGTAGCTACATTTCCCACCGTACCGCACGAATTATGTTCCCCGAGATTAAGTCACTTGAATGAATTTTACTACCGAAATTTTCTTCGCCCACTTTTTCCCTCTTTGCCGCCGCGAAAGCCGGAAGATAAAGTTCCATCCAGAGGCCGCACACTCTCGGGGGAGTATTAATTTCATCAAAAGAAACGGTTCACGCACTTCAACTTTTAACCCCCATCCCCGTCGGATTTTGTCGAAAGTCGAAAAAAGGGGGAAAACCCTCTACAACTCACACAACTTTCAGACATTTTTCACCACGCGCCATTATTCCGAGATTTCGGTTGTTGAAGCTCTTTTTTTATTTCCTGGTTTTCTTGGTGTCTCGCAATTTGGGGAGCTAGAAGTATTTAACTTTACCCGGGACCTTTCTCTAGGATGAAAGGATTAGGGTAGGTTTTGGGTGCCGGTTTTTTAAGCATCAAGATGCTTGTCTAAGATTTTGTTTAATTATAAGAATATTGTTACTGGATAAAAGAGGAAGGCAACATATGCTGCGTTTTTATCTTGGTTTTTCGCGTCTGTTGGAATAAAGTTGGGCAATTTTCGAGATATCTGCTGCGTCGCACCATTTGCTCTATAAATTGTTTGGAATAAATTGACATCACAGGTGTTCCGGGTACAATTTTGATGTTAGAGAATCTAGGACATTCTCAAGGAATTATAAAATAAATAAAAGTTTGGATACTAAGAATTTCGCTACAAATTTTGGACGAGCTACAAAACATCGAAAGTCTGTAAAAAGTTACTCCAAAAGTTTGTATCCATGAGAATTCCATAGAAAACCAGTTGTTGAACACGTGCACTGAGTTGAAAGCCCAACATTTCCCCTACCAAACTAGTGCAGCTCTCGGATAGGTACTAGACGTTTTAGAATTCAATTTACCAGGGCTTCCATGTGTACAGTTTTAGCCGTTTGAAGTTCCTAGTTTTGTGGCAGACTTTCGGTTCCAAACCCAATTGGCGATAGCAACCAAACGAAACAAAAACCGGTGAACCCGAGAGCAGTTGTTGGTAATACATGGAATAGCCAGTGCCCTCAGAGGAAAATTTTCCCCCGATGATGGTAGTCGTATAACGAGTTCGCCGAAAAAGAGCACCGCTGTAAAATGTTCGTTGAATTTGTTGGGTAAAACAAAACCCCCCATGCTCAAATCGGTTCGCATTAAGATACAAATTTTCGCCAACCATTTCTCCTTGCCCAGGGTATAGGTTAACTAGTGAAACACAATAGCTGTAAGTACGCCATTTGGTTCAACCAGACGACGAACAGCGACACTCCGTACACGGTACCACATTTGGTAGGTACTTAGATCATGCCTTGCGATTACATAAACAAGAGCATAAAATACTCGAGCCGAGAACTTTTGCTTGCAGCGTAGCTCGAAGGGGGAGCACGCCACTGACTGGATGCACTGTACTGGATGGTGACTAAAGAGGAGGCTTAGAAACGGTACAGACTGAGGAAGCTGAGGAAAAGATTGGGCAAATGTAGACATGTGCTTTATGTGCTCCCGGTCATATTGGCAAATAACGAGACCGCCAGTAATAATATATCGTGATCTACTTACTGAGAGATCAGATAAATTGTTGGTTTTAGCTTATTATACCATTTTTTTACTTATCAGATGTATGAAGTTAAAATAAATCATTCTTCAACAACATTCATGTTTATTATTCAAAAGACAAGTAAAAAGCTACACCTAAATCATCTAAATCACGCATTAGCATGTTTGTGCGGCCCGCGAAGCCTTTCTCAAATTGATATTATTTCACGATATTCACGAACGGCGTAGGCCACGTCCTAGTAGTCAACTAAACTATCTGTTTAGAAAAGAGAGAAGGGGATGAAAGATCAATGTTGTGCATTCGAATCTAGGTCACTTCTGCAAAAAAAAATTGCTAAAAGTATTGGATATGATCAGTGGCACTTTTGATTACATCGATCATCTAAGACAAATAACTTTTTCCACAATTCTCTGTGAATCTTATAAAAACACTAATACTTACCGTTTAGATATATGTTTTTCACTTTTTAATACAAACACTTTAGAGCTTGAGCTTAAACTTGCCATAAACTACGGTCCACCAGCGGCCCCTCCTGGCCAATGGCATGATGGTTGCACTTCGTGATAAGTTCGAGATAATCATCATTCCACAATGAACCTCCAAATGAAAGGTGCTGGTTAAAAGCAACACAATCTCACTGTGCAGTTTTGAGGATCCAATCTTTAATATGAATCAATAACGATGCCGGCCAAGTCCGTGTAGTCGATAGAGGGAAAGGAAGTGCAACACATGTGATGATTTATTTTGCGGAGACCGCCTGTACGCCATCCCTCCACAAATCTCACGCCGAGTGTTTGAGGGTTAAGGTAGTATGGGATGGATTTTCGCCTTTTTAACAGGCCCCGGTAACGATATACAATACTTGTGGAGGACATCTCTCAGATTTGAGCTTTCATCTCCTATGCTCTCAAGGCGAAAATAGCTTAAATCTGAGGAAAAAAAAGCTTAAAAACGAGATCTACCAGCACTTATTTAAAAGATGTTGGTCCCACGTTACATAGACAAATCCTGCATCGTTGCCGGGGCACGCTTTGAAAGTGACATGGCCACGTAAATTCTAAGCTAATAGAAATTTCTATTTTTCTCGGTTTTCAGTCCTGTTTCGTACTTTTTTCAAGTATAGCTATTTTGATTAAAAATTTAAAATTGCATTATCTAATATATAAAGATGAGTTGGACTATATATGTTTGTTTGTATGCACCTTATACAAATCCACACCGCTTAACCGATCAGCCTGAAATTTGGTACAGTTATGTGTTTGAACCATGGTAAGGTTTTAGTAATAGTTTTGAACCCCTCCCACCTAAGAAAAGGGACCTTTTCATACAACTTTCGGTTTTATTCACACGAATCAAAAGTCATGGCACCCATTTTGTCGACCGACTTTTTTTCCCCTTGTTGATGTTGTTTTCATCATCACCATGGGCTGGGCATTAGAAACGACCATCCAAAGTTCACGTTCACTGGAAAGCAAATCAAAGCCTGCTGATGATTAAAAATTTGATAGCAAAATTTTGGCGGGCTTTTTTATTTCTTCTACTGTTCGTAGCACAGGTTACATGCACGTGATTCTTGGATGAAATAGCAAGTCTACTTTTGGGATGAAAAAATACTCTGTATTTCCTGTTCGGAGTAAATTGATAAGAACAGTACTGGTTTTCAATGTGGTCCCTGGGGGCGTTGAAAGTCTACAGGAGTATGTAGCGCGTAAAGTGTGGATGCAATGATTAATCTTCATATTGAATTGACTTCTACAGCTGAATAACTATTTGGACTGTTTGCTGAAAACTATGGTTCCAGCTTTTAGGAACCAACCATTTTGAGTTGGAGTTGGAATTTAAACGGGGAACTAGACAATAAACGTGCATTTTCTGAAAAAAGTTAAAACCAAATCCATCGCATTAAACTTAATTGAAATTTAGTCTGGCATTTTAAGTTTTGTACAATTAATTTCATAGCCCAATTTATAACTTATGATCATCAATGCGGTCAGTTCAACCATCCAATTATGAGAAAAATTAAACCGTTTATTACTGCGAATTAAAAAAAAAGATTTCTATTGATTTTTAAATTGATCACTTATGATATTTAATAAGATGGTTGTGTTGTCAAAGAACAGAAAAATTGAAATATAACTTAAATAACATATTTCCATAACATTATAAATTGGGCTATTTCGGTTCCGAGATTATGTGTGTTTTGATAACTGCGAAAAACTATTAGTGGAACTTTCAACATGTAAATAAACTAATCATAAAACAGTGTGAAATTAAAAAGCGAAAAAGCCACATAAAATTAACATGCAGAGTAAGTTTTCAACAAGGTTTCAGCAAAAGTTTTATTAGGAATTTCTAAGTAAATTAAAATTGAAAATACCATTCTACAGTCTGATTATCCATCTTGAAAAGTTTGATAATCTTCAAAAGAGGTCGTTCGCATATGTTCTGTTTTCATCGTTTAGTAATGTAGCGGCCGGTAGTTTCCATCTTGTATTAAAAAATAAAACGATGTTAAGTTTCTGTTAAAAGACATGTGGGAATTTTTTTTAGTTATCTGACGGGTTTGCGCCGGGGGTCTTCAAATTTTTCCCAAAATTCAAAATTTGGTTCATTTTTACGACTTAAAAAGTCATGTATTTTTTTAGATTTCTTACATTTAAATTTATCAAGTTAGCCTTGGTTAGATTTGTTTGTAAAAACTCTGTTATTTTTCAACGGAAATTATTAAATAGCACATCAAAATGCATTGAAATTTTATCAGCTTTCCAAATAAAATACTTAAGAAAAATCATTAAACAGGCTGTAAAAGCGACATTCCCATTATTCGTTATATCACATTAACAAACACTCTACAAAGCACGAAAAAATAGTGTTTTTACCTGCTTTGATAAGTTCTTTTGTTTCCATGTTGTTAGAAGTGCGCGCTACTTCCATATGTGAGAACCGTTGTTCAACCATTGTTTCTTTACGATGCAAAAAAGAGATTTATTGTCATTATTGCTTTCATAATTATTCAAGGATTTGTTGGCCCACTTTGGTGTCTTCAGATGAAAGTTGCATCATAAATTAAGCTATACAATGGCATTTTTTACAAAATATTCGGTGATGCAGACGGTACTTTTAGACGCCATTTAAAGCTTATTTACAATTTTTCATGTTGAAGGCCATTAATGAGTTTTTTTAAGTATTTTATTTGGAAAGCTGATAAAATTTCAATGCATTTTAATGTGCTTTTTAATAATTTCCGTTGAAAAATAACAGAGTTATGTAGCTTTGAAATATGGTTATTTTTAAATTACAAAAATAATTAATCGAGGATAACTCGACAAATTAAAATGTTAGAAATTTGAAAAAATACATGAATTTTTAAATCGTAAAAATAAACCAAATTTTCAATTTTGGAGAGATCCCCGGCGAAAATTGTCAGATTATTTAAAAAAAATCCCATGTACCTATATTATTTTGAATGCGACCCGCCGATAAGATTTCAAATTAAATTTGCTAGTTGTTTCAAAAGATTGCTCACCCCTGCTCTAACTTATGTTAAAATTTGAAAAAGTTTGGATTTAAAAAATCGCGAGTCACTTGTAAACTTTTGATCACGCGATTTGGCTCTTCTTTATGGCATATTAATGGTAATAAAGAGTACACTTTTACATTTTTTTGTATACTTCACCCCCCTTCAGCAGAAATGTTTTAAACGTCAAGTTTAAAAACAATCAAAGATAAATCTTAAAAGAATGTTCAAAATAGTGCCAAATGATCTTTTGTTGATCACTTTGAATGAAAAATTTTTAGTGGTACTTCGTAGTAATGTAATGATTACATGTGCAAAATTTTGTGGCGATCTGTTAAGTGTTTTTTTAGATAACATCTACGTGAATGACAATGACCAAAATTTGACACGCATCACACATTATCAGTTTTAAAAACAGTTTTTGAGGATAAATCTTACTAAACTTATTGTAACACGTATTTTCAAACATATTTACAAAGTTTTAAGAATATTGTACGGCTAGAAGTAGCTTAAGCCATTAAGCGGTGAAGACGAACATATCACTCGGAACCTGAATCTTGATTAGAACTGTAATGGAAAAGTTAAAATGTTCCGATGATTGCTCGAAATTCGGCTCAAAACGGCCCCCGGCCCTTGTTCAAGCCAATTATCATCAGCTCGAAGAATGTTGTAGAAAACTTCCAAAAAGAACATTCTAGAAGTTTCCATCTTTTTTATAACCCGTGTGCTATCGGATGTTCTGGTATTTCCATTCAATTTGATTCAATTCATGCTCTCAGAAGGTTCCAGAACCTTCCTTATTATGTACTAGCTAGCTTACCGGGAATAATCCAAAACATTCGATAAGCTTATAAAATGATCGCGCGCGTTTATATCACCTGTAAATCGTAAAGTTAACCTTCCAAGTCAATGTAAGCTTTCTTAAGTTGAATAATGTAAATCTAAGAGAGGAAAATATAGATAAAACCTTCAAGTTGAAGTGTTGTGTCGTCCTTCAATGCACCGATTCAAAAATACAGTTCATTGCCCAAACAGCCCTGATTGTTGTACAAAAGCGTGGCCCTTAGCTATATGGATGCTTTTGACAGTCGAAATTTCACTGCTCCCACCCCTTGATATAGATCCCTCTGAATATCAAAATAACAAACTGTGCAAATTGGACAACTTTTAGTCGACCCTCAAACACCTTGAAATCCAAAAAAATATGAAAAACGGTTGAAAAAATCGTTTAAAAAAATCATAATTAAAGCTTGCTTCAGAAAGAATTGGAACAATTGCAATTGCTTTTATTTCAGTTTTTTTATTATTGAATTCAGGATCTTGTAGCGTTTTCTTCATACTTCATTCTTAAGCAAAAATACGGATAAAATTATTGGTGACGGATTCAAAGGTATTCTCGAATTTAATCAGTTAACTCGATACTAAACTTGATATTTGAAACCGTATAAATTCAGTATACAATTTCCTTTACCATGTTTAATCGAACCTTTCTCCAGTACGTTTTTTTTCCAATCATGAAGGTCAAAATTGTGTTTGCCTAATTATTTTGCAATTATTTTTCGAGCAGCTATGTTTCGTGTTCAATTTCTGCCCCAAATGCAATCGTAAAATTTTCAAATCTGCATGATCGAACGAATTGCTCTACTTTCGCTGTGCACCACTAAAACTGCGCCGGAAATTACCAACGGCACTCGGCTGCCGATGCTCTGGACTGAAATGGCACACAAACGGCGGCGCGGTCACAAAACCGGTTGACTTGAGCGACATTCACCAGAATGGTTCCAAGCAAGTTACGATGCCAAACCAGCAAAGCAACAGCGGCACGCGCGAGTTCCTGTAATCGATACCAACTGGCCTGGGTTGGCCACTAGCCACTAGAAGGTACTTCTTCCCGAGAAGCCCTGTATTTTCTACTTTAATGTGCTATAATAATAAAAAAGTGAACTAATTTTCCGAGAGCCGACCATCCGTCCTGCCCGACGGGCGTCGTCGTCGTCTTTGTGGTCGATGTCGGTTGCAGGAGGATGAGAAAAGACGACGGCGACGACGAAGACGGTAAGATTGTCGGGGTCAAGATGATGTTCTAAAGCTTAGTTCTTTTAGAAATGGGACATTTTCATTTGCTAATAGCTCGTTAACTAGTTATTGGATATTAAAAACTTTGACAGCATTTTGTTGCCTGTAAAAAATACTATTCGACCTATTTTTTTCAAAATTTAAACTTTACGCGTTTTTGAGATATGTACGATGCAAGAGAAAAAGAAAAAAATTATTTTGCACAGTTTCCTTTAAAATACGTCATTATCAAATTGATAGCTGAAAAAACCGTTGATTATTCAAAGAATTACTGAGTTTTTGTGGTGGATAAGTATGCAAACACTGTAAATAATGTCCACAAAGTTCAAATCAAGCATTGGAGTGAAGCACATGATCGGCAACAACGGTTAAGGGTCATCAAGGAAGTCAAGTCTCATACCAGCATTTTTAATTTTTAATAAACGAAAAACTAAGGGTAGATCGCTGAAATGTCCAAAACAATTTTCTCCGATAAGCTGATAGTGTTGCCTAGTGATGACTCATTGAAATCCAACCTCAAACATATATTTTTTGATAGTTCCAAAGCGCTTAAGCTGTAAAACCGGTACCGGAAAAAAAACGTACAAAAATGTGGTCAAAAATAATCAAATTTGTTCATTTCGGAACAACTGTATCCACTAAAATGCTTCCAGTTTCCAGTTTCCAGAGAAGTATTGGACCAAAAAGTATCAAAAATTGAAGAAGGAGGGTGAAGCCACCTGAAATATAGATTTTACGAAGTATAAGTTGGAGAAACTGATCAATACCATGACTGAAAAAAGTGTGCGCCGGCCAATGGGAGATACCAAGAATAAAGTAGAAATTTCTTTAACCAAAAACGGTAAATATTTTTTTTCAAATTTTTCCATAAAAGATCATAACATTACCTTATTTTTCTTCAAAGAAAGTATTTCGTTTAAACGAATGGTTTTTTAGATACAGGCATTCGTAACTGTCCCATTTCTAAAAGAACTAAGCTTTATTGGACGTTAAAATGCATCGAAACCAGTTTTGCAATCACGCAAAATGGATCGCACGCCAGCCAGACACGATTGTGGTGTAGTGAAAGATGTTTGTACATACGATTAAACAGGGCTGCATCAAGGTGTGGGAAGGTATTATTATAAATGTTTGATCGTAATCCTCTTTAGAAAAATTGATTTTTTTTATATGAAACGGTCTAGAAACAAAAAACTTTACAAACAACTGCGATGCACTGTGTCAGCCTACGAATCCTACTCGTTAGTGAATTTTCAGCTAATATAATTAGATGTATTCCGGTTTGATCTCCGAGCTATCCAAGACATTTATCTCATTAAGATTAATGATTGTCGGCTTAGATTCAACGAGAGCACAGAGAAAGCAACCATCGTCGTAACACACTGAAGCTTGCTTTGATTAACCACGTGTTACATCCAACCGCATGAAGCTTTCGCGACAAGAATTTGCTTGTTTATCATTTTCGTTTGCAGCCTACCTTGATCATAATTGAGTGGACGACATTTTTGCCATTCATCCATCAACAATGAACATTGCGGGCAAGTAATACAACAATCACAACATCAACACAGCAGCAGCAGCGAAAATACCGAACCGATCCGGTTTGCTGAGGAGCGCCGTACTGTGACATTGTTCGCATTTTAGAGGTTGCGCGTGTATAATTACCATCATCGTCAGTGTATGACCGCAAGGAGCGTCTACGAACTGACTGGTCCGCCGCACTGCTACAGCACCGCAACCGTAGCGCATCTCAAGATGTCGTCGTCGCTGCATTCTTACCGAACATTCTTTACCGTAAAGTTGTTCCACCGGAGGTTATCGGAGATGAATGGCCAACAATAGCAAACAACCGCCATAGACAGGCACCCGGTGATGAACTCCGGCAAAGGGCAATGTCGCCCGGCGGCAGCAGCGGTTCGATATGCAAAAATGCAAAACGCCAGTGCTAAGCATAGGGTTGGTGTTTCGAGCTTGTTGTTGCTTTTCTAAATCTTCGTTTTTTGTGTGCAGTTTAACTTTGACTTGTGATATTACGTAAAACATAATAAAAATATACAATCGAGCAGCAACATAAGTTGCGACAACTTTGTCAAAATAACTTCGAAACGAATTCCATCAAATTACAAGGTTTCTTTTGAGCAAAAAGAATATAGGGGAGATGAGGGCATAACGAGCACCCGAGGCATAATGAGAACTACGCTTTTCTACGAAAGTGCGTATTTTCTTAAATAAATTTTCATGAGGATTTGTTTCGTACTTCCTATAGTATTAATTTTTCACAAAAAAAGAATCTCCTTATCATCTTTACAGAGATATTGAAAAAAAACTAGCTTGGTTCTCAAGTTACGAAAATATTATAATTTTTGAGCACCACGAAATAAGCTCTTATGATCTTAAAATAACCTTGATCTATAATGTACGCACTGCAACATGATGTACACATTGTTTCTCAATTTTTACCATCATAAAATTTTTGATTTTTCACTTTTATCAATTTTAAAACACGTTTTTACTTATATTTGTTGACTAGGGGCATATAGAGCACCATATTATCGAGGCATAATGAGCATTTTCTGCCGTAGAATCTAGCAGCGAATTAAAATTGATTTAAAGCGCCACACCTTGACTAGTTTTCATCCGACAATTTAGCCTATTGGTAAGGTGTCGGAGAGGTAATCAAAAGACTAGAGTTAGATTTCTGTTCGAGGTGATTTTTTTCCATTTACAATTCATGATCGATTTTTTTATTGTTACATTATACGGCTAGTAGCATCATCCTCCGAACAAAGCACATAATGTATGAGCGTGCGTGAATTGTTTGTATTCTACAAACAGACCTAGATTATTTTTGATTGCTTTGTTTGATGAATGTACGACTCACCTGACTTCATCGAATTGAATTCGCTGCTAGATTCCCCGGCAAAAACGCACATCTTGCTCTGATTAATGGTGCTCATACTGCCTCAGGGGGGGTTCTCATTATGCCTCCACAGTGGTTGGTTTTCAGCTTTTGGCAAAAATTTTTAAAATGCATTTTTTTAACGTTTTCATCTAGTTTTTCACGTTTCAGCCCGTTAGGGAATAGGCTTTTCAAGTGTCTGAACACGAAACAATAATGTAACCTCCATATTATAGCTATTTTCTATGGTTAAATAACCGTTTTCCTTAAGGTGGCCATTATGCCCCCATCTCCCCTAAATGCATAAAAGCTGTTTTCAGAAAGAAAGAAAAACAAAAAACCCTTGAAATTGCCACCGTTCCATCAAATTCCTTAAGTTTTTTCTTATGAACTTTTTCACATTATATATAACCTAATTAATGAAAACAAAGCATTTGATATTACAGGTTGGATTCGATTCTAGGTAGACTCGATTGATCGATGTCTCGAGTAAAGGGTCAAAATTTGGTCAATATCAACTTGACGTATTTCTTTCAATTTTTCATTTAAAAAACCTGAACACCCCTCATTTTGAAGGTGTGTGTGTAGAATGTTGCTTCTATTTTGATTTTGGAATTCACTCTTCAGTTGTCAAAATGCCGTCCAAGGAAGAAGAGCAGCGTATCAAAATTTTGCTCGCGCTTCGCGAAAATCCGAGCTACTCGCACGCAAAGCTGTCAAAATCGCTAAAACATTTTTTTTTTTTTTTTTTTTTTTTATTGTGTAAGCAGGGAAAAGCCCCTGGGAGTGTAGCGATTTCCAAGCCACTTCTCCCAAAGGCATAAAACCTCCTCATCACTTCTTTATTCAAATTTTTTTTTGTTTGATTTTTTCAATGGTTTTTTACAATATTTTACATTTTTCTTTTTAGTAGTGAAACAAACACTTTATTCATTAATGATATTCTGGCGTGGGTGGTTGTTGGTGGTGGGTGGAGGCGGTGGGTGGAGGCGTTGGTGGGCGGTGGTGGCTGGTGAAGAAAAGACAAGAAGTGTTTGCACAGGAATTAGTTTGGCTTTGATACAACTTGTGGTTTTAGAGTGATGAGAATTCAGGTATTTTAAGCGTTCCCAGCGAGAAGTTTCTCTTTTAAGGGAACGCTGGCTGACAGGCTACCGGAAACCGGACTGTTGGTTTAGTTCATAGCATGAACGTTTCCAAAATGGATCTCATGTGTTGCTTGATCAGGGCTTTAAATTTGATGATGTTCCTTTCAGAACGTACGTTTACAGGTAGTCGGTTGTAACAAACCTTACCATAGTAAGTGAAGGCTTTCTTAGCGAATTCAGTGGTAGGTTGACTTACATACAGGCTACTTTGATTTCTCAAAGAATACCTGTGATCAGGACGTTCGTAATTTTGGTTGTGATGTGCAAGTGGGTTTTGCAGGTGGTTGTGGATTATAGATGCTGCTTGTAGCTCCCTCAGTGCGTTGATTGGCAAAGTAGATTCGTCTGCTTCGGCATACAGGTTCATAGTAGGATACAATCTAGGTCGCTTGTATACAGCTTTCAAACAACGGTTTTGAGCTGTCTGAAGAGGTTTGAGTCTTGAACGGCTAGCAGCTCCCCAGATGAATATTAGATATTTGAGCTTGGATTGGACAAACGCATGGTACATAATGGAGAGTTGTTTTACAGGTATAAAGCTACTGATTTTCCAAAACAGACCACTTGCCGACGTAACATCACTCTTCAATTTTTGTATGTGGTTTGTCCATTTTAACGCTGAATCGATGGTCAGTCCAAGATAAGTGAATTCAACTACTCGTTCAATCTTCTCGGAATCGACGATTAGGTCGCATTGTCCTGTATCAGCAATTCGGAAAGGTGATAAAACCATGTGTTTCGTTTTAGATAGATTTAAAGACAACATGTTCTCGCTGAAGTATTCCTGAAGTAGTCTCATATCTTCAGCTTTGTGCTGGATCATTACATCGAGATTTTCTTCAGTGTAAAGAAGACAGGTATCATCGGCAAATAACAGTGGTTTCCCATGAAGATTTAAGTTTGGCAGATCATTAACGTAGATTAGGAACAACAAGGGACCCAAATTACTGCCTTGAGGCACTCCTACTTTGAGAGGACGGAGGTCACTTTGAAAGCCATTCAGCTTTACGTATTGGTTTCTATTTGACAGAAAGCTTTTCATAAGGTCATGCGCAGGGCCACGTATTCCATAGTATTCTAATTTTTTCAGAAGAATCGAGTGGTCAATAGTGTCAAATGCCTTTTTGAGATCCAGAAAAAGGAGGCCATTTTTCTTTTTGGCTTCAATTGCATGATAAATTTCAGCGAATAAATCTGAAATTGCGGTTGTGGTGCTTGATCCTAAGCGAAATCCATATTGAAACTCATAGAATGTACTATTTTGTCGGAAGAAATCGGTTATACGAGAGACCAACATTTTTTCGAGAAGTTTACTCAAAACTGGCAGAACTGATATCGGACGATAGTTGTTGGAATCTGTTTTTGGTCCTTGTTTATGAACCGGTACAACTCTGGCAGTTTTTAGGCAATCTGGAAATCTTCCGTTTGAAAGGCTTTCGTTAAAGACGTCTCTCATTAAATCCGAAAAAATACGGAAATGTCGCTTGATAAAGTGGACCGGAATTCCATCGTCACCCACACTTTTACTGGAATCGAGGTCTTTAATAAGCAAAATGACTTCTTGTGTACTCGCGGGTCGGAGAAATATTGAGTTTTGAAGAGGGGTTAAGGTCTGGAATCTATTAACATCACCACGACTTGTGATCGTTGCAGCAAGCTGGGGTCCAATGTTACTGAAAAACTCGTTAAACTCGTTTGCAACCATTAGTTGATCCTCAATTAGATTGCCGCCAACATTCAGCTTAATTTCTTTACTCATGATTTTCGATGTTCCTGCAAGTGTGTTGAGGCATTTCCACATATTTTTGGAAGAAACGTTGCTGAATAAGTTTCTGAAGTACTCTCGTTTAGTATCTTCTTTTAGTTTTTGGAGTCTTTTAGAAGTGTACTTCAATAGATCACGAAGATAGGTACTATTTGGATTTCGTTTGAATTTACCAAGAATTTTATCCTTCATTTTCATCCACTTCCAAATATCTAGCGTGATCCAAGGGCAAACCCCTTTAACCTTCGCTTTTATTTTATAAACTGTAGAGCATTCTTCTTTCAATCTCTTATACAATTCGATAATTTTATTTAGTCGTTCGTGGGGTGGGCAGTTGTTCATGGTGCTTACATTTGTTTCAAATTTCTCATTGAGTAGATCATTTCGTACAACAACTTTTTCAAGCTCCTGAAAGCAGATGGTTTTTCGCATACTGACTGATGAAATTATGCAGCAGTGGTCACTGATATCCGTGAAAAGAGTTTCATTTAAGACCCTAGATTGAAGAGGCTCGGAGCATAGAACGTGGTCCAATATGTTACTACTTGTGGGTCTCGTAACATGCGTATTTGTGACATAGAAATTGTACGATTTAAGAAGTTCTATATACTCAACAGAGTTTGGCGCGGTGGTATTGTTCACGGGAATATTTATATCGCCGACTATCACGCAAGGAGTCCTTGGGTTAGAGTTTGACAAAATAGTTTCAAGTTTGACAAAAAAGTTTGTAATACTGTACGAAGGAGGCCTATATATCGCATGTACACTTATAGATTGTTCATTGATCTTTAGAGTAATGTGAATATGGTGAAACCCAGCTTCAAGTTCACAGCTGATCTGCTCATATTTAAGCCTATTTTTTATGTACACAGCAAGACCGCCACCCATACTCTCGTTTCTACAGGAGAATATGCTTTTATATTCGGGGATGTTGAGGAGATGTGAACGATTTTCTTTTACCCATGTCTCCCCCAGGATAATGACATCCATCGTTTCTGTCAACTGATGCAAAATTAATTTCAAATCATCGAGTTTTGATAAATTGTTTAAGCCTCTAGTATTGAGTTGAAATATTTTAAGTGTGCTACAGTTTTTCCAAGTATTACATTTATTTTTATTTAATTCATCAATATTATTATAATAGTAATTATTCGAAGAAAAATCCATAATATTAAATCAAAGTAGTGCTGGTTTCTCAGTTTTCAATTGATGATCTGCATACGTTTAGGCGATGACACTGCATATGAAGAAGCGGACGAGTAGTTCAGGGTTCGTTTGTTTTTCCTTTCCAGCATAAGCAGCAAATCTTTTTTGGACCCGATTTTCTCAACCTTTGCTCCATCAGCTTTCTTTAAAAGTACTTTTCCATCACGTCCCGGCCAGATGTATTTGTAACCCAATTCGTCCTGAACCTGCCTCGATTCTTTAAGCAGCTCTTTCCCAAACGAAGTCAATTCGTCCCGAAGAGTTACCGTTTTAATCGAACCACGATAGCAGGTACCAATATCAGCCGCTTTCAAAATTCCATGCACCCGCTTTTTGTCAAACAATTCTTCTTTCTTAGTTTCCGTTTGAAAAACTACTAATACAGGAGCGGCATCTTTTTGATTGTTATTTCCGTTTAAACGTTTAACGCTGACGATGTCGTTCGTTTCCAGTTTACAAGCTACTAAATTTCCAATAGCAAAAATTTTTTCGCGAAGATTTTCATTTTCCGTTACTGGTAACCCTAAGATGATAGCATTGCGTGCAAGTCCCTTCCGATTTAATTGATCGAGCTCTAATTCAAGTCCCTCCAATCGCTTAGTTAGGTCGACGTTTTTTTCCTTACACTCCTCGATTTCTGTTCTCAACTCGTGGTTCTCGGATCTCAGCAAAGCTAACTCCTGTCTAAAATCCTCGAAACCGTTTGTTAGGCTGTCAAATTTAGCTGCCAGAAAATCTTGAGAAGCTTCGATACTTTCATTAGTTTTTTTAATTTCAGCTATCTGATGTTGTGATTGTTCGATAGCAATACGAACGTTGGCTGACTCGAGTCGCACTTCTCGGACACTTTGACCTAGCGCGCGAATTTCTTCAACTAAGACATTGAAACCTTCCTTTTTCTGGTGTTGCTGATTTTGCGCATTCAAACATTCCGACGAGCAGAAGAATGGTTTACTTCTAGCCCGAGCAATTGCGTTCCCTCGAAGTTTCTTGCATTTAAAATGAACCGATTGGTTACAAAAAGTACATTCAATGACACGCTCTAATTCTTTTTCAACTTGGTCGCATATGGCACAGATCACCGCAGTCTCATCATCATCATTTGAGCTCATGATGATTGATCACTTCAACTGGATAAGAGACACTCAATTATCAAAACAAAATTTGCGCAAAGAGAGTGAGTGACCAGAGGTTGGCATCAGTAGTCAATGACGATTCGTTGAAAACAATAGATGTTTTCGAGACGGTGTAATTGTATCGGCCAATTATCCGGAATTAAGTGTTTATAAATACCTCCGTTCCAGTGAGTTTTACCGTCGCCCTCAAACAGATTCCAGTTTTTTGCCTTACAGCTGCCGTTCCGAAGGTCTTCTACGCCGAGAATTTGCTTTTAGCAGGTAAATAAGCACTTCAATTTGGTTTTGAAAACTCGCTTAAAAACAGATGATTCAATCCAACAATCCAGTGCTGCCAATATGTCAAATAAAACGTTTCAAATGTAATCAAAGTATTTGGGGAACGTTTGTCGACAGCCAGGAAGTCTAGATCGGGGGGAAATCGAAAACCGGAAGCCGCTGAGACGACAAAGAGAGCTGCCGGTAGTTTCAAGCGAAACCCTAACCTCTCTCTCCGAGATGCCGCAAATAAGCTGGGTGTATCGTCTACAACCGTGCATGGAGCCAAAAAACGAGCCGGACTATACAAGAAACTTACAAGACTTACAAGAAAGTAGTGACTCCAAATCGCGATGATAAACAAAATACGACGGCCGAAGCTCGATCCCGGAGGCTGTACACGACGATGCTGACGAAGTTTGACTGCGTGGTAATGGACGACGAAACCTACGTCAAAGCCGACTGCAAGCAGCTTCCGAGACAGGAGTTTTATACTGCAAAAGGAAGGGGAAAGGTAGATATTTTCAAGCACATGAAACTGTCAAAGTTCGCGTAGAAATATCTGGTTTGGCATGACAATAGCCCAGTATTTCTCAATTGGGCGGAGTTCTGACGTGTTGGGAGGATGCTTGTCCTTGGGAATCACCTGCACGTTGTTGGCGGTGTTCCACTCCATGGACTTTTTACCGTAATGGCAAGATGTCAAATCCGTCCAAAACAGTACAGAACATCCGTGTTTCTTCAGGAAATGCAGCAGACGTTTATTCAAACACTCTTTCACGTAAATTTCTTGGTTGACAGTCCCGGAAGCTATGAAAATGCTGCTTTGCAAGCCACAGGTACAGATGGCTTGCCAAACCAGATATTTCTGCGCGACCTTTGACAGTTTCATGTGCTTGAAAATATCTGCTACCTTTCCCCTTCCTTTTGCAGTATAAAACTCCTGTCTCGGAAGCTGCTTGCAGTCGGCTTTGACGTAGGTTTCGTCGTCCATTACCACGCAGTCAAACTTCGTCAGCATCGTCGTGTACAGCCTCCGGGATCGAGCTTCGGCCGTCGTATTTTGTTTATCATCGCGATTTGGAGTCACTACCTTCTTGTAACTGGATATTCCGGCTCGTTTTTTGACTCGATGCACGGTTGTAGACGATACACCCAGCTTATTTGCGGCATCTCGGAGAGAGAGGTTAGGGTTTCGCTTGAAACTACCGGCCACTCTTTTTGTCGTCTCAGCAGCTTCCGGTTTTCGATTTCCCCCCGATCTAGACTTCCTGGCTGTCGACAAAAGTTCCCCAAACTCTTTGATTACATTTGTAACGGTTGATTTGGCGAGTAGCTCGGATTTTCGCGATGCGCGAGCAAAATTTTGATACGCTGCTCTTCTTCCTTGGACGGCATTTTGACAACTGAAGAGTGAATTCCAAAATCAAAATAGGAACAACATTCTACACACACACACACCTTCAAAATGAGGGGTGTTCAGGTTTTTTAAATGCAAAATTGGAAGAAATACGTCAAGTTGATATTGACCAAATTTTGACCTTATCACCCTTTACACATTAATTGGCCAGTAGTGGTTCTTTGGCCGATTTTCTTTGGTTCCCCTTTGATGATTTTTAGGGCAAAAAAACTGAACCTTTGAGCGCTTTGAGGAACCAACAAATCCGATTGAGCTGAAATTTTGCTCAGGTCAGTTTTTTTGGGCCAATCTTCAAAATGTATATGGTCGATATTCGAAATTCGACATGACCCATTTGGCTAACATAGGCTTGCCAGATATTTTCAGAAAAAAAGCGGGACATTTCACGAAAAAAAAGCGGGACACAGGCGAAAAAAGTGGAACATTTTGGAAACTCTTACAAAAACTTAATTGTGTAGCAAAACCGAAGTAATTCATAGAAAGTACACTAAGGTTTATTTTAAACGCAGATTGATTTTGCTCAGCTTTTCTTACATGATTTCTATTTACACGGTTTTTTGTCATATGCACCGTTAATTTCCACGGTTCTCGCGAATTAACACGTTATTTGAGAGAAAATATTTCAAGTAGAACATGTTAACCGCAGATTTGATACCGCGTTAAAAACCTTTGAGTAATTTGTATAAAAAATAAGTTTGTTTTTTTATTTGTTACTACTTTTTGATACTGTTTTTCTCGACATTGCCAAAAAAAAAATGTGTATGCAACTCGTTTTAAAACTAGATATTTTCATCAAGTATCGGAAAATGTACAGTTGATTAGGAAATAATCATCTTTTTACAACTTTTTGCATAAACAACTATTTCCTGTCTTAAAATCTTACCGTCATCTCATTGTTAACTAAGAAGCTACTCACATCCGGTCAATTTTGATTCTGATTCCATAGCCAAAAATCTGCATTCATGTTATGCAATCTTATTTTTTTTCTTTTCATTGTGTATTCGAACTTCGATTCCAAATTCCTATTCCGGAATCAGATTGTGAATTATAGCTCTGACTCATGATTTCTGATTTACATTTTAAATTTTAAGATTTTATATTTTATTTTCAAAGTAGTATGGGAGAGTGGGGAATCATGGGCCACTTTTTTTCGTTGTTCCATAACTTCTTTGTTATAAAAGATAAAATGAAAATAAAAAATGGTATGGTTTTCAACATTTTCAAGGTATCATAAGATATTTTTTTAGAATTTTTAATAAGTTATTTTCGCCAAATTCTGACTGTTTGAAAAAAAGCAATATTTTTTGGATTTTGAAAAATGGTGGGGAATCGTGGGCCACCATTCCAAATTGACCAAATAACATGCAAAGTTTATGAGTTGACCAAAATCTGAAATTTCATTATTCATTTCGTTATTTTAAAGCTATTTCAGATGATGAAATAAAAAAGAGAGCTGTGTATGATCGCATTGATTCCAAAACCTGACTCGCGAACGTTTTGGCAAAATTTTTATATAGGATGGACAAAATATTTTTCATAACTCTTCATTTGGCATAAGAAAACTTTACAGATAGGAAAAACGTATTTTAAGTTCTGAATGTGTATAAAAACATAAAAAAATAGGTGGTTCAAGATGTGTGGCCCACGATTCCCCACAAGCTATGATTTGCAAATTGGTTGCGTTTGTGTGACTTATTGATGTTTCATCAAAAATTTCTTTTCCACGTGAAAGATCATGACAAAACTAAGATCATAAGCGTATGAGCATATTTTTGTTATGCACTTTAGATTTCCCATCGATGAAACTAGCGGGTGTTTTTTTAATTGTGTAAGTAAATTTTTCTAACTTATTTTTGCTTGATAAATAAAATAAGCATATGATGCAGTCAACAACATATAAAAATATATGCTAACACAAAGCGACGACGATGACAGTTGGTTTGAGATTTTTATCTCAACACCCATCTGAGATATTAAAAGTGGCCCACGTTTCCCCATGGCCCACGATACCCCACTCTCCCCTACATAATTATGTTCATCAAATTATGTCGTGAGACGGTATACTATGAAAATACAAATTAATATGTTAAAATATATGCAAGGCTAGTATTTTGTATTTTATTATTATTATTAATATTATTATTATTTTAAAGTCACGTTCTTTTGGTCCGAAAAACGAACATAAATAAGAAATTGCCATTGCACGCAAAAAAAATCAACGAAAAGCTTTTATACTGTTACTTTAATTTATCGGCCTTTTCGTTGAAAAGTGATGTCCTTTTTAGTAGGGACATCTAAAGATAATGGATTTTTTTAAATAGATGGATAGAAGGTTAGATGGAATGAAAAAGGATGAAAATGAGCGGGTAGAATTTAGTTAGAAGCATAATCATCACATATCAAATTTTTGTTCCACAGCTTTTATACTTTTCAGTAAAATAGTTACTGAAAAAAGTTCTTTTACGTACTATTTTGCTACGCATTAATTTATTGATGAATCGTGCCGAGACAGTTTTCTCACCTACCTACATATAATTCGATCAAGCATTTATCACACTGCGAAATTTATGGCGAGCAGTTTAAATGAATTTCTATAGGCATTTTTCACCGTCCAACGCCTTTCTCTCTTTTCGATGCCATGCCCTACCGTAATGATGATGATAATAAAATACTATCATTTCTTGAGAAACTAAAGCAAGAAAAATGAAGAATAAAGTGATTCGTTCTACCCCACCGACGTTTTGCTCCTCAATCCCGCGCAAAAGGGCGTTAATGTCCTCAGATAAGCAACGCGACGACTTACGATGACGACGACGACGACGACGACGACGGGAAGGAAGGAAAAGCTCCAGAAACTTTCCCTGCGTGTATCCACGCCATGCGGAAGTTTAATGATTTCGTAATTAGGACCCTACGCCGATGCCACCCTCCGGATTTTCCTCGTAGGACGCGCCGGAAGTTTGGCTTGGTCGGGTGCTCACGCAAGGATTCCGGGGGATAACGCCATCGTCCGGAGGAAGTGTGCCTTTGTGTGAGTGTGTGTGGGTGTGTGGGGGGGAAGCAAAAACTGTCGCACCCTAGCTTCCTCGCAAGAAAAGGGTTAATTATCTGGTTTATGTAAATGAGGCCGTGCCCTGTTCTTTGGCATTTTCAGTTTTCTCCTGTGATTTTGATGGCTTCAGCCGCCACGCCGTTGAACTGAGCAAAGTCTTCCTTCCTTCTTTTGTGTGTTTTTTTTCGGTTTCCGGTTCTTCCTTCCTACGAACTGAGGGATTTGAAAAGTGAAATGAGCAATGTCAACCGACGAACTCCACTCTAAATCTATGAATTTGCTTTGCTGGTCGGGTTTCTTCCCGGCTTGATGAAGATGGATCTGTCCCCGTGGAGGGCTGGGGGAAAATGGGTGCCAAATACGTCGTCGTCATGAAAAATTAGCGCTATCACTTTGTCGTTTTTCCCCGGGGTGGGATACTATATTATCCTGATGGCAGTCGCCACATCCGGGATGTGATGATTGATGACTTCAACGGATATTGATTGCCGACACAAAAAGCTTCCCGATGTATAGAGGGATATTGCCGGGATACAATGTAATTTAAGCAGAATTTTATTGATTCTTTTTCTCTTTCGTAAGAAGCGTTGAAATTTGTATTAAATGAAGCTCTGGGAAAGCTCTTTCCGGCTACATGTTCATCGGATATTTGAGATGCCCTGAAACGCGCCTTCAGAGAATTGACAACAAATAATTTCTTTGGTACACATTTATTGTAAAAAAATCATATGCATTACACTTCCATGTGATATATTATATCGCTCGCCATATGCAATTCGTTACGTAAGAATTTACGATAACGTTTTTCAATATTTTGGCTTATTCCAAAGGATGATGCCTCCTACTATTTGAATAGGTTGTATCAATAAATTAATTCTGTGATCCAAAATGCTCTACTAAATATTAAACTTCGAGAGTACTGAGTATCTTTCGATTGCTTTGATTCAGTAAAACACTCTAACTTGAAGGAACAACCAGCTCAAAAGTTAAGACAATAAAATGAAGCCAAACCAGACAGTAAAATGAGATTTTCCATTCTTATACAACAAATTCTATAAAAAAAAATAATATAATGTAGAAATAGTCATTTAGTTACCATATTCCTCATATTAACATATTTTCTTCTATTTTTTCAGGTAAGTGCAATGAAAATTTCACATCAGATTATTGGTAAGAATATGTAAAACTGAAACTACTGATATGATACACAGAAATTGAAGGAGTCTACAGTATGAGTAGTACCTTCGGAATACCTTAAGAAAGTAAGATATTATTTATAAATGTTCTCTACTCTAACTGTAAAGCCATGATACGTTCTTTGGAAGACTTTAATCCACTCGGAGTTATTTTTTTCGCAAAAAATTAACAAAAGCTTAGTTTTCAATCATAAATCAACTTTTGTTCTACGAGAAACTACGAACTACGAAACATATTAACACTGGTCAATAGCTATATTTTTATAAAGTTTTTGTTAAAATTGGCCCACAAATACTTCAACTGAAATGCAAAGTGAATATTTTGCATATTTTTAGAATTGTCATACTTTCCCAATCATCATCTTTCCTTGCTTATTTAGGACTTTTTTTTTCAACAAATCAATCCAGAATGGTGGTAAGGTAACTATTTGATTTAACTGCCAATCATTTTTTGAGATAAAAAAAAGTTGACCAAGGATTTCTGAGGCCACTAAATTAATTATTTTTCAAAAAATAAGTTCATTTACAGTTTTCTCATGTTTTTAGGTTTCTTTTACCTGTTACTTTTAGCAACTGCTAGTCAACCAGTTTTCAGAAACAAGAATTGATAGATTAACAAGTTTTTAATCATATAGCGAAAAAAATGTAAAACCATTCGATGCGGTTTTATGACTATTTCAATATACCCCGTCTTTTGCCGAAAAATTTTCGAGTTAAAAATTTTTCAAGATTCAAAATATTCAAGGTTTTTCACGCGACCCACGACCAGAAAAAATCGAAAAAAAAATTTTTGCAGAAACATTTTCGAGTTTAAAATTTTGCAAGTTTCAAAAAAATCAAGGTTTTTCACGCGACCCCCGACCAGAAAAAATCGAAAAAAATTATTTTTTGCCAAAAAATTTTCGAGTTTAAAATTTTGCAAGATTTAAAAAAATCAAGGTTTTTAACTCGACCTCCGGCCAGAAAAAATCTAAAAAAAAAAGATTTTTAGCTGAAAAATTTTCGAGTTTTAAATTTTTCCAGATTTAAAAAATTCAAGGTTTTAACTCGACCCCCGGCCAGAAAAAAAAAAAGATTTTTTGCCGAAAAATTTTCGAGTTCTAAATTTTGCCAGATTAAAAAAATTCAAAATTTTTCACGCGACCCCCGACCAGAAAAAATCGAAAAAAAAATATTTTTTACCGAAAAATGATCGAGTTTAAAATTTTGCAAGATCCAAAAAAATCAAGGTTTTTCACGCGACCCTCGGCCAGAAAAAATCGAAAAAAAATGATTTTCTGACGAAATATCGCCGGGGTTGGGCACTAGAAGGTTAAGTGTCTATCAGTTCATTTCTAGGCGAAATAAATATAGCACAGCTTGACTGGTGATTGAGTTTGAATTTTATGGTGTGCCAGTCGGAAATTTTTAATCAAATTTGAAAAATCTAGGGTCTTGAAACGTTTTAGTTTTGCCCAAAAAGATCTTGAGTATTTTTCCGATTACAGTCAAAAACTCAGTCTTTAAATAACAGTTTTGACTGACTTCACTGACATGAAATTCAGAAGAAAACTCTGTCAATTTTCAGCAATCCCGATATTTCTTGAATTGTGAGTCTTATTTTGTAAGAACTTTCAGAGCGAGTAGCATGTACTATAAAGGGCTACTCTCGTATCAATATTAAATATAGTTTTCTTAAAAAAAAAACTAGTAATTGGTAAAGAAACCCAAATCTATAAACAAAATTACCATATTGGTAACGCTTGTACTCCCAGCTTACTAATGAGTGTTCACGAAAGAAAGTGGACACCTAAGGTTAACGATAAGTTTTTCTAACAAAACATAAAATAAGATTGAAATATCTTGAAATAGTATTAATTTCATAGGCATAAAAGCCTTACCCGTTGCGTTTATAACGTGAGTTTTTCTTAAGATTTTGTAACATTTTGCGCAATTTTGATGGTGACCTTCAGTGCAATTTTAGCTTTGTTAACATGCTTATCAAGGCGTGTTTTGTTTAAACGTCAGTTCGCGTGTTGAGGCACTCAAATATATCGCTTTTTCTCAACAAAACTTCCTTTTACTGGAAGTAGTGGATCAGTAGAAGAAGTATAGTGATTCAACCTTGAATCGGCAAAAAGCCTTAAGACATCATTGGTTGGGACTATTACGAGAAATGCAGAGCTCTGTAAGCAAGGTTGCCGGAAAAAAAATCTGTGTATTTGACAAAAACATTCCTCGAATTCTGTGATTTGAACGTTAAATTCTTTGACGGGTGTCTGTGACTCTATTTTTATGAAGTTCATTGGGAAATCATGTGAAACATGAAAAAATTGAAAACTTTCAACAATTTTCCATATTCTTATGAAGAGAGTCAGAAATAAAAAGTCGATAGAAATTTATAATTTTGTATGTATGTATGTATGATTTCTCCATTATTGGTAGCAAGGTCCTGCCTATGTCTGTGTGGCTTGGCCTTCGAATTGCTTCTTAGGCTTCCACGGCCGATGGAATTCGGATGGATTCGTCGAGGGAAGACATCCAACCTTTAGTAAACCTACAATGGTTGGCAATCCACTTCTCTTCAGATTTACCCTGCATCCAATCCCTCTGAAATAGTTATTATAAATAGTTCACTCGAGCCATGCCGAAGCGAATGCAACTTTTTCAACATGTTTCATGTGAATTAAATTGAACATGATTTTAACAGTTTTAGCTTCTACATTTACATTATAACAATAAACAAACATCCAGCATCCTTTTGCATTCGTGAACAGCTTAAAATCGAACGAAAAATATCCTAAAATCGAGAAACATTTTCTTCTTTAAGGTTATTAAAAAATGTTAGAAAAAAAACCCAATTGACACACCATATTATGCAATATGGTCTTATACCGATGAATCGACCTTGATTTGCTTCAACGTAATCCAAGTGCACATCTTTGCATATTTTTTCGTTGTGGATTCGTTTGGAATACCACAAGGAAGTCATTTAGGCCCTCTTTTTATTTTCTTTATGAGCATTCGGTAGCATGTAACTCATTAGCAAATTTTTTAGCGACAATTTCCACTTTTAAAAGAAATGGAGAGTTCGGCCTCTTTTTGCAAAATCAAATCTTTATGTGCTTCAATATTTTTTAACTGGTACTCTTCCCAAAACTAGTAAAAAATGCGCTCTGTGTTTTATTGCCCAATAAAATACTTTAATTCATAAACTTTTAACTTATATTTTGCCCGTTAAACCAAATCATCTCACTATTGATTGTTCTATTAGCTGTTTTTCTAAAGAATAAAAATTCAAAATTTACATATAGCATTTAGTACTCCCCCAATCAAGATAGTTTTTGTCAGTATTGTCGTTAATTTTTCAGCATATTGAAGTGAAGCAATGATAAAATTTCCTACAAGTAGAAGTTGAAACTATGCTTTTCACTTAGAAATAGAAAGAAAAACTTGTAGTAGCTTTCCCTCGAACACATTCCATAAATTAGTTGTGGTAGAAAAATAAACTACTCACCACACTACATCACTACAAAAGAAGTAGCATGAAGCAATTTAGTTCACCCTGTGGCCAAAGGAAGCAACACATGGCCCACATACACACAGACGCACAAATAAACAGCAACATACATACATACACTGAGTGCTCACTATACGCTAACTAACAATTCAGCCAGTCAGCCACATACTATCTAGCTTGAGAGCAAGCAGCAATGAAAAGCATCCTGCAGCAGCCAGCCAGCCAGCCAGCAGAAATATGAAACAATGAAATATGCCATAAGACACACCGGTTCCATTCATCAATTTTCGGTCGGGCTGGGACTGAGGACAACAGGAGAGCGAAAAAAAAACCAACGCTCGTGTTCGAACGAGATCCCTGGAAGTCTGGTGAACAAGGTTTGCTTTCAGGCGACGACCACGCGGCCACAATGGCGTCCGATTTTATGCACAACATCCACTGAACGAACAAGCCATCACCGATAAAGAGACATGCTATCCTTGAAGCTGGTTTGTGGGGAATTTTAATGACTGAATGCACTTTAAGAGAAACTGGAAAATGTGATGCTTCTCTAAGGCAGTAAATCAAAGTTCGAAAAATACAAACTTGAAAGTACTAAAGACAGAAATTCTTTCAACTTCCATAGAACCGTCCACGTGTGTGTGACCGCCAAGTTTTCTTTTGATCGCGCCCTTGAACTACATAAAGAAGAACTACTGAACTAAAACCCATTGGTCAACTTTAATAGAACAGTTCATTTTGATAAAGTTTTTTAGCAGTTTAGATTTGTATCCATGTTGCTTCAAACAATTGATTGCTTTTACAATTCAAGTTGGAGTTTTCTTTGGAAACTTGAATAACTCTTCTGTTCCTGGCCAAACTGTTTGTAAACCTATTTAATGTGGTGGTGGCCTGTGGCGGACCATTCATTTCGGAACCTATGTAGATACCCTAGAACAGAACCAACAACAAACCAGACGCACAACTGCACATCATGAGCAGACATCTATCACCAAGAAACCAACCAACACAAAAAACCACTGCTGCCTGGAAGCTCCGCTGGGTTAATTTTGCTATTGAATTGAATGCATGAAAGCAGTAGTTGGTTTTAGTTGAACATGTTCCAGGGATTTCAAGGACTTTTGTACTTTTATTCACAGGAAAAATTGCAAAGCTTCAGAAGAGAAATCTAATTAATTTGAAACATACAATGCTAAGAATTTGAAATAACTTATTCAAATTCGCTTCTGATAGACACAAATTTAATGGCAAATCTGCTTCGAGATTTAACCAAAGTTATTCAGACAAGGGTACATTTTTCTGCCTCCAACCACCCATTAGTGCAGTAACTAGGATAATTGTTTGGCACCACATTTTATGCAATTAGTGAGGTGATTCACAGGGCCATTCCATTTTACATAGGAAAAAAAAGCCCTAAAATATTCAGGTTCCTTTTTTTGCGTCCCGAGGCCTCTAGGACGTGGGTCTCTTGCAATCATCACCATTCTGCCTGCTGCTAGCTGGTATGTGGTGATGTTATAATGCTGCACCACAGAAAACAATTTGAAAAACATCACGCTTGCAACTTACTTCCTCACGTACGCGCTCGGAGGCGCTGGCTTTCCCACAATCATATCCTATTTAGGCACCGTGGGTTCGAAGTGTTCATTTAACCGTCAAAAACGAGTCAAAATGACCCAGGTTTTTTTTTTAAATGAACACAAACACATACAGGATCTTAATGAAACTTGATCTTTCCTCGAAGAGATTCCTTTTTCTTAACTCTAAGCGTACATCTTTCGAAGATATGATGGCAAGCATCTTACAAATGCTGAAACCACCAACACACAGAAAGTGTACTATGTAGCCGTGACTGGGATTCGATCTCATGCCCGCTGGCTTAGAAGACTTGAAGGCAATTCTCTACGCCACGGGCTGCAGCAGCTTGTTGAACTTACTGAAAAATCGGATTTCAAATGTAGTGAGCAATTACAACACTATCATAAACGCTCAATGAAAAAGGAAATTGATTCCCAAAACCGCCTTCCTATTTAAAACGATCACACAAATTTTATAAATGTAGGTTTTAAGAAACTTAAATTGATAAGATAACAACTATTTCAAGAAATTTTTTGAGTAGTTGATATTGAAGATTTTATCTCCTTTAAAACATTTTTTCGAGGCATAGAACGATTTAACTTATGCTTTGAAAAACATGTTTATCTTCTTTAAACTTTCGTAAAAATTCCCGTATTCTGCAGGATAGGGAAATATTGACTAAAAGAAATCTTCTATGTACATCTTTTTTTTTCGGGGTCGTACCCAAGGTTGCCAAAATCACAGAAAAATCTGTAATTTCACAGAATTTAGAGCAAATTTTCATCACAGAATCAGTGTCACAGAACACAGTATTTTGAAATATTCACAGATTTCACAGAATTTTTGGATTTTGAATGAATTTCCAAAATTTTAATTTTTTTGGCAAATTATAAATTTATATTTCTTGTAAACGAAATTTAAAAAAAGACACAATTTGTCAAGAATTTTCAATGAAAATAATGGAAATAGCATAACAGAAAACCATCATAGAATTTTTGGGTAAATTCACAGAAATTCTATTTTTCTTTTCATTCTCAAAAACACAGATTTTTTTTCGGTAACCTTGGGCGTACTCCTTGGTGTATCTTTTTTTTTAGAAGTTAAAACTACTCGCGCTTTTTGAAAAGTTGATCATTTTCAAAATCTTTGTAATATTCGCAATATTTTTTCCGTTTTTTTAAGCAAATCTCAAAAACATGAGCTGATACTGGAATAAATGTTATTGCAAAAATAGGATCAGCGTCCCAAAATTATTCAAAATAAGCTTGTATTTGTGAAGAATGTGAATTTTGTGAAATCGAATTCAGTTTGGTAATAAGAAGAAAGAAGATTATTCCCTATAAAAGGTGCATTTAGAGAACAAAAACCACAAATAAAAAATTGACATGACAAATTTTGGTTTAAAAAAAAAGATTTGACAGTTTTTTTTATTTTCGAATTCTCTTATTAATCAAAATGTTTGTTTGGGCTTCTACTTCTTTTTGCTCATTCGGTTGATTACCTCGAGTAGCAAATATCTGTCACATGGCTACAAAGTTGTCGATACGTTAAACTAGGATTTCATAAGTGTATTGTAAAGTTAAAACGGTTGGTTTATAATTCTAAGCTTGTATACACTTCATAAGAAAAACACCTTTCAAGGGCGAGGTAGGAGTTTCGGAAATTCAAGATTTAGATTTGAATACTTTAATATTATGGAATTGTAATTCTAAATTTACCACACAAATTTGGTAACGTTTTGTTAAAGTCATATTTTATCAAAACATGATATGCCCTTTGACCAGACTGTATTTAAAGTGATACGGGACGAAAATCCAAGCCAATTTTGAGGTCGATAAGAAGATTCAAGGCCGCTATATACTTTGTGATAAAACAACGTTAAATTTTGTTAGACTTTTAAAATCATCTTTTAAACACCAATGACAAAAAAAATCCTTTCTCCAGGAGGTTTTCCAAATTAGATTATAAATGCTTTATACAACCCGGAAGCTTAATATGAGCATAACCAAAATATGACTTAAAATAACGAGTTCTCGCTGTAAAATAAAACTCTTTTATTATTGTTTTACTTTAATTAATTATTCTTTTCATAGTGAGTTTTAACATTTTTTCATCAGATTAATGTATTGGATAGGATTATTAATACCTAAAATATTTCAAAGTATGAAAACGTTGACTAAATTTTCAGATCTAGACTCAACGAAAAAGATCAAGAGGTTGGAATTGGAAATTTTTTACTACAGAAAACAAGTTTGGTTTTTATTAATTCATTTTTTTTTAATTTTGCGAAAAATTGACTAAACTTCCTCAATAAACTTAAGAACCTAAAACAATTCAGCTGACCGACGACTAATTTTCATCTTTAAAAATTTTTAATCCGTAGAATTTGACAACTTCTTTTAAAATAACTCCTTTCGCATTAGACATAATATTGGGCCATCTAACCAACACTTCAAATCATTTTTTATACAAACAATAATGTAATCCCACGTGCCAGATTTTTAGGTCACTTCCTGTAATAATTTTTTTTTTAATTCTCGTCGATTTCCGTTACGACCTGAATATTCCGAGCAGTCACACAGAAAATGCGCCGAAAGAAATATAAATGCACTTCAAACTGTTGAAGATTGTCAAGAGATCAAAAGTAAATTCGTGTAAAAAATGTTTTCGATTCCAACTAGACATTTTCACCAAAATTGCCTTATTTTGAAGGAAGCGGCGAGCACAAACTGTTTTTTTTTTCTAAAAAAATCTTGCTTCATGGTTCCGCCTGTGGCCTCTTTCTGTGCATTAAAGGTAAAAAATGTTTGCATACATTCAGGGGTCTTTAGGGTTCAATAACCTGGCCAAATCAATTCTGAATATCAAAGACACCCCCTTTATGCAAACGTTTTTTTTTTCTATCGATGTGTAGAGAGCCCACAAGCGAACCCATGATGCGAAATTTTTAAAACGAAATTCAGGTTTCTGCTGTTTGCTAGCTTCAAAATAAGGCAACTTTGATGAAAATCTTGGCCACCTATGATCTAGAGCAGGCATGTCAAACTGGGGGTTCGCGGGCCGCATGCGGCCCGCGGCTTAGGTCAATGCGGCCCGCGTAGCCCCGTCTTAAATTGTCACAAAAAAAACATCACTGATTTTTATGTAAAATATTACTGCAAAAAAACTTAATCTGAATGTACCGATTTAATTGATTTTGGCTGCGGTCCTCTACGTCATAGAAAATTTTTAATGCGGCCCGCTCACCTAAACGAGTTTGACATGCCTGATCTAGAGTGTCCATTATCCGGCAATTTTTGCGTTCTTGTTGTTCGTTGCTTGTGTTTTTTTGTAGTCATGGGCTCGCAAGGCCCGTGGCTAACCCCACTATCTCGCAGGAGGACCGTCGTGATGTTGCTGTTTTGGGTCCCGAACACCACCAGGACGTTGTTGAACTCCGCACGCCGCCCCTGACATGGAGAACAGACGCGTACGAAGCCCCCTAACTCAGTCTGCATGCGACCAAAGCATCCACCGGGGTTGGGTACCCGATCTCCGCTAAGGTTGCTCGCACCCCAGCTAGCACCACGGGGAGGTAGAGAATCGGAGTTGCAGACAAGAGGTGATATGACCACTACCCGAGGGTTGGGTGTATGGGGTCTCGAGTTGCACATTGTCTACTTCGCTAGCCATTTTTGCGTTCTATGACTTTTATATACATATAAAGGATGATACGGTCAAAATTTGGTCAAGGGAAATCGCCTGTAAATCGGTGAGATCGTGTATTTAAAAAATCAAATTAAATTTCTTTTTCAAGTTTAATTAGTATGGGAGAGTGGGGAATCATGGGCCACTTTTTTTTTGTTGTTCCATAACTTCTTTATTATAAAAAATAAAATGAAAATAAAAAAATGCTATGGTTTTCTACATTTTCAAGGTATCATAAGGTTATTTTTTTAAATTTTAATAAGTTATTTTCCCCAAGTTCTGACTGTTTGAAAAAAGCAATATTTTTAGGATTTTGAAAAATGGTGGGGAATTGTGGGCCACTAAATCCAAATTGACCAAATAACATGCAAAGTTTATGAGTTGACCCAAAACTGTGATTTCCTAATTCATTTCGTTATTTTAAAGCAATTTCAGATAATGAAATAAAAAGAGAGCTGGGTATGATCGAATAGATTCCAAAACCTGGCTTGCGAACGTTTTGGCAAAATTTCTTATATAAGATGGACAAAATATTTTTCATAACTCTTCATTTGGCATAAGAAAATTTTACAGATAGGAAAAACGTATTTTAAGTTCTGAATGTGTATAAAAACATTAAAATCTAGGTGGTTCAAGAGGTGTGACCCACGATTCCCCACAAGCTATGATTTGCAAATTGGTTGCGTTTGTGTGACTTATTGATGTTTCATAAAAATTCCTTTTCCATGTGAAAGATCATGACAAAACTAAGATCATAAGCGTATGAGCATATTTTTGTTATGCACTTTAGGTTCCCCATCGATGAAATTAGCGGGTGTTTTTTTAATTATGTTAGTAAATTTTTCTAACTTTTTTTAGCTTGATAAATAAAAGAAGCATATGATGCGTATTTCAGTTCACAACATATAGGAATATATGCTCACGCAAAGCCACGACGATGACAGTTGGTTTGAGATTTTTATCTCAACACACATCTGAGATATTAAAAGTGGCTCACGATTCCCCATGGCCCACGATACCCCACTCTCCCCTATAAAATTTAAGAAAAATATTCAGTTAGGCTTCCGCTTTTCCAAATCCGAATTGCCGGGCCTCACGCTTAACCCCTGCCATCAGATTTTGTACAGCCACCTTGTCCACCTTCTTCGCCGCAGAAAGCCAGTTTGCCTTGAACTGCTGCTCGTCCTTAGCAGTTTTTTTGGTCTTCTTCAGGTTCCGCTCTGGCGTGTTGGGAGAGTTCTTGTCCTTGGGAACCACCTGCACGTTGTTGGCGGCGTACCACTCCATGGGCTTTTTAACGTAATGGCAAGATGCCAAATCCGGCCAAAACAGTACGGAACAACCGTGTTTCTTCAGGAAAGGCAGCAGATGTTTATTCAAACACTCTTTCACGTAAATTTCTTGGTTGACAGTCCCGGAAGCTATGAAAATGCTGCTTTTCAAGCCACAGGTACAGAAGGCTTGCCAAACCAGATATTTCTTCGCGAACTTTGACAGTTTCATGTGCTTGAAAATATCTGCTACCTTTCCCCTTCCTTTTGCCGTATAAAACTCCTGTCCCGGAAGCTTCTTGTAGTCGGCTTTGATGTAGGTTTCGTCGTCCATTACCACGCAGTCAAACTTCGTCAGCATCGTCGTGTACAGTCTCCGAGATCGCGCTTTGGCCGTCGTATTTTGTTTATCATCGCGATTTGGAGTCACTACCTTCTTGTAAGTCGATTGTCCGCCTCGTTTTTTGGCTCGATGCACGGTTGTAGACGATACACCCAGCTTATTTGCGGCGTCTCGGAGAGAGAGGTTAGGGTTTCGCTTGGAAATACCGGCAACTCTTTTTGTCGTCTCAGTGGCTTCCAGTTTTCGAATCCAGACTTCCTGGCTGTCGACAAACGTTCCCCAAACACTTTAATTACATTTGTAACGGTTGATTTGGCAACTTTAAGAGATTTTGCCAGCTTTGCGTGCGAGTAGCTCGGATTTTCGAGATGCGTGAGCAAAATTTTGATAGGCTGTTCTTCTTCCTTGGACGGTATTTTGACAACTGAAGAGTTAATTCCAAAATCAAAATAGGAGCGACATTCTACACACTCACACCTTCAAAATGAGGGGTGTTCAGGTTTTTTAACTGCAAAATTGAAAGAAATACGTCAAGTTGATATTGACCAAATTTTGACCGTATCACCCTTTAAACTTAACTTTATCAGCTTTTTTTTTCCTAGCTGATACGATGTCATATCACCCCTTAATGATGAAGTACTGCCTGTATTGACACGTTCTATATTAACAGAATGCTTTCAATACAAGGCACGTCATGTTTCTCGTTCATTTTTGAACTCTAAAGCTAACCCTCATTATAACAAGTGACAATAAATTTACTCATCCAAACCTGCTGTACACGATAATCAACGTATTTTGATAATTATATCCAAATATTGAAACTAATTGACAGCGAAAATAAGCCAACACGAATCCCGATTTAAACCCACCGTAAACCGTTTAACGCTCCACCTATCACTTTGTATGATAGCGAAAAGAGCAAATTTACAGCCACAGAAGAAAAAAATCCGCGTAATACAACACCGACACTCGCTCGGGTGCAGTTCGTTTTAATTACGCAAATTTATATCCGCATGGTAGGTCCTTTTGCGTTGTTCGGGCTGCGAGTTTCCACCACAGCCTGTCCGGGAAAAAGAAAAATCATTTGGAATTTTTTTTGCAACCCTCGACACTCACCCACCCTCGCTGCCGGATTTCCCATTAGTGTAAGAAAAGCCAGACCGGACGAGCGAGCAACCATATTGAAAAGCTCTCTCGCCTTTCTTTGTCTCGCTCATTAGAAAAGGATTCCAAGCTTACACTTTCTGTATGACACTTTTCTTCCGCCGAGCTGCCCCGATTCAGTGCCAGAGCCAACAATTATATAAACACAGCGCATTTTTCTTCCCGTACGCTACCTACTATGTGGGTGGGAGATAGTTGAACAAGTGTTAGTTTGCCCATCTTGCCCGAAGTAAGCTTTGAATTGAAAGCCTACTGCGAGCAGAAGGGGGAAAAGCATTGCGTTTAACAACAGTCATATTAATGGCACTCATGAGGAAGGACCTTTCGTGAATGCAGTAGGTAGGAGGTATCATTATCGCAAGAAGTGATGCATGGTTCTTTGTTAGAGACTTTGTGCACGAAAAAAATCAAAAAACATTTGAAGTCAACATAATTTTTTATTTTGGATTCTTTATTCTCATCTCTCAGTTAGAAAACATTTTCGATTTAAGATGTACAAATATATACATGCTTTTTTCAATGTCTAATGCCCAACACAATATGTAAGCAACGAGCTCAGTTTAGTTCCATGTTATGCTAGTTAATCTTCACGTCATTTTCGCCCGTAAACTCTTTCCGAGCGAAAAGGATAATGAAAGCGATGATGATGCTGCTGCTGCTTTTGCTGGTAGAAGTGCAGCAAACGGATCCTCGCTTACACGCTTTGATGGACAACACCAAAAGCTCCCATCATTTAGTCGCGCATTAGTGCTGATTACAAAACACCTCAGTTTTCCCCCTCGGCTCCGGTCGGATCGCCGCTTCCGGATCCGCTCAGCCGTACAAAAATGGCGCTAGCTCGCTGGATGGCTGGAACGCTGGAACACTAAAGTGCGGGCGTCAGTTTCGAAAGCTAACTTTGTTTGTGTTTGTAAATTAAATTCATTAAAAGTTTTTACAACTTTTCCCCTCGACTTCCTCCGGACTAGTTGTTTGGCCTTTGCTTGTTTGTGCTGTGAACTCTAGCTCTAGCTTTGCTGCCAGACAACTTCCGGGATCGGGTTGTGACCGGAAAACGGAAGGGAGCGGCGAAAGATTGGCGAGAAGCAGCTGCAACCCGATTCAACCTGTCACTGAAGTGGGAACAATTGTAAACGGATTTCGTGATTGTAGAATTTAAATAAATCTAAATTTGAACTGCTCTGTTGCACGGAGGAATATTGTTTGCCAGATTACGTTTGTTGCAAAATGGGGAAACCTGACATGACAGCCCAGCTGACTATTTACGTACGTTCGTTTCCATATGTTGCACTTCGATGGCTTCTGTCCAGGTGTTTTTAGGTATCCTGAACGATGGAAAATTTCAGGGCATTGTTAACAATTTGAGCTATTTAACTATATAAATACTCTAGATTGTTCAAAGTCCACATACTACCGAAAAACCACGAGTTCGGTTGATTCATTTTACCGACTCATTATTTACCGAACTTTCACAGTGCGTTCGGTGAAAATTACCGGTGGATCGGCTAATAAATCAGTTATTCGGTTCTTTTTACCGGTTGTTCGGTAAAATTTACCAAACATTCAGTAAAAAAAACAAACGTTCGATAAAACGACGGATTAATAACCATTTCACAGCTTGTTAGGTACATATTGTGGTATTTTGGTAAAGTTTACCGAACACCAGTTACTTGTAGATTGTTAAGTGAAACTTTAATGTTGCAAAGGCAATTGCAACTTGCCATAAAAACAGGCACTGGGTCATAAAATCAATCACGGAACTGATTAATCAACATCTATTTATATAAGAAAAGCGAATTTGGCAGGGTCTACAATCTGTATGTTTAGCATAAACAAACTTCAAGACGTTTGAAAATCGTTTTGAAGAAAAATATAGTTCAATAACAAATTTTAATCGTTGGGAAAATGACTATTCAGAGATAGGATGCAACCCAATTTTAGGCCTTTCAACATTTTGCTTTCATCTCTTTATTGAGTAAAATTTCAAGAGATTTTATTTCATTTTATATAAACATCCAAATGAAATCTTTTTTTTTATAAACACTGTTTATATACATTTAACTATTTAACTTATTCAACGGCTAATAAGCTTTATGTAAAAAATTTCAATGGATGCAATTTTCACATTTGTCTTAAACCGAATAATGTGCAATTTGGTATTTTAGGGCTTTTGTGTTCGAGTATTGTTCCAATATTTATTTTAAATAGAAGGTACTTACTTAATTTGAACAACAAATGTATTTTTAAAGTGTATTCAAAACATCGAGTAGATTAGCTCCTGATAACTATAAGAAACAACACCCTGAAATGCTTGGACTAAAGTTTAAACAACCAAACACGTTTAAACTCTAAAACCGTTATATTCCGTATCTTATTTTGTTTAATAAAAAGAGCTATTCAAAATAGCCCTATAAATTTGCGAACAAAATGGCCGAATGCTTGATTGCATTTAACCACGGCCAAAAGGTCAAAATGCCGAAGATGTAACATCACAATTTCAATGGTGATAAAAGTGTCAAAAACGCAACAGCAAAAAACTTTAATTATTTCCCTGACCGAAACCTCTCGAGCTTGATTACAAGATACGGTCAAATGAAAATCCTTTTTATAGGCAAGGAAAGCATATTTTGTTCGTCCCTGAGGACCGTAAAACGATTTCCAGTCACGTATCATCGAGATGGGCTCACACCAACAACAACAAAAAAAAAAGGATAGCTCACCTATGATGCCGAGTGATCAACGCCGAGTGACCTTTATCCGGAAACACCTTCATGTTATCCACATCACGACGAATGGCCGCCATAAACACCCCGAAGAGATGTGAAACCATAAGATCAAAGCAGGCTTCTTTTCAAAGCCATCCCTCAGTCCCTTGAGGCAAACTCATCAAAATCATCATAGTAGGTAAACCGTCTTCAATTTCATCTATGGTTTTGGGCCTTGTCCATCGAAGAAGGCTCTGGCCCTCTCAAATTCAAGATTTGTTAACACACTCACAGAACTCGAAAGGGAAGAATCCATCCGGATTCTCGCTTTCGTCAAATCATTTCCGGAGAGCTGCTCGAACACGAACGGGCATCCGGAAACCAATCCTAAAAAAGATCAACACCGCCTCGAGAGATCTTTCATCCTTCCTGCTTCTTGATTTAATTTAATTTCCTTCGGTTAACGTCTTAGCTATCCTTTCTGCCCACCCCACTTTCGGATGGACCAAGAGCCGGAGAAAACATCGACGACAAGGACCTTCCGGACAGCTTCGACGAAACTGGTTGGTCAGTTCCATTAGTCGGGACGCCCGCCACCATCCATCGTCAAACGACTTTGGCCAGGTAATTCAATCAAGAACCAAAACCACCCACAGCGCGAGCGGATTTTCTCGCCGAACAACTCGACCATCTCATCTCGGTTGGTTGGTCGTTCGGTCCGATTCCATCATCCTAAAGATCTCATTACAAATTCAAATCGATGGATGGGTTATCTATTCTCGGAATAACATTTACCTACCTTTACCCCGCCCCGATGAAAGATAAAGATATTTCTTCGCTTTCGCTCGCTCCCGGCGGCGTACGTCGTAGTCAGCGTGATCCGGAAGTAAAAGCTTGCATCGATATCAACTTTGGAATGGTTGAGAAAAATAAAACTAACGATAGCATCCGAGTGCTCTTTCCTACTAAGATGAATTTTACAGTCGTAAATACTCCCGGGGGCTAATTAAGAAAGGTTTATCTGAGAGGGTTTTTATTTTATAGAACCTTAGAAAAGCATATTGGAATTAGTTTCTGAGCAAGCATTATTCCAAAAGGAGCTTATATCTGACGTTGGGAATAGTTGATAAAAACGGAAATTCGGCAGTTCACTCTGGCTCATATTGCATTCTTCAACTGCCCTCATCTATGTATAAAGGCGTGTTATGTCTGTAAGTAACACATAGATTTGGAAACAACTGAATAGATTGAAGTGAAAATCGTCATGGAGGAGTTTTTGAAGCTGGGAATTGTTCCTAAGAAGTTTGAAGCCCCTCCCTCCCCTAGAAAGGAGGTGGGCACCATACAAACTAAGGGATAAATTGAGTCGAACTGAAAAAGGATGCTAATTTTTTAATAATGTGAATTTTGAAAAACTCGTGGGATAGTTTCAACAAAATTATTAGGTATGTGAATGTTTTTTGTGGAGAAAACATTTTGGTTGATAAAATTGCTTGGATTCATTCATTTCAGTTGCAAATATCTAAAAAAAATCGTAGAAATCATACTTATCATCATCAAAAGACGAGCGAAATCTTCTGGTATTGCTACCGTTTGAACCATTACCAACTTTTCAAAACTTATCACAAACTTTCAACCATATACGAAACTGAGAATTATGTAGTTTTTTATCTTATAGTAGGAATAAATATGATGCATTAATTTAACAAAATTTCTCAGTGATATCTCAGATTTAACGTAATTGATATTTTTACAATTTTCAAACAGGTATAATTGAAAATCTGAAAAAAATATTGTTTTTCTAAATTGGCTGTACGAAAATTTAAAAATACTATTGAATTGGACAATAGTCTGAGTCGATTTGTGGTTTTTTTTTTAAATTCTCAGGGTTGTTTAGCAGAAGAATTTCTTAAACACTTTTTTCACTCTTAGGAAAGCATAGCGTAAAAAACCTCAACAAATTTCCAAAAATTAAAGAAAAATCGCGTGTATTTTTTGATAAAATTTTTAATATTTAGAAAAAGTAAATCACAACAGTATTTTTAGTATTTTAATCGAAGAACTATATTCACTTGTTCAATTTCCTCTAATTTAAAGTTTCACTTGTATAAAGTTCCACCTATGACAAATTTTGCAATAAAAAATTGGAATTTTTTGCACCAAAATTTAGGTTTTTGATCCGATGCCCTAAGGAATTCAAAATGATCCAAAATGGACTAAGTCCAATAAAGATTGTAAAATTAAACAGAGAAATACAACAAAAAAGTAATAAGTAATTATTTAAAACAAAACAATTTTTTATCAAGAAAGCTATCTTTAGGAAACATTGAGCTCGGAAACTCAACCGCTGGCTTAAACCTCATCCGGTTTAGAGTGCTGTTTTGGAACTATTAAAAGTTTGTTGGCTTGTTTGAAAACAGTTTTTTCTCTATAAGACCCCTGATGAAATCATAATTTTTTTTTAAATTTGGCATTATCATTAAGGTAGTGATGAGTAAATCCCAGCAAAAACTCACCTGTTATCGCCTGTCTGTTATTGCCTCGGGTTGTCCCTAACAGATATAATAGGCATATTTAATAATTTGCGCAATTGTGCGCGAGGAAAATAGATTTCATCCACCCACCAGTCCCCCTTAACTAAAGCTCACCTGTGATATCGCCACCTCGGATCACCACTCTTCCTGCGGCACTGCGAGCCGTTACTCCTATTTCCTTCGGCACTGCGAGCCTGCACACAAACACTTCCTCCTTCAGCTCGTTCCGCCGAGCAACGATTTTGCAGGTAGTCGCGCAGCCGGGAATTTGTTTCCTAGGCGCGCAAAATGGTAACGACACTCCTTCGACTCCTTTCTCAATGACTCTGCAGCAACGCAACAGCAGTGACAGCCGACAATGGTAATTCGGCACTCGTGGCAGGAAACGCAGATGAATCGCGCCGCCGGGAATGATCCTGGGCGCACGTTTGTTCGGCCAATGTCGGCACGGCTCTTTTGGCCGAGGAAAACACGATCAGTCGCGCCGCCGGGATGATCCTGGGCACGGGTTGGTCGAGCTCAACTTCTTCGGCTCGTCCCTTTAAAAAACTAACAGCAACACAATGACGAAATCACCTACAGCCGCAATTCGGCTCTCGTGGCCGGAAACAGTGATAAACCGCGCCGCCGGGAATGATCCTTGGCACGCGTATGTTCCGCCACCCTTCTTCCGCTCGATAATGCCCGCACAGCGTTCGAGGCCGAAACTGAATGCGCGATACGTCGCGCCGCCGGGATTTCTCCTAGGCGCGCGAAATGTTCGGCTATATTGGCTCTCTGATAGCCCACACTGCAGAGCGGCACTGTCGGGTGGATCTTTAGTGATCTTGATACAAGTTTTCCCTCCTGCCGAATAAAAGATGAAAATTGACCGCACGGCAATCGGAGGCAGGCTGTTTTGCCTTTGTCACAGTCTGGCCCTTGGCCGGCTGCTGGTATCCGGTAAAACGGCCCTACAAGTAACCGCATCATTAGTACCTAACCTATAAGTTTAAATTGCGCTACTCACTTCTTCACGAAGGCTTTTTCCGGCACAATCTGTCGTCGGGCAGCACGGCCTGCTCCGGCACTTCTTCGTCTCACTCCTGCGAAGGAATTTACAAAATTATGTCGCTTTTCGCGATTAATTTTAAATGAAAAAAGCATACCTTATTTCGATGCTTCTTTTCCTTGCACGCCGACTGCACTTTTCACGTGCGCTTTTTTGTTTGACAGCTCTACACGAGCTCTTAGCGCCAGGGTGTGTCCACCCTCAATCAGTGGTCTGTTTTTGTGTGGGTTTTTGTAACCCGAAATTGAGTGCATGTAATACTGTTCATCCTCCTGATTCCTGGCTGAAAATCGCTTTAAATATCTTTCTCATCTCACTATTCAAAAATTTTCTACTACACGCTCCATTTTTTAAACCCAAAATTAAGTTGTTTGTGTTCAGCACTTCAGTTGCAGCCCTCAACTTTGAGTTCGACTGGGCAATCGCAGAAACTAATTTCTGACTGGCATATTCAAACCTAAGTTCGACAGCCGAACTGCAATTTGAACTTTCTTTATGCCTTTATTCGAAGCTACTCAAAATGCAGTTCGGCAGCCGAACTCGTTAAGTGCTTTCAGTTCAAAATACGCACAGAGGGTTTAATATTTAGTTCATTAGATCGATCTTATTATTGAGATTAGTTTTAGTTCGCAGCTCGAACTCCATTTTGAACCATCGCAAGGAGGAAAAATGGAACTCAACTTTAGTTCATACAACCGTACTATGATTTGCGCACGGTCAAAACAGCACATCAGTGGCAGCCCTCAACTTTGAGTTTGACTGGGCAATCGCAAAACTAAGTTCTGACAAGCATACTCGAAACTAATTTCGACAACCGAATTCCAGTTTAAACTTTTTTATGCCTTTATTCGTTGTTACCCAATATGCGGTTCGGCGAAAAATAGCTCGAATGGGATTAGTTTTGAGTTTGCAGTTCGAACTCCATTTTGAACCATCTCAAGGAGGAAATAGGGAACTTAGCTTTAACTTCATAGAATCGAACTATGTTTTGAACCTCGCCCAAACTTTATTTTGAGTTTAAAAAAAGGAGCATGTGTGACTCAAACAACTTTAATGGACTATTGAATTTAGCGGATTTTTTTTTTGAGATCAAAGTAGTCGGCTATTTTGTCCCAAAAGTATTCAAGAATATTAAAAAAAACTTGTGTTTTGATGATGACAAATCAACAAGAAGAGGCAAGATAATGTCCAAGATTTCCGTTGTTGAAAGTGAACGCATAAAAGGGGCTGGTACTACGCCCCCAAACCGGTCCAGAGTCATTGTACTGCCAGATGACTGTTGGATTTCAAGTGTACTCTAGACTGATTCTGAGTTCAGACCTTTAAGATAAGTATCTGTTTTTCATTTTGGTGATTGTAAGTGCTGAAAAGTGGTTCTTCAAACTACCTATAGTGATTTAGTTTGGTAGGACATGTTCAAACTTTTTCTAAACATACTTGATTTTTCAGTTTAAAATATTTCTATTGTATTCAGAGTTTTTAAACACTGCCTGATAGATAGAATAGGGATAGCCTAGACCTAGTCTCCTTAAGTATCTGGGAGCATAGAATGTGTAGGAAAACACGATTGCACCATTTACCAACATGGATCTTGATCTATAACCTTTCTACTACTAACACAACCCTTTTCTTGGATATTTGTATATAGATTCGCAGACGTATAGACGGTTTCTATAGTTGGCGATATTGACTTACTTTTGATCTAAATTTTTCAAATCTAGTCTTTGGAATACATAGAGACAAAATGTTGTTAACACTAAACGTACCGGAGGCGGTCAAATGACGGGTTTTGAACTTTAAACGATGATTACGCCTTATATAATTGTTTTTTCGCAAATTTAACGACAGGACTATTGTTGTTTATGAAATGCAAGTATTTTTGCGTTTTAAATTTTTTTTAAGTGTTACGGTTTTCGAATAACGCATGTGGTATACCTATTCATACTGCGAGCGGTCAAATGACGGCAAACACCGTTTTCGCTAAAACTCCCTTGTTTCTCAACCAATTTCTACCAAATTTATAGTTTTGAAAAGCTTATAACTCGACTCAAATATGTTTCTCAGAAAATCCAGACTCATAAAAAGTTCGCAAAACAACTACCTTTGAAAAGCCGTCAAATATTATGAATTTAGTATTTCAAAAATCTAAAGATGCCAAAATGTGACAAATTACGTCTACTTTTCAATTCACTTTTTCAAAATTTTCTACTGTAACAGGAACAGCTTTGGCGGTTGATTGATTGAAAAGTACGGGTTTTACACAACTTTTTTAAATTTTTTGTGGCCATGATCTTAGAAATTTTTTTAAAAAAATGTTCCATATGTGCAACATATAGCTTCTAACTTCAGCTTTCTCAGGCACTAAGTGAAATTTTTTTCGAGCACTTAATTGATTTACAACCTTTTTCCTGAAGCATGTTTTTTCATAAAATTTTTCTTGTACTGTAAATAACTTTAAAGTTATTGATTGTAGCTGAAAATTGTCTGAAAAACATATTTGAGTCGAATTATAAGCTTTTCAAAACTATAAATTTGGTAGAAATCGGTTGAGAAACAAGAGAGTTTTAGCGAAAACGGTGTTTGCCGTCATTTGTCCGCTCGCGGTATGAATAGGTATATACAAAGTGTCAGTATGTTTAGTGTTAAAGTATCTTACTAACAATCCTTCCTTTATTCCTCAATGACTACTAGGACGTGGCCGGCGCCGTTATTGATCATTTTCAAAGGGAGAGCATGAGTTTTGAGAACTGAGAATGTTCTGCTAATCTCAAGCACCATCTATATTGGCTCTTGCCTCGATTAATCACGGAGTAGCAGCCATTGATTGGCGAAGTAGAACTAGTAGCTAAGCAAAGCTAAGCTATTGAATTTAGCGAATTTTTTTATTTATTTTTATTTGAAATTGTTGATAATTGTCTCCCGTTCATCCGGAAATTTTGGCCCGGAATGATTTTCCCCCAGAATGAGAAATACCCGAAATTAAACACCAGAATGAACCAGTGCCCAGAAGAAAAAAATCCCCAGAGTGCATCATTTACTCGATTTTTTCCAGAATGGACCATTTCCTAGAACTATTTTCCTAAGAATGGCACAAATCCCAGATTTTCTCCTATTTTATTACTTATTTCTTAAAAAAATTTAATGATTCGAAATTTCAAAATTATTTCTGTTTCACTTGTTTGAAAGTTTTTTTTTACTAAATTTATTTTAGAACCAATATTGTATTGTCTTTAAAGTTTATGTAGGGGAGATAAGGGCATAACGAGCACCCAGGGTATAATAAGCACTTTTTTTTCTACATAAGTACGTATTTTCTTAAACAAATTTTCATGTGGGTTTGTTCCGTACTACCTAAAGTATTAATTTTTTACCAAAAATGAAATATCCTAATAATCTATCGATCTACGTCTTTAATACTTTTACTTTTCTATCTGCTATGTACAATAGTATTTACTAGAGAATAACTACAAAACGTAATAAAAACTGATTTTGGCTCCTTTAAACCCAGTGTATGAGCCGTTTGAAATAAATACATTGTAAAAAAAAAAAATATCCTTTTTATCTTTACAGAAATATTAAATAAAAACCAGCTAGGTTCTCATGTTATATTTTTCGAGTACCACCAAATAAGCTTTAATGACCCTTAAATCATCTTGATCTGAAATGTACGCACTGCAACATGATTTACACATCGTTTTTCAATTTTCACCATCATAAAATTTTTGATATTTCACTTAAATCAATCATTCAATCATTTTTTTTTTTTTAAATTCCATTTTCTGGAAAATGGTCCTTCTGGCGAAAAAAAATTCTGGGAAATGATTCATTCTGAAGAAAAACGTTCTGGGGAAAAAAATCTGGGAAATAGTACTTTCTGGCGAATGAAACACAGGGCATTTTTCTTTCTGATCAATTGTTTTCGGGTAAATGGATTAAAACTACAGTTAATAGTTAATTTCTAACTTTTTTTTCCTTATTCATGTTTTTCGCTTTTGTTACTTCGTCTTTTAATTGCGGGAAAACAAATGATTGTAGCTGAATATTGTCTGATACTTAGCCAGTCATAATAACGTTTAAAGGTTTCCAAAACCATTTGTACAGATCAGTTAAGAAACAAGGATGGTATAGCGTTTTCAAATTGCCACTCTTTGAACTTTGACGGGTAACGCATTAAATTGACTTTACTTTCTACCGCTTATTTAGCTGTTTCGTATCGCCTGCAGTGAGACGTGATGAACTCCTATGGCTATGGCTTGTTTCCAATCCATTACAATCTCATTTGACAAATGGTAGTTGAACGTTGAAAGTCAACGCTAAAAGCAACAATCCAGGCAGACAACCTCGGATGGCCAATTGATTTGTCAACGAGAACATCATTATGAGAGACTTTACCTTCTGGCAAGCTGCAAATAATAAGCGACCCAACCTCAGCGTTATGCTTTTCCCATAAAAACCCCCTAAAGCCGAAACGATAAATTATCTCAATAGTTAAGCCACGTGTCGTGTTCCATCTTCATCCGAAGTTCGCTCAAAAACCCCCAAAACGGAACACACACGATCCGACAATCTTTCAAACCACTAATGGCCACAATTTCCGACCGAGCCACTCCAAATCGCGTTAAGAAATCATTCTCAACACAGAACTATCCATTATGTGCGGAGTTCGTCCCCCCGGGCGGGTGGAAAATCGAGTATCAAAACAATTTATCAAATTACCACAGAAAGTCAGCTTTCGGTCATAGCTCGCAACATTTTTCGGTCAAAGCCAAAGGACGACCGAAAAGTGTCAACGGGAGCCAATCGAGCAGATCGAACTTCCCCCGCCTCAAGGGAGATTTAGTTTAACTGGATGTGTGCGCTCCTTCGCTCCGAGAATGTGTCAACCTACAAAATTGAAACTGACATTAGAAAACGATTACCGGGGACTACAGTCCCGAGGATAACGTCGACACGGGAGTGAACCTACCTAATCGACCGGACGCAATAGGCCACTCGAAGAAGGAACCAGTGGCGATGACCAAATCGGCACCCAGGGGAAGTGCCCGGTCGAATCGGATGCCTTGGATTGACCTCTCACAAGCGAAAAACTCTGCATCAGAAAGCAACAACCGAGCACAAACATCAACAAAAACAAAGTAGCCTGGGGTCAAAATACTACAGTACAAGGTTCATCTTGAGGGGCAGACTCGTTATAATGACGCCATTATGAAAAGTTGATCAGAAGAGGAAAACACATCCATAAATAAGGCAACAACAATGATGATTGATTATCCCGAACCTAAATCGGATTACCTTCCGATGGCAGACAGAGGAAGAAAAGTTCTCTCGACGCTCTTTCCTTCTCCTGTTCATATAATAATGGGGGGACGTACTTCTGACCACTGACTGGAAGTCCAAGTCCAGGTTGATAAGGTGGGGACGAACGACGGAGAATTCCACTGAAGGTATATGGAGAGTTGCATCAAATCGCTAATGAGAGTTGCTGCTGTTGCTCTACAAGTGAATAAAGTATTTATGAGCTGATTGTTTGCCGTTTTTGGGAAGTAGCAGGCTAGTTATGGAATGAGCGAACTGCTCCCGGTTTTATTGTTTTCAGCATCATCAAGTACCATCAATCAAACAGCCAAAGTTGGAGCCAAGAAGTGGGAGGTCAAGATGATGAAATGTTGCTTTTAAATATAAGTTTGTTTACTTAAAGTCTCTTTGTTCAACTGGCACGAAAACTGGAAAACAGCCTCTTATGAATAACGATTTAAGTTCAGCCCATAACTTATTAAATTATTCTTTGCAGTCAGCTTTGTTATGTTAGTGATCGAAAATTTCGCCCAGAACCGTATCATTTTCTGCTTAATTGTTCAAATCTAGGGGACAGTGCAACTGTAGGTAGATTTATACGAATATGATAACCTTATAATATATGTTTATTTGACATACATAAATTATCATCAATCAGCTGTCAATAGTCATATCGACCCTAAATATTTTCATGTTTTCAACTCTGCGCTCTGCCTTATGATGCAACAAAGAATCGGCCTGGCTGGAACGAACTCAAAGTAACAACCGCCATTGCATCGATTTGGAAATCGGAGCACCTCTCTGAACCAAAAGACCCCACTAATTGATCCACAAGGATCAATCAGGGCACCAGAAGCGCCTCAAAAGGGCCAGAACCACTTTCGTGGCTCGCTTGTGTCCCAGTTCGCTGCTTAAGCCTGAACTCCAGTGCAGCAGCAGCAGTCGGTAGTGTAACATGTGGTCGGCTTCCCATTATCGGACAATCATCAGTCCATTTAGTGGCATTATTCGCGCGTTTTCTTGCACAAATCGTTTGGCTGTCGTCGTCCTTACTTCTTTCCTTCTCCTGCCATCATCAGCTCGGTGGAATCGGTGGCCCTTGCTCGGTGGAACTCCCTCAACTGCCGGGCGATAATATTGCTGGCAGAGATGACGACGATCAGGCGCATGGAAGATGCATTTGTGCAGAATGCAATCAACCGTTCAGTGGTTTACAAATGTAGCATCTGCCAATGACGTTTCAAATGTGGTTTCTATCTGAAATTATAGAGTGGATAGTTTTTGGATGAAAAATAAAACGCTGGCAGCTATCCAGCGCGCATTTTCCAATCTGAAGCTGAGACGGCTATCAGCCGTCCAACTGTTGCCGCCTATCTGTTGAATCTATTATAATGTTGCAATCTATAAACAATGGTAGATTTTTTTTTCGATTATAGTCGTTTTAACATCTTCATGTCATTCGCGACTTATATTAACGATGAAGTTGGCGGACAAGTCATTGAAAAACTTATCCGGTACAACTGTGATCGATGTTTACTCTTGGGCTCGAACTCACTGACATCGGCTCAGAAAGCAACTGACTTGCCAACTGAGCTATATAAAAAACAATGGTAGAGTGTAAAGTAAAAACTTTACAAGCTAGATCATACGTCATGTTAAGACCCTAAATCGATAAAAAAAAGTTATCATTTTAATATTATATTTCGATTGAGAACCTCTGCTTCGGAACGCTTACGAAATGTATTGTCGCTCAACAGTCGGTCGAGTGAGGTCTCCAGTGCACCGTAGCTGTTCAATAGCCATTGATTGGCCAGATAGCCATTCATATACACGAATCCCAGCTGTTGGAAGCAGGCAGCAAGCGTTTTGAGGAGGTGCAGAAACGATGAAGACCATCTCCATCAGTAAATGTCCATCCGACAAAGCCGCCCGCCGGAGTAACCGGAGTAAAACGGAATCGTCCAGTAATTGTAATTGTTTGTTGTCCCATCTGCCGGTCGAGCGACGGACGGAAGATTTGTCCGGTACGAAAGAATGGCCCGTCTGATCCTCTTTGTTAATGGATGATGACGAATTGGACCGGGCCGAGCTACACATTTGCCAGAAGACGTCGAGCGAACAGTAACAAGTGCCCAGGACCTTAATCGATGTCCAAATGCAATTGGGAACGAATCGAACGGTAGCCCAGAAGAGCATGAGTGGCACTTTTACGTTATTGATTGTTAATTGTTTGTTTACAATTCCGTGCAGAATATGAGTGGTGCCGATTATGGACGGAGTTGAGCGGTGCGCCAGAAGAAAATGGCCACTAATGGAAGTCTCGAAAGTGGAATACTTTTTCTTGCTACTATTTAGCGTCCCCCAATCCTGATCTCGGAACGATGGCATCGAAAGATTCGATGGGTTGTCGTCGTCGGTCATAATTAAAAATCGCAACTGGACCAGAGAAGAGTGGATAATTAAATTGAATGATTGGCAGCACTTCCATTTGTCAGTGTGACCGATGGAAAGCTTTTTCTGTTGGACTGGTTATCTTCAATTTGTAATCAAAAGGATGTCAATTGAGGATTCGAAATTCAAGTGAAAAATAACGTTTGAAATCTCAGTTGTTAAGAATTCAAAACAATAATGAAATGGACAAATTTTTAATAATAGATTATAATAGATGATAATTTTTAAAGTCAAAGAATCATTCAAGATGTTCTTGTTTCGGGATTTTCACTTGATTATTTGCAACTAAATTCAAATTTGAAATTAATCGAAATAGCGTATCAATTTGAAAACGCAGAAGTGGAAAACTGTCATGACAGTATAATAAAAAATTTATTGTTTTTTTTTTTCATATGGGAAATACCCAATCAAAAAAGGTTGTTTTCTTCATCCAGTCGAAAAACCAATTTAAGTTAAGTTTCACGAATTGTGACTTTAAGAGTCCGAAATTCACGATAATAATTTGAACAGAGATAGAAAATGCTTCAACAGTGGCACTACGATAAATTTTCTACTTTATATTATTGTTTTGATTGATTTGACTAGTGTTCAATACCTGGGACCTGTTCAATAACTAGGGCTTCTACCCTATATAAACGTCTTGTTATTATTTCTGTATGTCCTTCATGGACGCGGAAAATACTGATCAGATCGACGCGAAAATCGACGTGGAAAACTTTATGAGGCCGGGAATGGTTCGTACGAATTTTGAAACCCCACCCTCATAAAAAGGGGTGCCTCCTTCCTACTTTAGTAAAAAATGGAGTAAAACTTGGGTAATTCGTTTGAAAGTTCCAACTAATTTTAAATATTTACATGTTCGATGTGAAGAGATTTCATTCATTAAATGGCAAAAATTACCAAACTGACAAAAATGACAAAAATGACAAAAATGACAAAAATGACAAAAATGACAAAAATGACAAAAATGACAAAAATGACAAAAATGACAAAAATGACAAAAATGACAAAAATGACAAAAATGACAAAAATGACAAAAATGACAAAAATGACAAAAATGACAAAAATGACAAAAATGACAAAAATGACAAAAATGACAAAAATGACAAAAATGACAAAAATGACAAAAATGACAAAAATGACAAAAATGACAAAAATGACAAAAATGACAAAAATGACAAAAATGACAAAAATGACAAAAATGACAAAAATGACAAAAATGACAAAAATGACAAAAATGACAAAAATGACAAAAATGACAAAAATGACAAAAATGACAAAAATGACAAAAATGACAAAAATGACAAAAATGACAAAAATGACAAAAATGACAAAAATGACAAAAATGACAAAAATGACAAAAATGACAAAAATGACAAAAATGACAAAAATGACAAAAATTACAAAAAATGACAAAAATGACAAAAATGACAAAAATGACAAAAATGACAAAAATGACAAAAATGACAAAAATGACAAAAATGACAAAAATGACAAAAATGACAAAAATCACAAAAATGACAAAAATCACAAAAATGACAAAAATGACAAAAATGACAAAAATGACAAAAATGACAAAAATGACAAAAATGACAAAAATGACAAAAATGACAAAAATGACAAAAATGACAAAAATGACAAAAATGACAAAAATGACAAAAATGACAAAAATGACAAAAATGACAAAAATGACAAAAATGACAAAAATGACAAAAATGACAAAAATGACAAAAATGACAAAAATGACAAAAATGACAAAAATGACAAAAATGACAAAAATGACAAAAATGACAAAAATGACAAAAATGACAAAAATGACAAAAATGACAAAATGACAAAAATGACAAAAATGACAAAAATGACAAAAATGACAAAAATGACAAAAATGACAAAAATGACAAAAATGACAAAAATGACAAAAATGACAAAAATGACAAAAATGACAAAACTGACAAAAATGACAAAAATGACAAAAAATGACAAAAATGACAAAAATGACAAAAATGACAAAAATGACAAAAATGACAAAAATGACAAAAATGACAAAAATGACAAAAATGACAAAAATGACAAAAATGACAAAAATGACAAAAATGACAAAAATGACAAAAATGACAAAAATGACAAAAATGACAAAAATGACAAAAATGACAAAAATGACAAAAATGACAAAAATGACAAAAATGACAAAAATGACAAAAATGACAAAAATGACAAAAATAACAAAAATGACAAAAATGACAAAAATGACAAAAATGACAAAAATGACAAAAATGACAAAAATGACAAAAATGACAAAAATGACAAAAATGACAAAAATGACAAAAATGACAAAAATGACAAAAATGACAAAAATGACAAAAATGACAAAAATGACAAAAATGACAAAAATGACAAAAATGACAAAAATGACAAAAATGACAAAAATGACAAAAATGACAAAAATGACAAAAATGACAAAAATGACAAAAATGACAAAAATGACAAAAATAACAAAAATGACAAAAATGACAAAAATTACAAAAATGACAAAAATTACAAAAATGACAAAAATGACAAAAATGACAAAAATAACAAAAATTACAAAAATGACAAAAATGACAAAAAAGACAAAAATGACAAAAATGACAAAAACGACAAAAATGACAAAAATGACAAAAATGACAAAAATGAAAAAAATGACAAAAATGACAAAAATGACAAAAATGACAAAAATGACAAAAATGACAACTATGATAAAAATGGCAGAAATGTAAAAAATTTCAAACATGACAAAAATGACAGAAATGGCAAAAATGTCAAAAATTTCAAATATGACAAGAATGACCAAAATATCGAAAAATACAAATGAAACGAAAATTAGCAAAACAAAAAATCAAAAAATGGTATAATTCTCTTAATCTCAATTTCTGTTCATCATTGCCTGAATTTATTGACATTTTTATGCAGTTTTAAAATAGATGGGTTCATATTTAAAGAATAAAGAAACAAATTTGATTTAAGAACATTTTGATATTTTTGTTTTCTTCCTCTTCAAGCGGCTAGGTCTGCTGAATACAAGTACAAGAGTACACGTTTCCGCCATAAGGGTGCTCAATTTGCTGGCACAAAAATTGACAGATTTGTCACGTATCTCACCTGTAATTTTGATCGAATTTTCCGAATTCCAAGATGAATGAGGGATGAAAATGTGTATTTCTTTTTTTTTCTCATTTTGTCCCGTTACATTTGTTGGTGTTGGAAAGACGCGTGAACAGCCAAGTGCCACTTTTCGCAAATCCGTCTAGCTATGGTAAACGCACTTTTAGTCGGGTATGTCAATTTTCACAAAAGTTAACATACAAAAATGTATTGAACTTGAAAAAGGAAAGATTAAAATGTTTTGGTACAAAATAGATTCAGTTACCCTCGGAATGGTCTCAAGGCGCCGAAAGGAGTGTTTTCCACCGGAAAAGCTTCGAGGTAAGTTTTTTTTTCCGTTCGCTCATCTTCTGAAGCGTCCAACCATGGCTGGGGAGTGTGGAATTTTCCCTCGAGGGCGTTTTCACATCATTCTTCCTCTTGAACTTGTGTTTTTTTTTTTGCTGCTTTGCTGCTGTCCAACTCTGCTCCTTCAAACACTTTTCTTTTCGCTGCCAATGTGTAATTTTGATTTCATTCGGTCGGAAAATGTTCGTCTTTTCAGCTGAACACGTGACAGATTTGAGGCTTTTTTTCCTTTTTTTTTTGTATCAACTGGAAATAACCACTTTTCCGTTTTTTGAAAGCAATTGTTTGAGGTAACTGTTCGCTTTGACTCGAGTCATCAGCCTACTGTTACAAAATTTGAAACTATTCATTCGCCAAATGAAATTTTCTTGAAATGGTTGTCTAGAAGGTAGAAAATGCTTAAAAAAAACTTCCTTCAAGAATATAACTTAAACCAAAGTGTTTTTTTTAATGCCATTTCAAAGGATCTGTACGACATTTGCCAGCTTATTTCCTTATTTTCTATTCGATTTTCAAACAAAAACAACCATAAAAGTTGATGATTTCGCGATGATTTCTTTGAAGACAATCACATGATGGTAATGGTGATGACTGGTGGCGGCTCTATCAATGATGATGATACTGATGATTGCGGCAGCAGCCGGTGTCGCACCTTTTCGCAGATCGAGTGAAAATTATTGGGGTGATTGATTTTGTTTGCCAAACGGTGTGGTTTGCAATTTTCCGTTATCGCGATTTCCGAGTGGAGCTTTTTGAATCGTTGCGGGAGCAAAAGTTCGAAAATGGTGTTGACACATCCATGGACCCAGCAGCGGTTGAGTTTGTGTTTCCTTGTACCCCTGGAGGGAGCTTGGGAAATTTTGCTTTCTTATCATTTTGAACAGCACAACTCTGATTTGATTATGTTTGCCAGCTCAGTGTTTGCGGAGGTTTTGCCGACATTAAAAGAGATCCGATAAGCGTCTCGAGGTGCGTCATCGGTGCAGTCAGCTCAATTTGCTCTGACAAATAACTAATGATACTATTTTCCTTTAAGGAAACTAAAAATGTATAAAACTTTTAAAAAAAACATTTTTTTGAATAAGTCATGTTTGGAAAACGGGCTTAAATAGTTTTGCCAGTAGTTATTATCAATAATCGCAAAATCTCGAAACCGTCAAGAAATTCAACAATTCTAATTTCTTAGAGCAAGTTCACTGGTGTTGGGAAAAAGTGGTAGAAATTTTGACATTTTGAAAATTTTACCATACAAAATGTTTTCAAGATCTTGGGGCGTTGTATTTTTTGTAACACTGTTTCTATTTCAGCCATATGTGATAGAAATATTGCTATTTTTGCATCACAGCATGCGAAAATACAACATGTGTTGTAAAAAAAATAGAAGGCCACTGACCTTGAAAATGTTTTTGCATGGCAAAGTTTTCAAAATGTGCCGTAAGTGTCAAAATTTCTACCACTTTTTCCCAACACAAGTGAACTTTCTCTTAGGCTAAATAGAATACGTTTCTGTGAGCTTCTAGATCTGCCTATTCTTCAATGTCTTTCTGGATTCCAGTCAAGCATCTTTTCGTAAATCTCGTTCTCGTCTCTTCGCAGCGTGTACCCCACCTAAATACATAAATCTTCACTTAAGTTCCACACGATCGATTGATAGTGCCTTTCAATGACACCGTAGATACTGTTCCACTTTTGAGTTCCATTTTCCAGGCCTCACAGCGTGACCGAGAATTCCTGATTCGGGACTTCACTTTCTCAACCTATTGCAATGCTACCGTCAAACGGGAAAGATTTTCTCGGCTGACTTCCTTCATTGACTTTGAGATAGGCTGCTTTGGAGCCTCCAACACAGTCACTCGCAGCGAATTTCATACAGCAATTCATTCAAAACCACAATGCCGTTTGAGCCACATCCGGTTATCAACATTTCTACACACATCTTGTCATCCGTTAACTTCTTCTTTAAACATTTCACTGTATATTACTTTTTGTATCGATGAAATTATTAAAAAAAATCGCTGACACGAAAAACACGCCTACTTCTCCCTATAGTTGTGGATTCAAATTTCCTGTAATGTGAATGTAACTTATAGACAACTAGCTGATCCCGTACAAACTTCGTTTCGCTGTTTTTTTTTAAATAAGTGATGGGGGAAAATCCCTTTTTCTGAAGTCAAATACAAAATTTGAAATCAGGAGAAGATCGTCCGGCCTGTAAAACTCCCGTGTATGAATCGATTCGATCAAAAGTAACACAATTATTGCAAAAACATTCAATAGTTCATATGGATGACCCCTTTTTCTGACATCTGATTCAAAAATTGAATGCAGGAATCGATTATCCGTTATTGTATAGACGACCTCCTTGGAAAGGGGTCCTACGAAAATTTAAAATCATTTTTCATTTTCCTGGACCTATTGAGCACCCTTGCTAAATTTCAGCTCTCTAGGTCTAAAGACGACTGAGGTAATCGTAGCTAAACAAACAGAAAATGCTTTTTGTATATAGAGTGACAATAAAGATCCTGTCCTTTTTCAAATACTACTACTAGTAAAAAAATGATTAACTTACGTCCGTTCAAGACTGGATGGTAAACAAACCAAATTTTTACACAAGTTTCGAAGTTATTGATTCGGATAGATTATTCTGGGCACAGGGTGGCCCTTAAACTAGAATGGGATCTTCATCTTTTTTCACTGACGGCTCAAAAATGAATTACAATGCTACATGCGATTTATTCTGGCGTGGCAATTCGTTTGAAGAGGATGTATAGACACGCTAATATATGTATATTCTCAGACAGTCAAGCAGCGTTACAAGCTCTAAAAGCTCCAATGATTGTATTAACGCTTTAAATCAATTATCAATAAAAAAAAACCAGGTGAACCTTTATTGGGGACCCCAATAAAAAAGGTCACTGGGGCATAGAAGGAAATCAAAGAACGGATATGTAGGAGAAGGACCCTGAAACATATGAAAATGAAAAATAAAAAATAATAAAAAAAATCAAATATATAATTTACAATGATGTTTACCTTTTTTAGAACTTAAATTTCTTTCCTTTGTGACGAAGTTAGTATTTTGATCAAAGCGCACTTGGATGGCGAGTTGGATCAATCTAATAATAACACAAAACCATAATAAACTGTGGTAATATGAAGGCACTGGAAAAAATATGAACTTTCTTTCATGCTGAATTTCATTGAAGCTGTCGTGATGAGTTTTGAATGACATTGATAAAAGCTGAACCAATACATCCTTGAATAAGGGATTCCAAAAGGATATTGGATTACACTGATCGATCTATCGACTAAATTTGAAAACGAAGGACGCCATTCCGCATCGAAGAAGTAAATTTTTAAAAATTACTAGTATCTACGACAGGATATACCGACTAGTAGAGGATCTGGAGGGCCAATGACTGGGCCGGAACCTTCCTGGGCAGTATCAACCTGTGCACTTAACAGTGAATTAAACACTTGAGAAAATATGAAAATAAAATTTCAATGACTTGTGGCTACTGATGCTAGGCAATCAGAAAGATTCATAAAGCCCGACTCAAAGAGAACTTGTGACCTTTTGAGACCGTCGAAAAGTGATCTGAAAACAGTTTTAAAAAAATGGCAAACTCAGAAATGATATGTGCCGGTTCTGTAAAACTGAAGTAGAAACTGCAGAGCACTTAAAGTGCGACTGTGGATATATTATGACACATAAGCTTAAAAATCATGGTGAGCGAATCCTAACGCCCGATTATATTTAGTGGGTCTAATGGTGGGACTAATAAGAAAGACCATCCCAAACTGAAATTATGTATCTACACACAAAATTTTCGAGGCCGGAATTTAGCAAAATTTTGCTCAAATTTGACCAGCTAGAAATTTAGCAATCAAATTAGCAATTTTTTTTTACTGAAATTTTAGCATAATCGTCAAAAGTGTCTAGACTAAATTTTTACTTATTTTTCAGCAAAAAAAATTATGATTTGCTACAATTTTAGCAAAACAATTTTTTTTTTAACTTTACTAAAATTTCAGTGAAATTCAATTTTCAATTTATAAATGTTTTCGGTAAAGATGAAAAAAAACTATCATCGGTTCACCATTTTATATTCCTTAATTTTCATAATAATTTATAACACACTATTTATCCTACCAAAATACAAGAGATCCAAATACACTGATGTTGAAGTTTCCTTTGTCGGCATCCGGTTGGTGATCTACAGCAGATTGGTTAGCTGCTCTTTCCGCTTCCGTGGAGTTGAATTAATCATGGAGATTTGGAACACATTTAGCCTGGAACTGAGTTAAGGCTACTCAATTCGCCGGAGCTCTTCGGCAATTCACTGGATCAAACTGCAAAATAGGAATTTTATTTTTTTTTCTCTGCATCTGCATAGAAATATACCAACTTATCAGTAGATACAAATGCTGCGGAACAATTCGTGTCCCTACGTGCTGATGACATAGATCGTCGACAGTCTCGGCTGTTTTATCGACATTCTTCTTGTAACCTGTAACAAAACGAAAATTAATATCATCAGAATCGCACATTTTAGAATGATGTAGCTGAAACTAATAGCAGCAATGATGGTCAAGGAATCATAATGCTACACGAAAAAAACTTAACCGGGCAAATAAGCGTTTAGTTCCTTATAGTTTAAATTTTTTTTAAATATCTTTATTATAGTGATTTTTAGTTTTGGCACTTTAAACTTGTCTTTCGGTTGGGAGATAAGTACATATAAATAAATAAAAAAAGAAACCCTATCTTACTAGTTTGATGCTTTCCAAGCTACTGAGGTTGCAATTTTCATACAAATCATACCCAAATTAAACTTAAATTCCGTAAGACAATAGTTAAACTAAACATGTTATTAAATTAAACAATTTAAAGCCAATTGATTTGTCGCAAGTAAAGGAATTGCTGTGAGAAGTGCGCTTCATCATACAAGAGTATAAAAAAAATCCGGTATTGCCCTTTAATTCGGTATTTACTTACCCGGTTTAATCAAAACTGGAAGCTATGACGGCAATCATTCCCAATGGGAAGTTCCCATGTTACAATTTCTAAAAGTTTTTGCTCCTTTTTTCGATGATCGAGTCGAATCTGGAGATTATATCCACTGCTTGATTTCCGGTTCGTGTCAGTTTCTAAACTAGAAATAGTTGTGCAATTTAGTTAATTTTTTTCCAAAATATAAACATTATGCATTTTAGAAAAGTACTTACCAACAATTTGGAGGCAAAATCAGCCTCTTCTTATCTTGATAATTGTGCTGCTCGATCTTGCTGCCATCGCGCACCATTGACACTCGATTAAAAGGGCTCTATCACCTGTATGGTACCGGTTTCTTCGTCTTGTTTCGTGCGTTTGTTTGGAACATCCCGCTCGATGCCCGCTAATGTTTTGTTCCTCTGGCCGGCCATAAAGCGGGGGCATCTTTTTTCGAAACATCTTACTGAAAAATAAAAAAAAAATGTTGCAAATTTCCTTAACTTTTTAACAATATCTTACCTACCATTCTCACCGTTTCAACCCGGACAAAAATCAGACATCCGCCGAAGGTTCACCCGAACAGTCATCATGATAACCAGAAGCCTTCGGAAATCGGAGCAGGAGAATACGGATATGCTATAGCCTTACAATTTCGTCCGCGACGGACAGCTGGAATGAACTTCCCCGGAAACGATAAAAAAAAAACATTCTAACCGGCACACTAGTTGATAAAAATGACATTTTATATTAAAAACGGAATCGAAGCGTTCTGAAATCGCGATCAACCGCACTGACCCGAAGAAAACAAAATAAAACGCGCCAAAACCAAACGTTGACTGCGGTTCGAGTACAAGCTAAAAGTTTGGGTCCATGCTACTTTAAATACTAAAGTTAGTAGCAAATGAGGTTTTTTACTCAAATTGAGCGAATTTCGAAACAAAAATGGAAAATGCTAATTCGACAGTAAAAATTTTTTTTGCTAACGGAAAGTAATGGCCAATTTTTGCTAAGTTGAGGCTCAGAAATTTTGTGTGTATGTCTCGACTTCGACTACAACTGACCTCTCGATTAATGATGACAGACAAATATTAAATTGGATTATTCCACAATAGATCAGATAAATTGGTCGCAGTGAATTTACTCATACAGACTAAACTTCTACAACCTATAACTTGTTTATGTACAATCAAATTGAATATAAAAATTCTTGGGAATTTTATTAAAATTCTTGGGAATTTTGGCGAACGAAAAATTATTAAGAATGGCTCCAAATACCTTCCGTAGAACTCCATATACAGTCAATCGCAAAATTGAGCGTACACACTTGACTGTCGATGGTTTTGCTTAGTTTGGTATTAAATACATTTTATTTCTGTTGCCTTTGATTGCACATACTTTATTCAAACATTTGATTAGCTATACGTTTAAGCCAATTTTGAAAAAAGATTTTTCTCAACTTTTAAATCCAAAAAGTAGAACAAGATCTCTGTTTTCAGCACTGCAAAATTAAGCGTACACCTTTCATTTCTCTGGAAAAAAAAATCCATGCATAAAAGATCATTGCGATTTACCGTGCTGTTTTTTTGTCAGTGTGTGATGTCAATATCCAACAGCTGCTTTGACAGTGTTCTTTTTTGATTGTTGCTCGTTTTCGATTTTTAAAATTCAAAATGGCAACCAAAAGGAAGGAAACGGATATTGCTAGGCGAACCATGATAATAAGTATGTGTTATCGCGGAAAGTCATTGCGGGAAATAGCAGCTTCTGTCGGAAGTACCCATTCTACAGTGCATAAAATCGTAAACAAGTGGAAAAACGAGGGAACCTTGAAAAACCTTGCCGGTAGAGGACGCAAACGAATCCTGACTTCTGCTGATGAACGAATAGTTGTGCGAACATTGCGAAAGAGCCCTAAAACAAGTACATATTCCGAAACTGACTTCCAATGTTGCCGGAACCATAGGAAGACCGTTGAGTGCAGATACTGTCCGGCGGGTAGCTCACAGGAACAATCTAAGAGGTCGTGTTGCCCGTAAGAAGCCCTTCATCTCAAAGGTAAATATGAAGAAACGACTGGAGCTCGCAAAAGCATACGTAAATAAGCCCAAGGAGTTCTGGAACAATGTCCTTTTTACTGACGAGACTAAAACTAACCTCTTCGGATCAGATGGAAGACATATGGTGTGGAGAAAACCAAGAACCGAGCTTCAGGTTCAAAATTTGGTTCCTACTGTAAAACATGGTGGTGGAAGCTAGATGCTATGGGGTTCAATGGCGGCTTCTGGAACTGGAACCATGGAGTTTATCGATACGACAAAATGGGTTATATGAACATCCTGAAACGTAACCTGAAACCTTCCGTACAAAAATTGGATCTGCCACAAGATTACTACTTCCAACAAGACAACGATCCCAAACACACCGCTTACATCGTTCGAGAGTGGCTGCTCTATAATGTCCCCAATCAACTCAGAACACCTCCCCAATCACTTGACTTGAACCCTATCGAGCATCTATGGTGGGAAGTTAAGCACCGTCTGCAAACTAAAAATCCACGGAACAAAACGGATCTCAAGACGGCGGTTAAGGAGATCTGGGAGAGTATTCCGTCCACAGTGACCAAAAACCTTGTGGAATCGATGCCACGACGCTTGCAGGCTGTGCTGGATGCCAAAGGAGGACATACCAAATATTAAATGTTTGATTTTAACTTTTTATGAACTTTTTCTGAACTTTTCCTGAACTGTTTTAATTAGTTTTTTAAGAAAAACTTGAACTGGACGCTCAATTTTGCCACGTCTGAATTGGTGGTTTTTGTTTATTTTTTTTTAATCAAGTGAAAATGTTACAGTTATAATTTAATTCTTTGTACTACATGAGAGTAAAAAGAACGGATTTTGTGAATAAAAAAAAATTGTTTTTAATTATTCACTTTTCAGCCCCGAAAAATGCAAATTTTCCGATAAATCATGTGTGTACGCTCAATTTTGCGATTGACTGTATTTGTTTTCTTTAAATAGAACTTGCCTTCGACTGTGCTTGCTACTAAAACTCTTCACAAGATTTTTTCACCAACGCCAAGATTTTCACAATTTCGCCACTTCTTTTCTTCCAATTGCTCAAAAAAGGTCAACAGAAGCATACATTTTCTGGCTTTTTTATGAAAAAAGATCAAACCTCTATTAGTCGCAGCCCGTGGCGCAGAGAATAGCCTTCGAGTCTTTTAAGCCAGCAGGTATAAGATCGAATCCCGATCAGGACATGCATAGTGCACTTTCTGTGGGTTGGTTTATTTAGCATTTGTTAAATGCTAGCCATCCTATCATCAAAAGATGTACGCTTAGAGTTAAGAAAAAAAGGAATCTCTCCGAGGAAACATCAAGTTTCACTGAGATCCTGTGAGTGTTTGAGTTCGTATCCCTGGAAGGACCCCTGTGGAGTTTTTTCAAGACCAATACTACTACTAGCTTCTCAGTAGGCTTGGAGGTTTAAGAATTCCCCAAATTGACTTTTGTTATCGGTAAAAAGCTGTTTTTTTCTTTTTTTTTTCCTTTATTATAGAGACTTTCAGCCTCGGGCTGGTTCGTCCTGTTTTTTTCCCTTTTGAGGCTTTAGGGTCAAGAATACTCACCTGTCAAACTCACACGTCTACAGGGTCTGGAACAACATTTACGAAAAATTGCCAGCGAGCATTGTCCGAGGCATTTGCAACTGACTGAAGGAATGTGTTAAAGTCGTGATAGGGAATTTAAAACCAATCTTGATTTTTTTTGTTGATACTGCTGCCAATGTTCAAAGAGTGTTGCTTGTCATTCAGGTGGTTCGATTTGATTAATTATTAAGCAGGGTTAAGGTTTTAAAGCATTTTTTAAAAGTACGGTAACTTTATTGTCACCCTCTATATAAATATTCTGCCTAGCCATAGGTTTTTCGATAATTCATTTTGAAGAGATTGAGCTGTTATCAAAATTCTACAAAAAAAATGACTCCTGCTAGTAGATAAAGGTAGAGAACCCTTTTTCAGTGTCCCAACTCTCGTCAGAGCTGGAAAACTTACTGCCGACTTGAATTTTTGTACACACAATCGATCCGGTTCTTGAAATTTACAGATGAAATTGAAAACTAAATAATTTATCATCCAGCTTCAGCTACATTTGCTAGGGAGTTTTCAAACAACCATAGGAAAAATCCACTCACAAAAAGGAAGGAAGGAAATTATTTTCCTGGGGATTACTGCAGAAAAAAAATGTGTGGTCATTTGCCGGTTCGTTGGAATCAATTCTGCGCTCCTAAATTGTCTCCCATTTCCCGGGTTCCAATGTTTACTTTCTTTGTTCGCCCCATCGGGAAAAGCTAACAATCCATTCTAAAATAACAATCTCGAAAAAGTCCGGACCGCAAATCCTCGCGCCGGGGAGCATCACGACGATGCTGAGCCACACCGGATACATTCCGGTGTGCCACACAAATCCAAATATTGCACTAATCCCGCTCGTAAAATCTTGACCCGGCTGAAGATAAATACACTACCGCTGCTGCTGGAACTGGACGCTGGACATTCGCAGGATCTCACGTGGCAGAACGTGCGGTTCGCTTTTTTGACACAAAACCTTACCTCAGTTACTAACCAGTTGGACCCCGGCATCCCGTATTAACTGGCCAACTCCAACCGACGACAACGTGTGTCCACGTTTTGCGCCAGAAGTCTGTCCCCGGAAGCAGAAAACCCCTAATGAAAAATGGATTTCGAAAATAATGATGTTGTATATGAACTCAATGAAATAATAACAAAAAAAATATTATGGAAGCTTACCAGACTTTTGGGGAATAATGGATGAGGAGCGGTGAAAAAAAAACAGCCCCACGCCAGAGTGTTCCGAATTGGAAATACACAATGCAATCGAATTACAGGTTCCTTCCTCTTAGGCGCCACTTATTCCGACCTTACAAACCGAAGCAGGCCACAACAACCCGGGGAGAAGATCGAGCCCCCCGCCACCCAAATCCATCGACGGTAGCTAGCGCCTGCTACGATGACTTACCGACGATCGACCAGTCTCAGTAGTCGGTGGATTTCTCGTGCCTCGTTTTGTAATGTGAATGGTTAGTTAGTTACTCTTCTTCGGCTTCGGGTAGCTGAAGGAAAAAAATATTATCAGCAAGCAAAAAGGTAGACGTCCATACCCAATAGCAAGTTGTAGGTCCCAGCCCAGCCAGCATTGGTGGCGGCAAGCTGTGAGAAGAATTTGTACGAGGAAATTGCGATTTCAAGCTCGAGTGGAGCGAAAGAAAGGAAGACAGAATTGCTACTTTACTGCTGCTTCTGCTGTTGCTGCTGCTGCGAATGGCACTAGAACTAGATTATATCTGGGACACCCGCCGTCGTTGCTGGATACCGCCTCGCTGCCGTTAGCCATCGCCGATCGGGTGTGCTCTCATACTAGAAGACTAACTGCGGGTCCGGAAACGAAAAACGGAAACAGAACCGGTCGGTCCTCCGGAGCATCTCCAAGACCGTCTATGGCTGGCCGGAAAGCGTAAACGAAACACGATGGCGATGGCAATGACGATGATGGGAACCACGACGGTGATGTGCTGACGATGATAGAGGGATGATGGTTGGCGTAGTTTCCTTCATTGAAATTCATAAGCTTAGTTTTTTCCCCGCTTGTTCGTTTTCGTTTCGTTCAGTTACAATAATTCTATACGGGGGACTCTATCTGGAAGTCCGAGCCAACCCATCATCCACCACCTCAAATGTGAACGGGGTTGTGCGCTTATGACGTTATCGTGACAGGTTGTTTATCACTTTCACGCTAGAATGGCCCATAAGGAAGTCTGGGATTTAAAGTCAGGTGCCAAATGGAAGAGCAGGTGACAAGGAGCTCTGTTTTCCGAAGAAAAATCAAACAAACCCATTCTACATGAATGAGCTTTAGGAATATCCTATGATTTTCTGTTAGGTGTTTATTGCTTAAAATAACTTTGATCTTTTCGAAAAACCATCTTCAAGAGATTACAGTGACCGAATTTCAATCTAATTTTGAAGGCACTCAATTCATCTGATTTATTTGTTGATTCCAAGTTTATCTCATGTGCATAAACTAAACTGTTTAGTCTATTTTTTTCAATGTTGAGCAATCTTTTAAGAAGAATATCCGATTAACGTCTATCAAATTTTGGAAAACAACAAGACATTGTTCTAAATGCAAGTAGCTACATTGTGGTCTATTAGATTGGTGACTTATGCTGTCGAGAGGAATGTCTTGTACTGTCTGTGGAGAAAAATCCTCTGCCAAAGATAGCATACTCATATAGGATGCAGTGCATTGTTTAAATTTTCTATTATCCAATGTCCTGTCTTCCCCAAAACCACAATTGGGAAGGCATGTTCTCATTTCAACGATAAAAGCCTTGTGTTGAATTGTTTTCGGAATGAATCTTGTGGTTAGAGCAAATGGTACAGTGCGCACACAATTTACCGAATTCTCAATTTGGCATATAACAGTTTCAAATCTCTCACATCTGATAGAAAGGTGTGAAAGATTTGACAATAAAAATTCAACGACAATTCAACGAACAATTTGGAATTGCTTTTGATCATATGGATAACCATTCTGACTTCAAAAACGGAAGAGGGGTTGGTACGTTTTTATTCTATGTATTGTTTAAACTTCCCATATCAAAAGTTTATATCGTTTTATGTTAAGCGGTTTCAACTTCATTTTTTTATTTTGATAAACATAAAAAATAACATAAATTTTAAGTTCAAATTCAAACAAATTTATAGAAAATTCCAAAGTAAAAACATTTTCATGCTCTAAAGCTTAATATAAATTTGCTTTTAATATTAAATATGACTTTAAAAAAATCCGTGATATTTTACAAAAAATCTGTAACTTTTTACCAAACTTGGCTTTATATTTGCGGTTTAGGAGAGAATATTACCACTCACGGCTGTGGGTGGCTATTATTTATCTGTTACATTACACAACATAGCATTACAAATCGTAACAACAAAGCTCAGCTCACAATAGCTATTATTTGTTTGTTACATAATACAGCACATCAGTACACATCGTAACAATGGAACTCAGCCCACAATGGCTATTTTTTTATAGTTACATTACACAATAAAGCAGCGATGATCTAAACGGTCGTAAATAAAGCATTACGAATCGTAACAATAATGGTCAGCCCACAGTTGCTATTATTTGTCTATTACATTACACAACTCATTACACTTCATAGTGACCTCTATTATAGCAACAAAGCTAAGCCCACAGTGGCTATTATTTGTTTGTTACATTACACAGCACATCAGTACTCATCGTCACAACGGAACTCAACCCACAATGGCTATTATTTATTTGCTACGTTACAGAACACAACATTACATATCGTAACAACAAAGCTCAGTTATCATTGGCTATAATTTGTCTGTTACATTACACAACACAGCATTACACATCGTAACAAAACAGTGCTCAGTCCACAGTGGCTTTTAATTATCTTTTACATTACACAACACAGCATTACACATTTTAACAACAAAGCTCAGCTTACTACAGTGACTATTATTTGTCTGTTACATTACACAGCATATGAGTACACGTGATTACAACAGAACTCAACCCACAGCGGCTATTTTTTGTCAATTACATTACATAATACAGCATACCATATCGTAACAACAATGCTCAGCCCACAGTGGCGATTATACAGTTGCGTTCAAAAAAGAATGAAATCGCGTGAAGCGGCGCACCCACTTCCAACTTTGACAAGCTGCCATTTCTCTCTCGGTTGATATTTTTTCATGAAAATTTCACACAATCTAGTTCAACTACCCAACAAACACTCCACAAAATTTGAAGTCTTTACATTAACGGAAAACAAAGATACAACAATTCCCGTAAAAAAGGGAAATTTGGAGTTGCTTCACTAAATTTGCTGTATCTTTAACAATTTTCATTGAAAAATCTTGAAATTTGGTCCAAAGATGTAAAATGTTTTATCTAATACCAAGCCAAGTTTTGTCAAAATCGATGAACGTGATCAAAAATGGTGCCGGGTTGAAAATGAGGTTCTTTATCGCCCAGTAGACGATTTCATTCTTTTTTGGACGGATGTTTATATGGAAAACAACGTTATCCATATATTCTTGGTATTTTCTTTCACAAAACCAAAATTTATCACAAAGAATGTTATAAATTGATAGGAACTTTATTTTTGCTTTGTTTAGAAACAGAAATTGTTCCAACAGAGCTGGTATTGAAACACAAGCGCGAATAGAATATTCACTTTAATTGTGGATCAAATTTGTTTATCGGTATAATTAGCAGGACATTTCTGAAACTCTGTTCTTCTTATTTTGAACTCTGTTGAAACATTTTCTCTTTCGAAACAAAGTACGAATGAAGCTTTTAGCAATTTACAACATTCTTTGTGATAAATTTTGGTTTTGTGAAAGAAAATACCAAGAATATATGGATAACGTTGTTTTCCATATAAACATCCGTCCAAAAAAGAATGAAATCGTCTACTGGGCGATAAAGAACCTCATTTTCAACCCGGCACCATTTTTGATCACGTTCATCGATTTTGACAAAACTTGGCTTGGTATTAAATAAAACATTTTTACATCTTTGGACCAAATTTCAAGATTTTTCAATGAAAATTGTTAAAGATACAGCAAATTTAGTGAAGCAACTCCAAATTTCCCTTTTTTACGGGAATAGCTGTATCTTTGTTTTCCGTCAATGTAAAGACTTCAAATTTTGTGGAGTGTTTGGTGGGTAGTTGAACTAGATTGTGTGAAATTTTCATGAAAAAATATCAACCGAGAGAGAAATGGCAGCTTGTCAAAGTTGGAAGTGGGTGCGCCGCGATTTCATTCTTTTTTGAACGCAACTGTATGTCTGTTACATTACAATGCTCAGCATAACACTTCACAGAAACAATAAGAAGTGACATACAATGAGTAGTGAAACCCCCTTGCTCGTAATACATTTTTTTTGTACATTCTTCATCCCATCTCCACACTCCTTCTCGCCTCTAATGTCAAGTTAAATCCATATTTCGATAAGCAATTTTCGAAACCGATTATTTTTCAATTTAGTAACCTTTATATATTTTATACTTCATTGGATCTTCCTTTTAAAATTCGAATTTTGTGTGATTTGAAGTTTTGCAATGAGATGCAGTTCTATTTTGAAATTACAATTTGCACGACTTCAGTCCGTCTTATTTACAGGAACTGGCATAATTTCAAAACAAACAAAGAAGTTTTTCAAATTTTCGCTTCTTTATTCTGTCTTTTTAACAGGAACATTTCAAAACAAACAAAGCAGCAGCCTTTCACATCTGAGCTTCTTCAGTCAGTCTTATTCACCGGAACTGGCATAACTTCAAAGCAAACAAAACAGCAATTTTTCAAATCTTCGCTTCTTCAGTCCGTCTTATTTACCGGATCTGCCATCATTTCCAAACGACGCAGCAGATTTTTCATTAGCGCTTCTTCAGTCCGTCTTATTTACTGGAATTGGCAGCATTTCAAAACAAATGAAGCAGCAGCTTTTCACTATGTACTTCTTCAGTCCGTCTTATTTACCGGAACCGAAAACACTTTCCAAACAAACAAAATGGCAGTTTATAAATCTGTGCTTCTTCAGTCCGTCTTATTTACCGGAACTGGAATCATTTCAAAACAAACAACGCAGCATCCTTTCTTATCTGCGCTTCATCAGATTGTCTTATTTACCGGAACAGGCATAATTTCAAAACAAACAAAGCAGCAGCCTTTGAAATTTGCGCTTCTTCAGTTCCTCTTTTTTACTGTAACTGGAATTATTTCAAAACAAATAAAACAGCAGCCTTTCAAATCTGCGCTCACCGTACCAACTACGTCATGGGTCGATTCACGATGACGTAGCTCCCTTTTGTGGTGACAGTTCGCGCGTCCTGTTTACAAAATTTTACGAACGAGAAATGGGGTGCGGCGAATTTTTTCGTGTATCTGCACGGTCAACAATTTTTACTCAAAACTCAGTTTTTAGTTAGCAAAAAACCAAGTCCAATTTTGTGAACTAAATTTTGCGCATTTTTCGGTTTTTTCGGGAATAAACTGGAACTTGAAAATTATTAAAAATTTTGAAAAGAAGGATTGTTTCAACGTGTTTTTAAAAACCTTTTTTCAACTAATTTTTTGTGGACCAACTCACTTTGCATTGAATATTCTGGGGCAGCGCTTCTGCTTGAGAAAAAAGTCACATCGAATGTCCAAATGTGGAAGCTTCTGAAGAATTAGAATGTGCCGAATCGATTGTCCGGAAGTTTCTTGTGTTATTTCGACCGGAAGCTGTAAACAAATGTACATATTTTTTCGACAACACTATTCAGAGACAGAAGAATCCTGTATAGGAAAAACTCTCCGGTAAACATACTGAAAGAAAAGGCTTAACTATTCTAAAATTATACGATATTACATTTTCGAAGAATAAAAATAACGTCGGACAGTTTAACTTATAAGTTTAAAATCCTTTTATTACAACATTTCTGTTTCAACTAGGTTAACAAATAAAATTATTGATTTTTCATCATTTGATACATCTTATTTCTTAACAACTTAATTACTTTTTTTTTTAATCCAAAATTGAGCTGAGAACTATTGCTAAACCAAGTGAATGAAATTTAAATGAGGACCCAAAGGTTTGCGTTGCTTCCTCAGCGTGTAGAATTGGAAAATAACGAATCAAAACAAGAATCGCGAAATGTCAAAAACAGTGAGGCCAGGCAGTGCTTGAATCGACCTATTGTCTCGAACTGACGATTAATCTAGGGTTGCCATCCGTCCCGCAAAAGCGGGACGTGTCCCGCCGTCCCGCTTTTTCCTCAAAATTTCCCGCTTTCTTGGAAATTTTTTTCAAAGTTGACTGACTTATACTTGAAAAAATAAAACTTTAGGTTCTATACAACAAATCTTTCAAATAAAGACTATAAAGAATTGAAAATTAAAGGTTCTAATTCGAAGATCAACTTTCCCCAAGAATGCGAGTCATTTTGAATTCCGGAATAAAAGTTATAGTAGTTTTCTCATTGTTTACTTTTCTCAATTCAGCAAAATGCGGCAATTTTGACGAAATCTTCAGGAAATTTTGACCCGAATTGAATCTTAGATATTTCTTAAACCATAAGTCTAATCAATTTGCAGTCTTCGACAACGTTCTAAAATGAATTAAATAGTTGAATAACAAATACTCAAAAACATATTTTCAGCAGAGTCAGAAATTTAAAAATTAGATTTTTCAAAGCTATATATCTCTGAATCTAGAATATTCAAGCTAAATCTGAACCAAGGTTACCGAAAAAAAAATTCTGTGTTTCGACGAAAACTTCTGGCTTTCTGTGATCTGACCCAAAAATTATGTGCCAGATTTCTGTGATGCTTTTTCCATTAATTTCAATTGCGACTTTTTAACATTGGGCTTTTAAAAAAATCAATGAACACTACCAATCTATATATATAAAAATGAATTTCTGTCTGTCTGTCTGTCTGTCTGTCTGTCTGTCTTTCTGTCTGTTCCCTATAGACTCAGAAACTACTGTACCGATTTACGTGAAACGTGGCAGGTGGGGGTATTAGAGGCCGGGGAAGGTTCCTATTATGGTTTGGGACCCCTCCCCCTAACAGGAAGGGGGGGCGGGGCCTCCCAAACAAAAGACAATTTTTTGCATAACTCGAGAACCAATCAACCAAATGGTATCAAATTTGGCATGGGGTGGTATTTGGAAACGGGGAATATTTCAATGAATATAAGGTAGCCCTCCCTCCTCTCAGTGGGGTAAAAGGAAGGGGGGAGGGGGGCTACCTTAGAATTTTTCATATAACTCGAAAACTAATCAAGATATTGGAACCAAATTTTGCATGGGAAGGTATTTTGATACGAAAAATATTTCAATGATTATTTGAGACCCCTCCTTTTTGCAGTTGAAAGGGGGAAGAGCCTCTTTTATATTTTTTTACATAACTCAAAAACTAATAAAGCAAAAGGAACCAAATTTGATATGGGAAGGTATTTGGATACCTACCCGGTAGCAAAGCACACCGGGTCAGCTAGTTATATCATAAAAATTGAATTTTGGAAAAACATCAAAATTTTGAAAATTCTTTGAAATCTGGGAAAATTTCTAAAATTCTGTGTTATGTGACACAGATTCTATGATGAAAATCGGCTCAAAATTCAGTGTAATTATAGATTTTTGTGTAATTTCGGCAACCTTGATCTGAACCCTTGATTGGATGAAGAATAATTAATAAATTCAAAATCAGTTATTGTTTTTTTATGTTGGTTCATCAGTTATCAATTATCGATTTTATTCAAAATCGGTCAATTCCAAAATATCTGTACGCCATATCACTAAAACAAGAGTGGATAGACAAAATCTGACGAACGAATGATTCGTATTCAGAACGCCAAAATCTTTCAAAATCAGTTGTTGAAATATATGTAGGTAAAAAATGCTGTTCCCTACTGTTAAAGATCTTTATTGTTCGCCGGAATCTTAATTAAATTGCCTTATATTTCACACCATTTTTTTAGACTCAATGGTCCAACGTGTACAATGAAGGCAGTTTTCTTAAGTTTTCAAATTTAAAAAAAAATTGGAAATATATTTTTTTATTTCACAAAAGTTTTATATGCGGTATTAAATTAACCGTTTATATGTTGCACTTGAAATATTTTCTCTAAATTACTTGTTAATTTGCGAGAACCATGGAAAATAGTCGTGCTTTTGTCAAAAACCCGTGTAATTAGAAGTTATGGAAAAAAACCCACGTAAAAATGCGTTAGTGTACTTTCTATGAACAACTTTGATTGATGGTATACGTATAAGTGTGTTTTTGAAAGAGTTTCTCACATGTCCCGCATTTTTCAGCTGTGTCCCGCTTTTTTTCGTGAAATGCCCCGCTTTATTCTGAAAGTATCTGGCAAGCCTAGATTAATCTGAACATAATTCAGAATCTTGCTTCAACGCTTTCTGTCTCAAGATTAGACCAATACCTGGTTTGTGTTTTTGTTCACACTTTGAAGCTTCTATGTCAGTGTTGCCACATATTTTTATAACTTTTATTTTCTTTCATATCGGATGACCAATTCATAATGCTGAAACAATCTTAATATCTCCATATCCTTCTACGATATGATCGTACAGAGCAAATTTCAACCGAAATGTGAACGACCAATCCAAGGAGTAAACAAAAATAACATTTATTGACAGATATTCGTCAGATCTTTTTCTCTACCATAAATAAAAACATAAATTTCAACCGGTCAGAAAAACATATTGCGTGCACCGACCCCTACCGGATTAGACAAATAAAAGCTTCGAATCTATAAATTGTGAACACAACATTCCGTCCTGCTGTAGGTGGGGTACTTGCATGAAAAACGATTTACCTTTCGAAAGTGACCTAATCTCGGGGATGTGATGTTGCTACCAGTATAGCAAAAAAAAAGTCCCACTCCCACCTACGGAATGTCCGGAATCCGGCTATGTTCTCAACCCTCAACCCCTGCTCATCTGACAGCGTCTAACCTCGCATCGCATCAGACTTTTCCGCACGGAGTCCGCAAAACAAACCATTCACAAAAACCGCCCGCCGGAACTGAAACAACTTTCCCTATGCAAATATGAATGTTATTCCATTTTATTGCGGTTTGTTTTCATCGGTCGGTATCGATGCAAAATTGTTCTCCTGCGAAAGTTTATCGTTATTTAACTTGTTTCCTCTTCACCGGGGAGGACGTTCGTTCCTCCGCGTCCCGGTCCTTTTTGCGCCTTATTGACATAACCTACTCAACACACACGCCACGGTGTACGATTGCGATATCCCCCCGGTCCAGATTTCTGTCCATATCCTACGTTATAAATTCCCAACTACGATCTGAACAAAACACACCGGTTGAACGCTTCCCAATCCTCCAACATGGCTGCTTCTCCGGAGGAGTTTGTATGGGTAGGAATTTCCTCTTCTATTGGTTTTACAAACGTGTGAAACGGAGGTCTGCGCGGGGTCTTCGGTCGGTGGCAGGAAAAGACCATGGGGTATTGTTGGTACCCAGCAAACCCGGTTTGGGGTTTCGGTATATCGGAAAAGTTCTTTTGAAAGTGGAAAGTTCGAGAAAAAAAATGACCGACACCACTCCCCTTGCTGTTGCTAGAACTTTGTGCGGGGCAAGTCCAATTTTGGCACATCATTGTGCGGTTTCCGGATTATATCATTCTCACCTTTGTTTGTCGAATCTGAAAAAGGAATAAAAAAAAACTTGAAACATTCGTTTCCTTTTTTGTCAATCGTCTATCTAATTTTGACTTTGATCTCGGTTCGGTTCCACGATACACAGGCAGAAAAGATTTGCTGTGTAGAACATTTTTCGTTAATGGGTCTGGGGTTTTCGATATCGTTTGTTAGGCTAGAAAAGTTTTCGTAAATAGCATTGGGCATGATATTTTTAGAACCTGGAAGGTTTTTATTTATTGAAAAATCGATTATTCAGCAAACGTAATATATGTACTTTCGAGTGAAATTCTTTGTGTTTGATTGAACAAATGCCAAATAGTGAATTATAAGAGCGACGGAAAATTTCTTTTCTTTAACGAACAGTAATTAAATTAATATTTTCGTCACAAAAAACAATCTATCAAAAGTGAAGAGTAGGCGTTGTTTAGATGGCACCGCACGTGTTTAGTTTTTCGGGTCTGTGACTATTTTAATAAATTTATTGTTTTAATAAAGATGATTTAATGAAACACTGTTCAGTGCAAGTGATTTTAACCGGCTTGAGGGAGGATGGGTTCATTCAATTTGCTTTGTGCAAGTGGTTTGATTTTTTTTTTTGCGCAACTGAAGTGTTATCTTACAAGCCTCTCCGAGAAAAGGGAGGTTGTGTGCAGTGCTCCAAATTTTCTGAAAGCACTGTTATTTTCTATCAGTTTAAAAAGCTTAAACTGAAATGAATGGTATAGAAAAGTCAGTAGAAATCTCACTCGTAACCCCGAGCAGACTTGTTTCACTCAGGTGCTACGAAAGCGTCTTTCGCTTAGGCATTTCTGTCACTCACTGTATTCGATCAGTGAATGCAGCTTTAGCTTTCAATCAGTGTCAGTGAAAGTTGCTGATAATTTCAGTTGCAATTTGATTTTGCCATTTTTGCAGATTGTAATTTGGGATACGAAAAGAAACACGACTGAAAACACCCAACACCAGTGAACTTGCTATGACAAATGTGGTAAAAATGAGAACAATCTTAAAAAAACACATTTGTCATTTTTCTACATAGTATGATGACATAATCGGATTTTTGTCCTTTTAATTTTTAAATTTTCGTCATATTTTAATCATAATTTAGTCATATTTGTCATACTTTCGTCATATTTTTTCCACACTTTTCATATTTTTTTAATTTGATTACTATTTTGTCATATTTTTGTTATATTTTTCATACTTTTGTTAGTTTTTTACCACATTTGTTATATTTTTACCGTAATTTTGTCGTTTTTCTCATATGTTGGTCAAAATGTTGTCATATTTTTATCATATTTTCGACAGAATTGTGATGATTTGTTTTGCATTGTTTTGTAAAATTCTGTAATATTTGTTAGATTTTTGTAATTTTTTTGTCATAATTTTGTCATGCTTTAACCACATTTGTCATAATTTTGGTCGCAATTGTGTCATAATTTTTTCACATTTGTTATATTTTTGGCGTAATTTTGTCATAGTTTTGTCCCACACATTCGCTTCACATGTTCCGTCATCAGCGTTCATTTCGCCAACCCGAACACTCATATCTCAACTTTCTCAGCGCTTCACATCATTTGTAAAAGACGTTTTTTTATCAAAATCTCTCAAAAATAGGGATTCTAGCAGCCATCCAATTTCCGCAAGTCTAGCAAGTCGAAAAAGATAAATAAACAACTTTTCAACGGATGGATGGAAACGCACGAACTGTTTTCAAATCAGCGCCTACTTGTATTCTAATTTTAAAAAATCATATGTAAAAACAGCAAAATTTCTCAATCAAAGAGCTATCGCCCAATAATGAAAGCCAAAGTTCTTTCAAATAACTGGTTATTTCTTACAATCTGTTTGTTACTAGTTATCAGTTTTAATTGATTTTTAAAATCTTAAAAGAAATAAGTAAAATAAACTAAACAAACGAATAAACAAATACCTAGAGTGTTTTTCGACAATATATTCCAATTACCAACGATTCATGATCACTAGATTTCTTATGACTATTTCAAACGTTTGATAAAAAAAAAGGATAAGAACTTCTCCGGTCATTTTGTAGTAAAACTGCTCATTCAAAGACCGTGCAAGCATGTAGGATGGCTATCCTACTTCCATGGCGACCGTTAAAAATAGTTAGATATTTTTTAAACTAATGAATCAAAATTCAATGGTAATTTATTATTAATGCAAAGATATCATATGGATTCGATTGATGTATAAACGATTTCAATAATCTCATTGAGACCAAGAAAGTGGAAGAATTCAGAAAAAAACATGTCCCTTTCACTCATCTTCCGAGATAATAAAAAAAAGCCACTAGAATTTTATAACAACTCAATCCCAACCAATCAAAACACCCGCATTGTATTCTGACACTGCGAATGGCAGCAAATTCCACACGAGAAGATAGAAGAACAATAGAATATTCCACACATTCCAATCAGATGTGAGTGTTTGGTTCGGTTCAGTTTGGTTGATGGCAGCAGCATCGAAACGTCATTTTGTTTTGTCTTCCCAAGTGCCCTGTTCCAGCAGCCTCTGTTCTGTCACACATATCCCTTTCCGATGCATTCATCGACGGAATTCAATTCCGGCCCACTGGATTTCACCATCAAAGGGGTTCGTAGGGGAAAAGTTCATATAACGCCCCATGTGGCTAATACGCGCCACTCTTGTTTTGAAGAATCTGACACATTTTAAGCCTGCAAAATATTACCAATTTGTTTTAAATGCTGTGATTGGTCATGGCAAGTATGAATTTTTCCTTAAAATGCCCCTGTGTCGTGATAATTCACAATTTAGGTTTTTCTTCATTTCGATCTAAATTTTAAAACACTTTTAATAAGGTGTCACCAAGCAGAGAAAAACGAATAAGACAATATTTTCTGACACATCGATAGAGGAGAATCTAAATTACGATTTTATGCTAAAAAATCTTTCTGAACTCGCTAAGGTATGCTTTTCATGGGTATGTTCTATCACGGCCCATGCGCTCTTTATAACGCACCAATCGTAGTAGGCTGAAAATAGCATTAATTTTTCAAAAAGGCCAATTTTCATTGAAAATGAACAAAAAGTCTAAAACCATATTTTGAGCGTTAATTCAGCCCAAAAAATCTATTTTTCTTTTTTTGTTAAATTTCTATTAGTCCATTTTGATTTTATTTTCAGTAAAAGTGTCTGTAGGTATTGGTGTGTTTTCGGTCTTCGGCTGCTCTCGGGTGTGTTCGGCTGCTAGGCGCGTATTGAATACACCGCGGCGCGTATTCGCAATACAGTTTTGTTCTATGGCTTTGAATATGGTTTTTAAAAATCATGTTTTTGAAGAAACTATAGCAATTTGAGTAATGAAAAATCATAGGAATTTGTAGAAAACACTTTTCTTCAACGATTACACCCAGTTTTATCACAATTTGTACGTGGAATACACAGAAAATCAGCGATTCGCTTAGGTGGCGCATAATAGGGCATGTTCCCCTACGGCAGGGAATCAGATCAGAACCCATCGAGCGTATAAAAGAACACACTGCTGAAATAGATTGAGGGGGGAGGGCAAAAAAAAAGGATAACAGAACATTGCCGAATCATGCATCCATAGGTAGGTATGATAGTCATACGAAGAGTGTAGGCGTGGGAATGTATCGATATACCCATACAATACATACTGGATCAAGGGCAAAAAAGCGACTATTCTACAATGCTCAAATCGATTCACGTTTTCTGTCTGTCTGTCGAGCAACAGATAACAATGGAAAAGTCAACCGAGTGTGGCGGTTGCTGACCATTGTTCAATGCCTTTTTTAATATGTGTATGTGTGTGTTTTTTTTTTTGGGAGCAGTTGTAGGATGAAGAGAGAAAGAGATAGAACAACCGGTGGAACATTTCTAGGTACCTTCTCCGGACGACATTTGACACGGCATGCATACCTACCACCAGATAAATGGTAGTGCATTTTAGAGTAGACAAAATCGTTCAATGTTAGGGCAACTGTCTCCGTTGATAAAGCAGTAACACATTAGCGTATAACCTCCAAAAAACTTTGAGGGAGTCTGCCAATGAGTAATAGATAAATATGCTATTGAACACCTAAATTATTCAATTATGTCATGGAGTAGACACCGGTCTAGAGATTCTTCTGCTTATTCATGGTTTCATGTTCAATTATTTTTCCAAAAAAATCAAGGCTGCATTCAAATAAAAAAAAATCTCTTGGACCCTCAAGAAATTCATGAAATACTTAGTTTTGCATCATTACTTCTTTTATGGACGCACCCTGAAAGCCTAGATAAAAAACTCCTTAATCAGACCTTGAGTGTCAATTTGACACTCCTCACTGTCTCTCAAACAATATTCAGCTACAAAAGTTAAGTTTTCCATTATTCCAAAAACATGCTTTGATAACAACTGTAGATCAACTACGAAATGCTGAAAAAAAACACTTTGCGTCCAAGAAAGCTTAAGTTAGAAGCTTTAGGTTGCACACAAGGATATATATATATATATATTTTTTTTTTTGAAATTTTTCAAGTAAAAAAGTGATGTTAAAACTGTACCTTTAAACTGTCAATATTGTTTAAATTATACCAGATAAATTCTGAAAAGAGGATTGGAAAGTTGACACAATTAGGGGCATTTTTGAATCTTTAGATTTTTAAAATACGAAACAATAAATTTTTGAAGAACCTTTTATTGATTTGCATTTCATAGATTTTCTAACACCTTCATTCAACTTTGCACTGGATTTTGAGTTAATAAACGCAAGATTTCGCAATAAAATTATATTAACCAGAAAAACCATTTCATATTTACCTAGTGGTGTAATTACATTAGAGTCGCAATACTTAACAAAAACTAGAAATTACAAAATCTACAGCTTAATTCAGTTTCACACTAGTTTTGGTAAACTTTGGATAAAGGCGGGGTTGGACATTAGAGGGTTAATGAAATAAGTTTTCTTCATATCTTATTTATCGCCATTTTGAATATGATCCTTATTTTTCTTTATACTGTTTCTATTATGTTTAGTTAAGACATCCTATCGAAAAGGAAAAAAATCATAATTCTCTTATAAAAAATATTCTAATAAGCGGCGTATCTTACGAAAATGTTTATACGCACATCCTACGGAAATGGAAAGAAGCTCACAATGTTCTTATGCAAAATTATTTTCCAATCTTAAAAGCGGACAGTCAGACGTATCTTACAAAAATGTTCAGTGAGAATATCATTGAGTGGGTTTTTACGCAAGAAAAAGTGTTTATTTGTCTCGAAGTTTGTTAGAGAAAGTAGTGATCGATTCTAACCGAACTTATTTTTCCTCGCTTTCGGAGGAAATTTTTAATCCATTTTTTTGTGAAATTTTGTATTGTTGATATTGTTGTTGAGTTTCTAGGATGAATATTTTTTCTAATTGATTGATTGTTGGCCCAGATTATGCAGTGATTCGTTGCGATTGTAGCCCCCTGAACAGCAAATATCTACTGGTGGTGAAATGTTACTTGCCGTTAGCTAAACTCCCGGCTTCGCTTATCGAAGACGTTTCCTGAGACGATCTGGAGCTTCTTTGGACCCGCATTGATCTCGGTAATCGGAAACTCTATCTATGCGTAGTGTACGTGCCTCCTGATCGTTCTGGTGACCTGATTTCAGCAGAGTCCTTTTCGCGTTGCCTGTCAGTTTTTTTTGTTTTCCTGAGGATACTCGTCATCGGAGACTTCAACATGCCCGGCCTCCCGAAGTGGCTTTCTGTTTCCAGACCCTGTGCGTTCTTCATTCTCGGCATCTTCTAGCATATACTTAGACGCCCTGAGTACAGCGACTCTACGTCAGATAAATAATATCGAGAATGAAAACGGACGTATGCTCGACCTCTGTTTCGTTAATGAAGGTTCCAGGATTCTGACGATTGACTTAGCTCCCGTTCCCCTTGTCAAAGCTGTTCCACATCACCCAGCTATAGTGGTCTCTTTCGATGCCGCAAGGATATATGCTCCCGTGAAGAGAACAGCTTCCTTCTATCAAGATTTCAGGAACGTGGATTTTAAAGCTATCTCCTTCGTCCTTGAGTCCATCAAATGGGAAGTTGAGCTCAATCCTTCTGATCCAAACTCAGCTGCTGAGACATTTTCGAACATTCCAAACTACATCATTGATCGCCATGTTCCGAAACGCAGGGTGGCTACAAATCTGCGGACTTCCTGGGTCACTAAAGAACTGCGATTGAAGACAGCTAAGAAACGTGCACTCCGAAACTACAACAAGCCCAAATCCTCTTACACTAAGGGTGAATACCGCATACAAAACTCTTCTTATAAAAAAGTCAGGAAGCGTAGCTACCTAAGTTACCTAAACCGGTTACAAAGGAATTTCAAGACCAGTCCGAATTCTTTTTGGAAGCACGTGAAAAATCAACGAAAAAAACAGAGCTTCCGTCCTACATGTTCCTTGACAGCGAATTCTGACTGGAGACTGGAGAAATTTCCTTGTAACAACTGGCCAGGGCTATCGGAAATATATCACCCCTAGGGTCATCTTTAAATGCTATTCTAGTCGACGGTGAAGCGACAGCTAAGCTAAAAAATTCATCTCCTACGAGCCCGGACGGTATACCAGCTACTTTTTGAAGCGTTGTATGCCATCTCTGCTGACACCTCACAGGCCTAACAGATCGTTGCTTGTGGAGAACTGAAAGGATAGCATTAACAGGCTCATCTTTCAATCATCACTGAACTTCGCAATCTTTCCCTTATTTTCGGAAAGAAGCTCACATGTTTCCTGTCCACAAAAAGGGAGATAAGAGAGATGTGAGTAGGGGAAAAGTTCATATAACGCCCCATGTGGCTAATACGCGCCACTCTTGTTTTGAAGAATCTGACACATTTTAAGCCTGCAAAATATTACCAATTTGTTTTAAATGCTGTGATTGGTCATGGCAAGTATGAATTTTTCCTTAAAATGCCCCTGTGTCATGATAATTTAACAATTTAGGTTTTTCTTCATTTTGATCTAAATTTTAAAACACTTTTAATAAGGTGTCACCAAGCAGAGAAAAACGAATAAGACAATATTTTCTGACACATCGATAGAAGAGAATCTAAATTATGATTTTATGCTAAAAAATCATACTGAACTCGCTAAGGTATGCTTTTCATGGGTATGTTCTATCACGGCCCATGCGCTCTTTATAACGCGCCAATCGTAGTAGGCTGAAAATAGCATTAATTTTTCAAAAAGGCCAATTTCCATTGAAAATGAACAAAAAGTTCAAAGCCATATTTTGAGCGTTAATTCAGCCCAAAAAATCTATTTTTCATTTTTTGTTAAATTTCTATTAGTCCATTTTGATTTTCTTTTCAGTAAAAGTGTCTGTATGTATTGGTGTGTTTTCGGTCTTCGGCTGCTCTCGGGTGTGTTCGGCTGCTAGGCGCGTATTGAATACACAGCGGCGCGTATTCGCAACACAGTTTCGTTCTGTGGCTTTGAATATGGTTTTTAAAAATCATGTTTTTGGAGAAACTATAGCAATTTGAGTAATGAAAAATCATAGGAATTTGTAGAAAACACTTTTCTTCAACGATTACACCCATTTTTAACACAATTTGTACGTGGAATACACAGAAAATCAGCGATTCGCTTAGGTGGCGCATAATAGGGCATGTTCCCCTAACTACTGCGAGATCTCCGCTCTAAGCGCGATAGTCAAACTGTTTTAATTGGTTTTTGTGGATCCAATTTTCTCATTTCTTCTCATCACTTCTCCAACCATCAGCACGGGCTTATGCCTAAACGATCCACGACTACAAACATACTAAGTATTAGGGGAGAGGCGGGTTATATGCGCATATTAAGGAAAGCACTCATTTTCTTCCATATTCCAATAGATAAGAGTCTGAAAACAATATACACATGAGCGGACATCTGTTTTGTATACGTTAGAGCATTTTTTCTGTTAAAATCTCTTACAGTTTTTGTGAAAATAATTTTATAATAAAAGAAGTCAAAATAGCCGATTTCCGAAACTGGCGGGCTAAATGCGCATATTTATGTTTTAAGCTATATTTCATTAACACTTGCAATATTTTGATATTATTCAATTGAAAATATTAGAAACGGATGTTAAGCATACGTCAAGGCCGAAATTTTAGTGAAAATTTTTAGATCACTAGTTTTTTTTGCATGAAACAAAGTTAGGTATGCCATAAGGCCATATTTCATGGTAATATTTTGTTCATATCGTATTTTTATCGGATCAGTATGAAGTTCTTCTTTTTTCGCTCTAAGATGGTGATTCGAGCGTAGATTTAATGTTTAAATGATAAAAAGTAAAAAATTTATAAGACTAATCTATTTTTCTTGATATAGGCATTTTACCCGCCTTGATATGGGCATTCAGAACCTGTCTCTTATTCCAATATCTTAACATTTACAACTTTGCCAAAAGCTTAAATTTGTTAAATTTCCGATTTTCAGATGAATAAGAAAGAAATACCATTGAAATTGTTGTTCACAGAATCTGAACGCATGATAATTAAAGTTCAATATATTAGAACAAAACTGACAAAAATCTTGTTTGAATTTTTAAATTTTTTTGACTTCATATAACAATTTAATTTTTTCATGCCATGTGTTAAAAGCGTATTACCCTCAAACTGCACTGAATAGATATGATGAATCTCCAGCCATATCGTCTATCGGCTGTATGCGCATATTACCCAATATGCGCATTTAGGAACACTTCCCCCTACATCGTTCGTGCAGAACAACTTTGCCATGAAAACACAAACTGACGCCATTTACACAGATCTCTCTGCGGCGTTTGATAAGGTGAATATTGCATTCGCAAAGCTCGAACGTTTAGGCTTCTGTAGTTCCCTATTGGATTGGTTGCGGAGCTACTCAATGGGACGAAAAGTAATCCGTTTGTACTGGCGAATCCTTTTCTATGCATTTCGTTGCCTCTTCAGGAGTGCCCCAAGGAAGTCAGTTGGGATCGATCATTTCCGTGATCTATTTTAATGATGTACTCTCGCTCATCGGCGGCACAAAGCTCGCTTATGCCGATGACATGAAACTTTTTCAAACCATAAACGACCAAGACGACATCAACTTCCTACAACAGCAATTCACCGCTTTTGCTCACTGTTGCTACATTAATTGCTTGCCCTTGAACCGTAGTAAATGCTCGGTAATATCGTCTTCCCGTAAGCGGCACCCTCTTCATGTACACTCTTGCAGACGAAACCATCATCCGGATGGACCACATCAACGCTCTGGGCGTTATTCTCGACCGACGGTTGGAGTTTAAGACTTATACGAATTATATTGTTGACAAAGCTTCTCGAAGCCTTGGATTCTTGTTTCGTCCTCAAAGACGTATATTACCTGAAAAGTCTTTATTGTTGCATAGTTCGTTCTATTCTCGAGTACGCTTCAGCTGTTTGGTGCCCTTTTTACCAGAACGGAGCTGAAAGAATCGAGGCTATCCAGCGGTGCTTCTTGCGGTACGCTCTACGGCACCTAAACTGGCAAGATCCGGCTACCAAGCTATGAAAACCGCTGCCGTCTCATAGGCCGAAATGCTACTCGTGTTGTAGTTGTCGCGGACCTTCTCACATCTAGAATCGACTGCCCCGAGCTGTTAGAGGCCATACCTCTCAGCGTACGACCCCGAGGATTGCGAAACCAGAACCTGCAGCTGTACATTCCCATTCGCCTGAACAATTACGGGGCTAACAGCGTTTTTATCGGCATTCTAAAAACTTTTAATCGGTTTTCCGAACTTTCGACTTCGACGTCTCAAGAAACGTGTTCCGAAGAAAATTTTTAAGTGTTTCGAGTATTGTGTAGTTTTATGTTGGTTTTAATTTTAATTTGTTAGTTACAGTGTAATCATTAGGATCAACATACTCCTGGTCACAACTTATCAAACATAAGTATAACGCATTATTTTAATTTGCAATAAGTGTGTATAAACACGGGCGAAATATCCGAACATCCGGGCCGGACCGAACCGGATTGGCCTCGAGTTTGTTTCTTCCATGTCGATAAGCTCAGGTTTCTGATTGCGTAGCTTTTAACTTTACCATATTTGGGGCTAGGGATTGATTTCCATCTTGATTAAGTCACGCAATCAACCATTGCTCTAAATATGCTTCGTGTCACACGAGACTGTAAGGCTCAGTTTCACGTTAACAGAAGCTTAATATTGACTTCAAGCTAGATGTTTTCACAAATCTGTAGAAAAACTGTAGAATTTTTTTGAACATTTTTATTTTAATGGATATGCCTAGCTTGCCAAAAATTTTGCATGCAACTAGAAGCCACATTTCTCAACTCCTACTTTGTTCTGGAAACCCTAGCTCTCCGCTGCCTACAATCCACTTGGCCATCTGGACATAGACAATCAATAGCCATTTTTTTGGTGCCATTAAAAACTTTTCGACATTTTCGGATTTCCCTTCACCTCTCCATGCAGGTATTTGAGCTGGCTCCTCATATTTTGCTGCCTGACTGACCGGGGTTGACGTGTGCTTTCAAATTTTGAATGTTGAACAAAAAAAACTCCTACCAAAAATGAAACCTGTGACTCGTCGTCGTGTTTCCAGGATGAGATTTTTGCTCGTCCCCACTTGTTGTGTGTAGCACAGCTGCTCTCAATTTTCGCGTGTTTGTGGCCAACAGGAGAGTGCATCAATTTGAAGTGTTGCGATTTGTAACACCCGAGATATATGACCTTAGTTTATGATGTTTTTTTTTTGTTTTCCACAGATTTGTGATGAGGAAATTTGAGATGAATTCTGTTGTTCCGAAGAAGTGATCAACGATATTTGGTTTTTACGTCAGTGATTGGTTGTTCGACCTTACTTTAAGTTCAGTGCACATTTTACAAAATTTTAACTCCGTTGTCCTTAGATTAAACAGTCAAATGAGGTTTGAAACAGAACCAATAATTGCACATTAGTGAATTACGTTTTTTTTTTTTTTTTTCAATAAATCAAACACGAATTTCATTCGAAAAGAAGAAATCCAGTAAACGATGCCAGCGTACAATCATCTGACAAATGCACCCCATTGCTCATGAGTTGACGCCTTTTAAAAGTTCCGCATCGAAAACAAGCTAACTGTCAACGTACCATAACAATTAGGCACTGCTATGACATCCCAGCAGTAGCAGTAGAGCAGCATAAACGGGAATGCAAATTATTCGAAATTAATCGATATTTTAATTGGGATTTAATTTATGTTCGACAAGCAAAAGTGAAAAGAAAAAGAAAGAAGGGGAAAGCCGTTGAAGCGATTGGTTGCATCCATTTCCGACAGCTTCGGAGGAAACGGAGAGCTTTCTTTTCCAAATTCAATTACCGCCTGTCGGACCGAATTTCAGCAGCAGCCAAAGAGATCTCGCCAAAGCTCGAACTCGAGGATTTTAACTGCTAAGCTAGAGTGAATTGTTGGACCAACTAAAACAGATTCAAGCCAGCGAGTGGTGAAAACAGAAGCTGGAGCTTCTGATGAAAAGCCAACCCCTTTTTGTTGGTGGATTTACGGATTCAGCTTTGCCAGCTCCGTTCTTTTTGTTAGCATAGTGTAAGTTTTTCGGCAATCTACATACAAAACAGAATCTCAAAGCGAGAAATTGATCATTATGCCACAAGGAGCAAATTTATTTAAATTTTCAGTAACAAGTTAAGTTATTTTGATATTTCAAAATAAAACTGTAAAATTTAAGAAAATAAAGATTCCCTAACGATAAGATTCGGTGATATCTCGAATAAAAAGGGACAAAAATCGACCAAGGAATAGGTTGAAATTGAACTCTAAAATGACTCTTAGCTCGCTCAAACCATACATATATTCTCAATTTTGGATAAAAATCTTCACATGGTGATCCTTCACTCTGACCGAGGATTCTGAGGATTATCCTTGATCCTGATTCCAATGCTGATTCCGATCCTGAATCCGAACTAAGCAATCTAATCTTAGATCTTGTTTTCGGATTCGGAGGAATTGATCCTTGAATCAAGAATCCTGATCCATGTCATAGATCTTGAATCCAGAGTAAACATAATGAAACCGAATACTAATCTCGGATTCTACCCCTGAATCTTGATATCTGATAATAATTGTGGAATTTGGATCCCGATCCTCAGATTCTTGTTGATCCTGAATCCTGATCTCATCCTAACGCCAAGTTCTGATCCAGGATCTTAAACTCTTATTTTGCATCCTGACGCTAAATCTCATCTTGAATAGTTATAAAGGACCTATATTTTTAATACTTGATCCTGATCCTTGATCCTGGATCTTGAATCCTGATTCAGGTTCTGGTTCTAATACTAAATTCTGGACTTGACTCCAGAGCTTGATTCTGGATTCTGATCCAAGTTCTGAATACAGATCCAGACCCTGGATCATATTATCGATGATGCTGTTCGTTAATTTTGTTCTTGAATTCTGATCTCGGATTCTGTTACTGAACTAGTTTCGTTTCCTGATTCTGGATTCAGATCCCGACGCCTGATTTTAGATCCTTCTCTTTATCAGCAATGAAAACAGCTGAAGCAGCTAGGTTAAATTCATAAAGGGGAGAATTGGGATACTTGATCCCTTTTTCTTATTTTCATATTATCGTTCTGGAGCAGATCACCGTCTTTTGCATTTTCTGACAGCGTGTAATTTCAAGTTTATAAGCTGCAAAAATTAGATCAATACATAAACCCGTAGATGAACTAGAAGCGTTTTCGAGGGATTAAAAAAAGTGATGTTTTTATAGAAGACTTGATCCTTCAATCAGGGTGCCTTAAGCTATCGCAAAAATCAAACGATAAATGTTCTGTTGACTTTTTTGGCCATATTTGTTTTCATTTAACAGTTTATAAATGTCGGAAAAAAAGAATTCAAGTTCAAAAAGAAGTTCATATTAAACTCTAACGGCTGAAATAGCATTGCATAGCATAGCATTGGATGACTACACACATCTTCCATTGGCTGTGCACAAAGTACAACTCAATTATCAAAACAAACACAAGATGCCAAAACGAGATTCTGGATTCAAAACTCATTTCAAGAGTTGGTTTTGAATATAAGTGTGGAACAATAATGCACACCGTGACAAGTCAATGTAATCATAATGGGGATGATCTGATACAGCTAAATGAACTTTTCAGGTGCAGAGAACTTATGCGACCCAAGGTGCTGTATTCAGATAGGTAGGGGATACATGAGAAATTCTACTTGGCAAATAGGACGATATGCAAAATATATTAAAAATGGTGTAAAAGCATTAAGTTTAAAAATAGAAACGTTCTCACCAACGTCCATTCAAAGGTGGTATGTTTTAGCCGGTGCTGTCTCTCTTCTTCCTGATTCCAGTCATTTTGAAATGGGTTGCATCCAAATATATTTTTTTAAATATCTGTTGCTTATGCGCAACGCGCATCGCAGCAATCAGGAAAATCAAGCTTTCGTTTGTCCATCGCGGCCTCATCTTTTTTTCACTTTCGTTGGCACTTAGGCTACGCCACGGCAATATCTGTTTGCCAAATCCTTCATATTGTCTTTTTTACAACAATTTATCCTGGCTTCACCAGCATTCGACCACAAAAACACATCATTGTACCAGGACATTGCACTGCGTAAATAAAAAACAGATCACACCGCCAGCCATTTTTCTTTGCTTTTCTATCAAGCACTATTTTCAATCAAAATAAATGAATCCCGGGTAGCTGCTCTTAAAACTTCACATACTTTACTTAAATTTATCCTTTCCAATGTAAAAAGTTTAAAGTATCTTCAATGCAAAATGAAACATTTGAAGTAGTTGTGAGAAGGCGAGACGGAACGCGCTACCGAAAAAAACCCGACCGTATTCGTCCAAGGCCAACTGCGAATGTCATATTATACTCTAGCGGTTAACATAGCATAGCATAGCATAGCATAGGGTGACTACACACATCTTGCATTGGCTGATACACGAGGTACAACTAAAGATCAATCCCGACACGAGATGCCAAAACAAGTATCTGGACTCAATACTCGTTTCAAGTGCTGATATTGAGTATTAGTGTGGTACCAAAATGCACACCGCGGCAAGTCAATGTAATCATAGAAGGGATGGTCTGAAACAGCTAAATAAACTTTTCAGGTGCAGAGAACTCGTACGACCCTACATACAGATGCTGTTTTCAAACAGGAGAGGGGAGGGTTTTTTTTATGTTTACGGAAATCCTATTTGGCAAATAGGATTGATGAAAAATAATGTCATGATTTACAAATAAATACAAAACTTAACAAATAAATACAAAAACAATGGAACGAGCTCACCGATTTTGTTATGTACTCAGGCTTTATTGGCGCCTATCTGAGATGTGGAACCTACTGACCACCTTTCGAAAAACTAAGGCCAATCCACGCACATTGAATAACACTTTTTTCTACAAATTTTCACTATTTTCAAATAAATTAGCTCGGGTACTTTTCACACCTTGAACTTTTGCTTGGTATCAACAATCCACCTACCGCGGCCCTTCCTGGCCAATGGCATTACGGTTGCACTCCGTGATTAGTTCCTAAAATCAGGAGAGCCCTTTTTTCTCTCTTTTCGATCTTTCCATTTGTGTGCTGTCTTCAACTGGGGTATTTTGTCCCGAAAAAATACGATTTACACTTGATTTTCAATGATTTTTGAATCTTTTTCACAAGCTTGTAATGAAGAGCTCGAAAAAAACACGTCAGTTTCTTGTCACAGACTACTTAGATCATATTATACTCTAGCGGTTGACATATTGGAAAAAAATATTTTTATTATAATTTAACATGTAGACACATTTCAAAATGATAAAAAAGATACTACAGTAACCTTTTATAAAAAATTTCAAACAAAGTGCAATAACTCACATAATATAATTTAAAAAATATTCGGATTACAGGTTTCTTGTTTTATTTTATTTGTCAAATATTTCTAGAACATTTGATCAATGTAAGACATTCCAGTTTCGAGATATAGCTGAGGAAATATCCCGATCAGAAGAGCATAACAAAATCGTTACTCAAACCTATCTCAGCGAGATATTTATATCTGATTCAGTTATAGTTTTGAAATGAGATTTGTTGTTTGTGTTTTTTCTAAAACAGAATTTTATCTAGTTTTAATTAAAACGCACTTTTGGAAGCTTAGATGAAATTATTCGATGACCTATATGAATGAAAATAATAATTTTTGAGGCATCGTTTCATTTATATTTTCAAAGCTTAAGTATTTATATTCAATCTAGTACTATAATCAACCTGTATACTTTTATTTATTTTATTTATGAGTCGAAAGAAAAAGACTGGGGACTGTTGTTTTTCTCTGTTTTGATCTGCCTGCTTATAAAGCTGCTATTGGATTTTCGGAACCTGCATTTCAGTAGGTTCATCTGAACGACACTCGAAGTCGACTGCCTGCCCGCCGCACGCAAACGTAAACGTATAGAAATTCCCATTGTCCAGTTTGAATCCACACAAACGACTGCCTGATTCCCGTGCGCACGATTCCTTTTGAGAATTCCAACTGTCCGATCCCGATCGGGCCGATCCATCAAAATTCCAATTCATCAGGTACACTTATATGAATTCCCATTGGCCAATTTTATGGAACCCAAACAGCTGCCTGTCTTTGCAGGCCGTCCCTAAACAAGCAGCCGGGATCGAGCTATGCAGAATCAGTACGAAAATAAACACCTATCTTCTAAGAAGTTCAGGTAGTGTAGTAAGCAAGGACACACAGCTGGTGGGATGGTATGGGAATGGAAAAGTGATGAGTTCGAAACTCATCTTTTATCACCATCTTTTTTTTTGCATACAAATCCAATAAGATTATTAGTTGATTTTTTCTATCTGGATGAGTTATAATTTTGATTACATTATAACAACGGTTGATATGATTTAGTTATGGCTGCAAAGACTTTTTGATATAATTTGAGATATTTTAACATCCTACGAGTACTAAATTATAACTCGTCCAGATAGGAAGAAATTGAATATCAAAATATCTCATCTTGATATAATTTAGTTTTTCTCTTCTGATCGGGATGTATCCCCGGAGATCAAATATCCTCATTCCCCCTACTGTTCGTTTTATTTTTATTTTTCTCTATTACTATGTCGATTGAATAATCTGTGACGCTCGCGTACGCTTAATCTATCTATTTTGAGTTGAGTTTTGCTTGAACCAATGTTTAACTTTTTATTCCTAGACAGTTGAAAACCTAATTTTTCCCATCCATCATGAAAAAAAAAGAAAATATCATGAATTGTTGTGATTTTGCTCCAATCCAATCCAACAAGCTTTCATTTTTTAAGTTTCTTTTCCATGAATCATAAATTATAATTTATGGGACACATTTTCTAATTTCATGAATCCTGATCAAGATTAATTTTTTTTTACAAGAATTTGAAGTTACGGTTTAAGTCCTGGTTCATAACTTGATTTTGGAGCAAATTCTGAGTACCTACCTACGATAATTTAAAGAAAAACCTATTCTCCAAGTACAAAGTTGAACCTTTTAATCAAATTGTACAATCCTTTTTATAATTATAAAATAAACTAGCTGACCCGGTGTGCTTTGCTACACCTTCCAAACATAAATGTAATTTGTTAAAATTTAGATTTTTGTAAGCATTTTTTTTAAATCAAACCTCATCATAGGTCAGAACCAACAACTTTGAAATGAGAGCTGCAGCTGAAGTTCCGAATTGCGATTCAAAGATGGTATATACACGGTTTTTTTTTACGCGGCTTTTTTTACGCGGATTTTCGAATTAACGCGGTTTTTTTTTACGCGGATTTTCGAATTAACGCGGTTTTTTTTTACGCGGATTTTCGAATTAACGCGGTTTTTCAGAGAAAATATTCTAAGACTTTTTCAAAGGAAAACACTTAGAATCTTTTTGTAGTTGGGAAAATCTTAGCTCTGAGACTAAGAACGTGATACATGAGACCTGAGACCTGAAACCTGAGACATGAGACATGAGACCTGAGACATGAGACATGAGCCATGAGCCATGAGACATGAGACCTGAGACCTGAGACATGAGACATGAGACATGAGACATGAGACCTGAAACCTGAGACATGAGACATGTGACCTGAGACATGAGACATGAGACCTGAGACATGAGACATGAGCCATGAGACCTGAGACATGAGACATGAGACATGAGACCTGAGACCTGAGACATGAAACCTAAGACCTGAGACATGGAACATGAGACCTGAGACCCTACTATTCTATTAATCTAATTGATTTTGTTTTTTATCTTAAAAATAAACTATCATTGTACGCAAATTTTTAAATAATCATGGTTCTTACGCGTTTTTTTAGTAACGTGCTGTTTTGTTTGAACTTTTTAATTAAAATGGATTTTTTTACGTGGATTTTCGAATTAACGAGGTTTTTTTTTACGCGGATTTTCGAATTAACGCGGTTTTTTTTTACGCGGATTTTCGAATTAACGCGGTTTTTTTTTACGCGGATTTTCGAATTAACGCGGTTTTTTTTTACGCGGGTTTTTTTTTACGCGGGACCAAATACCGCGTAAAAAGAAACCTCAGTGTATTATTAACTGAAACTTGATCTCTAAATTTGTTTTTCAAGCTCTGAAATTTGTACTCTGTTTTTAAAGCTTCACAATAACTTAAATAATGTCAATATTTTCCTCCTTTTTTCCCAAAGTGGGAAGTTACGAACTTCCATAAAACATTTGCCACATCTATTTTTGAGTTATGCCTAATATCCGTACGCAATAAAGCTCTTTATCTTAAACTTACATGGAAGCTCCCTTATCTTTTCCAATTTTGTCCCCCACTGCTTGAAGAAGGTAGGTTGATCTACCCGGCTCCAGTTTACATAAATTTCTTATTGAAAGAAAAAGATTCGCATATTGGAATTTATTGCATATTGTACTTTATGGAGATTAAATTTTGAAAACCGATCAAAAGCGTTAATCGAGACAGTTTTTTGAGTACATTCCTAATATTCTGTATTATGAGCATTTCCAGCTCCTGATAAGCTTTTAGATGGTGTATTTTTGAAGATGAAAAAATAAGCTATGGAAATTAAAAAAAAACGATGAAAAGGATTTTTAAAAACCATTTTCAAACAGCTTTTTTCACCATTCTCGCCCTTAGAAGCAGTTTGAATATCTATCCTTTTTGCGCCAAAATTATGTTAAAAAAAGTTTCGCCGTATGGCAACATTACAGCTTGAAGTTTTCCCAAACAGCACTTGAAATGGTACGAAAATCTTTGATTTTATACAGTGCAAATTTTTTGTTTTTTTTAATAAATTTATTAAAGAAAAAATATAAATATTAAAAAAAATATCAGTTGCATCACTAAATAAATTTTCAGCGTTTTTTATTTTCTCTTTGAAAGTCAAATATTTAAAAACGTTGGCAAAAACAAATTTCTTAGTGAACATTTGTCCCGTATATTGGGGCAAGTGTAAACGCAAAGCTTATTTTCAGATGCGTCAGAGTAAAGGCTTTAAAATGGATTTAATACGTATTTCTGTTTGTTTGTTTTATCAAATTTCGTTGATATAACTGCAGTATTCCGCTTCAACATTCGGAATACACCTCCTGGTCTTTCCAACATATTGAATCATTTTGAAGATGAATTTCTTGAAAGTTCGAAGTTTGCCCTTGCCCCACCGTTTAAGTTGACAGAAGGGAATATTGTTTTCAACACTTCAAAGGTATAATAAAAAATTCTCATAAACATTTTGCTTCCAGTTGAATATCAGTTCTAAAGTCTTACTTTTCAAAAAAGAAGCGGATCAAAAGTCTCTTTTATGATTCCATGTAACACAAAAACACTTTTCATGTTAAGTACGAACTTAAATTGGTATGTAAGCAAAAAGTACAATGTTTTTTTCAGAGTTATCTATATATATAAAAATGAATGTTTGTCTGTCTGTCTGTTCCCTATAGACTCGGAAACTACTGAACCGATCATCGTCAAAATTGGCATCTGAGGGTTTTTGAGGCCGGGGATGGTTTCTGTAATAGTCAAAACTCCATCCGACTTAAGGGAGGGGGGGCTTCCATACAAAATTTGTTGTTTTTCGGAACAAATTAAAGTCATGACATCCATTTTCTCGAGATTTTTTCTTCCTTTGGGCGGTTTGTTTTTCGTCTCCAAGGTCGAGGCGTCGAGCCAACGTCGCAAAAGGATAGTAACGATGGCATAGCATACTGGTCAGTGGGAATTTTTTGGCGCGTATTTCTCAACCAAGAATATTTTCAATGCAAGGGGTGACGATATGAAGCCTAGATGTGATTTTTTTTTCTACTTGATTCCTAGCTCATTTGTACAGCACATGGTAATGAATGACGCCTGGATGAGACCCAGATTGACATTTTGTCGATCGAATAAAACATATACCTACATTTTTTTTGCCAAAATCTGAAATTGAAAAGTCATGGCATCCATTTTTAGAGATTTTCTTTTATTTGAGGGGTTTGTTTTTCGTCTCTACGGTCAAGCAAACGTCGTCGCAAGTGGATAGTAACTAAAGCATACTGTTCATTGATCGCTGGAAAAATTTAACAATCAGGCGCCTGTTCCTCAACCAAGTACCTATGTTTCTTATGCACGTGGGGGCGATATGCAACCTAGATGTGTTTTTTTCTTGCTTAATTGACGCTTAGATGTGACACGGATTGGTATTTTATTAATCGAATCATAACCAATTGCAAGATTCGCAAAAATACTTCCATATTTAGTTCGTGTTAATGTAGGTAGCATTCGACTTTTCATTCAAGGAACATTAGAACATATTCAAACGTTCAACTTTTTCTGTTAAAAAAAATTAAAAATTATGTTTTCTTCTAGAAATTGTTGCTTCGGTACAAAACACAACTGAAACGAATTAAGAAATTAAACTGGGAGCTTTTTATTTTAAATAGTTCTGAACAAACCATCGTACTTTTTTATTACATACCAATTCAGTGTTTTTGTGTTACATGGCTGCATAAAAGAGACTTTCGATTCGTTTCGTTTTTGAAAAGCGAGACTTTAGAACTGATATTTAACTGGACGCAAAATTTTTATGAGAAATTTGTAGTATATCCTTAAAGTGTTAAAAACAATATTCCCTCCTGTCAACTTACACGGTGGGGCAAGGGCAAACGTCGAACTTTTAAGAAATTCATCTTCAAAATGATTCAATATGTTGGGAAGGCCAGAAGGAGTATTCTGAATATTGAAACTGAAGCGGATATTGAAAATTCTTAAATGTCTTTGTAAATGACCTTTGTCATTCCCTTTGAACGGCATTTGTTAAAAGTGGAGTAAAACATAAATTTATACTGCAGGAATACTACAGATATATCAGTGATACTTGATAGAACAAAAAACAGGAATACGAATTAAATCCATTTTAAAGCCATTACTCTGACGCATCTGTAAATAAGCTTTGCATTGACACTTGCCCAAATATACGGGACAAATGTAAACTTAAAAGTTTGTTTTTGCCATCATTTTTGAATATTTGACTTTCTGCTACTGATATTTTTTGAATATTTACATTTTTTGCCGTAATAAATTTATTTAAAAAAAGAAGAAATTTGCACTGTATTTAATACCTAACTAATTTGAAATATTTTTCATTACCATGATAAATGCTTTTTTGGAAAACTGCAAGTTATAATGTCTCATGTCCACGAGTTTGGAATATGGCAAAACTTTTTTTTTAACCTAATTTTGGCGCGAAAAGGATAGATATTCAAACTGCTTCTTAGGCGAGGATGGTGAAAAAAGCTATTTGAAAATGGTTATTAAAAATCCTTTTCATCGTTTTTTTTTCAAATTTCTATAGCTTATTTTTTCAACTCCAAAAAATAATCCAGATGCTCTCTAAAATCTTAATTTGAATAAATTTTTACAAATTACACTTTTTTTCGGAAGGTGTAGCAAAGCACAACGGGTCAGCTAGTTTAAAATATATATAAAAAATGAATGTTTGTCTGTCTGTCTGTTCCCTATAGACTCGGAAACTACTGAACCGATCATCGTGAAACTTGGCATCTGAGGGTTTTTGGGGCCGGAGATGGTTTCTGTAATAGTTACAAACCGCTCCGACTTAAGGAAGAGGGGGCTTCCATACAAAGTTTGTAGTTTTTCGAAACAAATTAAAGTCATGGCCTTCAATTTCCTGAGATTTTTTTTTTCCTTTGGGCGGTTTGTTTTTTGTCTCCATGGTCGAGGCGTCGCGAGCCAACGTCGTGAGAGGTAGTAACCATGGCATAGCATACTGATCAGTGGGAATATTTTGGCGCGTATTCCTCAACCAAGCATATTTTCAATGCAAGGGATGGCGATATGGAGCCTTGATGTGAAAAGTCATGGCATCCATTTTTAGAGATTTTCTTTTTTTTTTTTTTGAGGGGTTTGTTTTTCGTCTCTATGGTCAAGCAAACGTCGTCGCAAGTGGATAGTAACCAAAGCATACGTTCATTGATCGCCTGTTTCTCAATCAAGTACCTATATTTCTTATGCACGTGGGGGCGATATGCAACCTAGATGTGTTTTTCTTGCTTAATTGTACACAGCACGTGTTTATAAATGACGCCTAGATGTGACACGGATTGGTATTTTATCAATCGAATCAAAACCAATTGAAAGATTTGCAAAAATACTTTATTATATTTAGTTCGTGTTAATGTAGGTAGCATTTGTTGTCTAAAAAAAATAAATTTAGTTCTTATGCTAATGAAATAATGGTATGACACTTTGCGGACAATTGAAAAAAATGCAGAAAGTAAAAATTTACATACAATTTTTTAACCCATTTCGCCTACAAGGTTGTTTTGGAATCATATTGATAACAGAAATATGAATAAGATGTTTTCAACAGAGGTAGATCGGAAACATTTTGTTGAACATGTAAAAATTTTCTAAACTGAAGTTTTACCAAGCGCCATTTAAATTTAAAGAAGATAAAAAAAATCCGATCGGACACCTTAACTGATCAAGAGCTTTTTCTTTAAATTAGATAAGATAGGACTGACGTGTGCATAAATGAAAGGTATCAGGGAAATAAACTGATTTTTGTTTACCAAAAGTGAGGGAATTCAATTTCCAATTTATTTTAAATAACTCTGAAAAAAACATTGTACTTTTTGCTTACATACCAATTTAAGTACGTACTTAACATGAAAAGTGTTTTTGTGTTACATGGAATCATAAAAGAGACTTTTGATCCGCTTCTTTTTTGAAAAGTAAGACTTTAGAACTGATATTCAACTGGAAGCAAAATGTTTATGAGAATTTTTTATTATACCTTTGAAGTGTTGAAAACAATATTCCCTTCTGTCAACTTAAACGGTGGGGCAAGGGCAAACTTCGAACTTTCAAGAAATTCATCTTCAAAATGATTCAATATGTTGGAAAGACCAGGAGGTGTATTCCGAATGTTGAAGCGGAATACTGCAGTTATATCAACGAAATTTGATAAAACAAACAAACAGAAATACGTATTAAATCCATTTTAAAGCCTTTACTCTGACGCATCTGAAAATAAGCTTTGCGTTTACACTTGCCCCAATATACGGGACAAATGTTCACTAAGAAATTTGTTTTTGCCAACGTTTTTAAATATTTGACTTTCAAAGAGAAAATAAAAAACGCTGAAAATTTATTTAGTGATGCAACTGATATTTTTTTTAATATTTATATTTTTTCTTTAATAAATTTATTAAAAAAAACAAAAAATTTGCACTGTATAAAATCAAAGATTTTCGTACCATTTCAAGTGCTGTTTGGGAAAACTTCAAGCTGTAATGTTGCCATACGGCGAAACTTTTTTTAACATAATTTTGGCGCAAAAAGGATAGATATTCAAACTGCTTCTAAGGGCGAGAATGGTGAAAAAAGCTGTTTGAAAATGGTTTTTAAAAATCCTTTTCATCGTTTTTTTTTAATTTCCATAGCTTATTTTTTCAACTTCAAAAATACACCATCTAAAAGCTTATCAGGAGCTGGAAATGCTCATAATACAGAATATTAGGAATGTACTCAAAAAACTGTCTCGATTAACGCTTTTGATCGGTTTTCAAAATTTAATCTCCATAAAGTACAATATGCAATAAATTCCAATATGCGAATCTTTTTCTTTCAATAAGAAATTTATGTAAACTGGAGCCGGGTAGATCAACCTACCTTCTTCAAGCAGTGGGGGACAAAATTGGAAAAGATAAGGGAGCTTCCATGTAAGTTTAAGATAAAGAGCTTTATTGCGTACGGATATTAGGCATAACTCAAAAATAGATGTGGCAAATGTTTTATGGAAGTTCGTAACTTCCCACTTTGGGAAAAAAGGAGGAAAATATTGACATTATTTAAGTTATTGTGAAGCTTTAAAAACAGAGTACAAATTTCAGAGCTTGAAAAACAAATTTAGAGATCAAGTTTCAGTTAATAATACACTGAGGTTTTTTTTTACGCGGTATTTGGTCCCGCGTAAAAAAAACCCGCGTAAAAAAAAACCGCGTTAATTCGAAAATCCGCGTAAAAAAAAACCGCGTTAATTCGAAAATCCGCGTAAAAAAAAACCGCGTTAATTCGAAAATCCGCGTAAAAAAAAAACCTCGTTAATTCGAAAATCCACGTAAAAAAATCCATTTTAATTAAAAAGTTTAAACAAAACAGCACGTTACTAAAAAAACGCGTAAGAACCATGATTATTTAAAAATTTGCGTACAATGATAGTTTATTTTTAAGATAAAAAACAAAATCAATTAGATTAATAGAATAGTAGGGTCTCAGGTCTCATGTTCCATGTCTCAGGTCTTAGGTTTCATGTCTCAGGTCTCAGGTCTCATGTCTCATGTCTCATGTCTCAGGTCTCATGGCTCATGTCTCATGTCTCAGGTCTCATGTCTCATGTCTCAGGTCACATGTCTCATGTCTCAGGTTTCAGGTCTCATGTCTCATGTCTCATGTCTCATGTCTCAGGTCTCAGGTCTCATGTCTCATGGCTCATGGCTCATGTCTCATGTCTCAGGTCTCATGTCTCATGTCTCAGGTTTCAGGTCTCAGGTCTCATGTATCACGTTCTTAGTCTCAGAGCTAAGATTTTCCCAACTACAAAAAGATTCTAAGTGTTTTCCTTTGAAAAAGTCTTAGAATATTTTCTCTGAAAAACCGCGTTAATTCGAAAATCCGCGTAAAAAAAACCGGGGTAATTCGAAAATCCGCGTAAAAAAAAACCGCGTTAATTCGAAAATCCGCGTAAAAAAAGCCGCGTAAAAAAAAACCGTGTATATACCATCTTTGAATCGCAATTCGGAACTTCAGCTGCAGCTCTCATTTCAAAGTTGTTGGTTCTGACCTATGATGAGGTTTGATTTAAAAAAAATGCTTACAAAAATCTAAATTTTAACAAATTACATTTATGTTTGGAAGGTGTAGCAAAGCACACCGGGTCAGCTAGTTTAAAATAAATTGGAAATTGAATTCCCTCACTTTTGGTAAACAAAAATCAGTTTATTTCCCTGATACCTTTCATTTATGCACACGTCAGTCCTATCTTATCTAATTTAAAGAAAAAGCTCTTGATCAGTTAAGGTGTCCGATCGGATTTTTTTTATCTTCTTTAAATTTAAATGGCGCTTGGTAAAACTTCAGTTTAGAAAATTTTTACATGTTCAACAAAATGTTTCCGATCTACCTCTGTTGAAAACATCTTATTCATATTTCTGTTATCAATATGATTCCAAAACAACCTTGTAGGCGAAATGGGTTAAAAAATTGTATGTAAATTTTTACTTTCTGCATTTTTTTCAATTGTCCGCAAAGTGTCATACCATTATTTCATTAGCATAAGAACTAAATTTATTTTTTTTAGACAACAAATGCTACCTACATTAACACGAACTAAATATGGAAGTATTTTTGCAAATCTTTCAATTGGTTTTGATTCGATTGATAAAATACCAATCCGTGTCACATCTAGGCGTCATTTATAAACACGTGCTGTGTACAATTAAGCAAGAAAAACACATCTAGGTTGCATATCGCCCCCACGTGCATAAGAAATATAGGTACTTGATTGAGAAACAGGCGATCAATGAACGTATGCTTTGGTTACTATCCACTTGCGACGACGTTTGCTTGACCATAGAGACGAAAAACAAACCCCTCAAAAAAAAAAAGAAAATCTCTAAAAATGGATGCCATGACTTTTCACATCAAGGCTTCATATTGCCATCCCTTGCATTGAAAATATGCTTGGTTGAGGAATACGCGCCAAAATATTCCCACTGATCAGTATGCTATGCCATGGTTACTACCTCTCACGACGTTGGCTCGCGACGCCTCGACCATGGAGACAAAAAACAAACCGCCCAAAGGAAAAAAAAATCTCAGGAAATTGAAGGCCATGACTTTAATTTGTTTCGAAAAACTACAAACTTTGTATGGAAGCCCCCTCTTCCTTAAGTCGGAGCGGTTTGTAACTATTACAGAAACCATCTCCGGCCCCAAAAACCCTCAGATGCCAAGTTTCACGATGATCGGTTCAGTAGTTTCCGAGTCTATAGGGAACAGACAGACAGACAAACATTCATTTTTATATATATAGATAAAAACCCAGTCCAGTGAAACTGATACCACTGTCAGTCAGGCTTGGTCAAACTTTTTGTTCCCTAAAGTTGAAAAACAACAGCATTGGTGAAGTGGTATTCGGTTGGTTGACAGAAAAAAGCGAGCTCGATTGCAAATATCCAACCTATTTTTTCGTCTACAGGCGCAGCCTTTCCTTTGGAATTTCCTCCCCAAACCAAATTTCACAAGAAAAATCTGTCTCGCCATTTTCCGCATCGTGTTCTCGAAATTTGCTGGTTCGTGTTCATTTCAACTTTTTAAATTAAATTGAAAATAACTTCATGCCAAAGCAATGATCTATGCTTTCGCCGATCCATCAGCATTCGTCTCCTTCCGCTGCTACCTTCTGTGAACTGGCCTGGCCAGACTAATTTCCTTACAGTCTAAACCTGCCCCAAGGCCCCGTTTCACCCTTTCCATTCGTGTCGTCCTGCCGAGAGAAAAGTTTCATTGTCTCTCTACTAACCCTTTCATCCAAACAAATTCACCGGAGACGGAGGAAAATGTTGTGACACAAACGCTTTTCGGTCCATTTCCGGTGATGTTTTGCTCCGACGATCCCGGGATTCCAGAAGACGGGATAACCGGTTTGTTGTAGTAGCTTAGCTACACACAAACAGTCGAGCAGATGTTTTTCCGTGTGCCATTCGAAACTTCTACTCACATCACAGGCGAAAGCACGCCCTCCAAACTCCCCCACCCCCTAAACACAACCAATAAGTCACGTGCACTCGTGTAGTCTCGCTGACGACGACGACGACGACAAACTAAAATTATCTGTCTGTTGTTTTTTTTTTGCTTCTTTCTCTCGCTCCATGATGGAGATAGAAAAAGTTGGTCCATCTGTATGTGGCCCCCAAATTTCTCATGCAAATTGCCAATGACAGCCGGCTGTCATATCAGTTTCTGGCGAAGGGGTCGTCGGTAATTGTTTCTTTGATGTTGGCGAATGAAATGTGAGCACAGGTTTAATTGGGTATTGCTAAAGCAAACACGTTATCAAATCCCATTTGATGTATGCAAAACAGACACGTAGAGATTTTTTTTTCTTTCCAATGAATAATCGAAACAAAACAAATCTTCTCTTTATTTTCTGTTTTAGCTACCAGAAAACTGTTATTTTTAGCTTCCAGAAAATTATAAACGCTTAGAAAAAACTAAAAAAATTTAAACCTTAATGAAGAAATCCACTGTAAAGAATCTTAAACCATTTCTAATTTTTTTCCATTTCTAATTTCAGGTAAGCACACACAAACACACCGGATCAGCTTAACGATAAGTAGCGACAACAAACTTCGATTTACTGTCAAGTAGCATAAATCATTTGTTTTTAGGACGTCAAATATTATTTTCAGATAATGTTCCTTTTCAGTTTTCTATTTCATATTTCTTAGTTTTAAAAACTAATTTTTAATGACCTCTATCTTGTCTATCACTCTCTTACTCATTGTAAATTTTCGACATTTCAGCTCAAATCCTCATTCCTCACTCCTAACTCCGTAAGGGTGCTTAATTGCTTGGCGCACGGCATCCTTCCAAAAACGCACTTAAATCATTCACCCCTCACTCCTCACTCCTCACTTCTCATTCCTCACTCCTCACTCCTCACTCCTCACTCCTCACTCCTCACTCCTCACTCCTCACTCCTCACTCCTCACTCCTCACTCCTCACTCCTCACTCCTCACTCCTCACTCCTCACTCCTCACTCCTCACTCCTCACTCCTCACTCCTCACTCCTCACTCCTCACTCCTCACTCCTCACTCCTCACTCCTCACTCCTCACTCCTCACTCCTCACTCCTCACTCCTCACTCCTCACTCCTCACTCCTCACTCCTTACTCCTCACTCTCCACTCCTCACTCCTCACTCCTCACTCCTCACTCCTCACTCCTCACTCCTCACTCCTCACTCCTCACTCCTCACTCCTCACTCCTCACTCCTCACTCCTCACTCCTCACTCCTCACTCCTCACTCCTCACTCCTCACTCCTCACTCCTCACTCCTCATTCCTCACTCCTCACTCCTCACTCCTTACTTATCATTCCTCACTCCTCACTCCTCACTCCTCACTCCTCACTCCTCACTCCTCACTCCTCACTGCTCACTCCTCACTCCTCACTCCTCACTCCTCACTCCTCACTCCTCACTCCTCACTCCTCACTTCTCACTCCTCACTCCTCACTCCTCACTCCTCACTCCTCACTCCTCACTCCTCACTCCTCACTCCTCACTCCTCACTCCTCACTCCTCACTCCTCACTCCTCACTCCTCACTCCTCACTCCTCACTCCTCACTCCTCACTCCTCACTCCTCACTCCTCACTCCTCACTCCTCACTCCTCACTCCTCACTCCTCACTCCTCACTCCTCACTCCTCACTCCTCGCTCCTCACTCCTCACTCCTCACTCCTCACTCCTCACTCCTCACTCCTCACTCCTCACTCCTCACTCCTCACCCCTCACTCCTCACTCCTCACTCCTCACTCCTCACTCCTCACTCCTCACTCTTCCCTCTTCACTTCTCACTCTTCACTCTTCACTCTTCACTCCTCACTCCTCACTCCTCACTCCTCACTCCTCACTCCTCACTCTTCACTCTTCACTTCTCACTCCTCACTCCTCACTCCTCACTCCTCACTCCTCACTCCTCACTCCTCACTCCTCACTCCTCACTCCTCACTCCTCACTCCTCACTCCTCACTCCTCACTCCTCACTCCTCACTCCTCACTCCTCACTCCTCACTCCTCACTCCTCACTCCTCACTCCTCACTCCTCACTCCTCACTCCTCACTCCTCACTCCTCACTCCTCACTCCTCACTCCTCACTCCTCACTCCTCACTCCTCACTCCTCACTCCTCACTCCTCACTCCTCACTCCTCACTCCTCACTCCTCACTCCTCACTCCTCACTCCTCACTC